>NC_045448.1:59492412-59627926 GCF_002776525.5 Piliocolobus tephrosceles | reverse complement strand
AGAAAGAAAGAAAGAAAGAAAGAAAGAAAGAAAGAAAGAAAGAAAGAAAGAAAGAAAAGGTTTATTTAGTTCCTACTGTGTTCAAAGCTCTGAGTCAATTCTAATGATTTTAAACAATGCCAACAGTTAGAGCATGCCTAGAGAAATTCTGTAAGAGGACCCAATATTATGACTCCAATTTTACCAGTGAGGAAACTGAAGCCCCGGTCCATAAGGAGGCTTTCCCCAGGTTTTGGCCCTGGTTAGTGACTGAGCCAAGACTAGATTCCAGGTTTCCTGGTTTGAATGCTCTGTGCTTTCTACTCGATTGCTTCCTATTCAGACAACCATTAGATACCTTTCTGGGATAGGAGAGTTTACAGAAGGATGATTTACCTTCAAGCTAAATTCAGGCCAACCAGTCTTTCTTATTACTTTGGATGTTTTTTAAATATTTGATTTGTTTTCCTAAATGGATCCATTTGAACAAAGGGTTTGAATTATTCAAAATGGTTTAAATCCTCCCCTGGATTTTATTAATATTTAAGGATCAATGGCAACTTGGAAGGAGGAAGCTTGGAAATGGAAGGTAGATAATTCATAGGTCAGGTGAGAACTGGGTCAAGGATATGCTAGAACTCACTACTTTAGCCCTGACATCAAAAACTGGACTCATTAGTCTGATAAACATCACAGCCACCCAAAGAAGTGGAGAGATCTGCTCACTGCCAGGTTGGAGTTAGAAAAACAGAGACAGAGACTCTCTAAAGACATGGAAAGTTGATAACAAAGCCAATAACCACAAATGAGGCTTCTGCCAGCACCCTCGCTGGTTAACACAGATACCAACATTTCAGAAATGTTTTGTTTTCTCTTTAAAAATATTCTGGGACTTTAAAAAATGAAAACAAACTTCTTCCCTCTAGGCAGGTGTGCATGCAGCGTGCACGCACGCGCGCGAACACACACGTGCGCACACACACACGCACACACAGAGTCATTTAACAAGGATGAGAGGGCATGATCCCAAAGGCTTTCCAACCTCCTGTCCAAGGAGAGTTCCCAGCTAGCCTAATCACTCTGGCAACAGCACACCTGAGCATTTCCCTTTTGGCACAAAGGAAGAAAAAGGAACTGGGAAGCTAGTTCTGTTGGACAAATCATATCTGAGACTGGAAACAGCCCATAGATGTCCTCCCGTTTAAGAGGCTTTAACAAGCAAGTTGGGGAAATCATCTATTCAAAGGTTTAAATGTGACTCGGCCACTGCTTTGATGTAGCTAAGTCGACAGAGTCTGCTCTCCATCAAATTTTTTCACATAATAATAATAAAATTTGAAAATTATGATAATTATGTGTTCTGTACCCTGGATAGGGGCAGGCTACAGTGAAGCATATTTTCCAATGTAATTAAGGCTTTCAACTGATCCCTCCCAACTGCAATTGTTATTTCAGAAGTGAATTAATAAATCATGTCCAGCCTGCTCAGAATAAAAATTTGTCTTGAGTATTCCTGTTGCAACCTGCAAGTTCTGAATCAGAGCAGGAGGATACAGACTAGATGAAACTTCTATTAGATTGGCCTGTGCTGATTCCCAACCCTGGACAAACTTTTTGGGTAAAGGTTTCAGCTGGGACATCTGGAACCATTTTTAAGTTTTATTGCAAACAATATGCAAATAGTCATTCCCCTATGTTCACTTATAGCTCCCTATGCTAAACTTGAAGCAATTAATGCTGACTCCTGGATACCCAGGGGATTCAGATCTCCTGTGGTTTACACAGAGCACTTTAGCTATCGTGATGAATTAGTGTAAGGCCTGGTAATGCACCTTTGAATATCTGAGGCTTTTTAAGTCTCTTGGAGGTCAGGCTTGTGGCTATATAAAGTACATTTTAGCTTGGCACACCAGAGACTCTGACAACATACAAGGCTACATTTCTATTCCTCACAGGTTCCAGATCCAAATGTCCAAAGTCACCATTCAAATCCTTTGGGCAGTTGATGTTTCAAGCCTGTGATAATTCAAGGTAAATATTTACCAAGGCAGCCCAAGCAGGAACACTTTGCATGCTTAGTGAAAGAGCGATGTGTCAATTCAGGGGAGAGGTACCATTTTTCTTTTTGTCCAAACACAAGGTGGGTGCAAAACCCAGGGCAGGGCACCGCTGATCAGAAATCCCCTCCTTGGACTGGGGTTGGTGCCTGCTGGGGGAGTTCTGCTAACCTCCCTTTAAAAGGAAAGGAGGGAGAAGGTGTACAAAACCCAAATGCCTCCCTGGTCAGTGTTATTTACACACATAGGTGATATAGTGAAGAGGTTCTGGGCTGACAGCCATAGGGCTTAGTCCCTAGTGAGAACTCCACACTAGCTGTTTGGCCTTCCACGACTGTTTTTAATCCTTTTTGGATATGAATTTCTCATTGCTAAATGAGAGCATTCTAGGACCAATTTGATGATCTCTTTCAGAAATAAAACATGGTGGCTCTACTTTCCTCAGCAGTGTATTTTTACTAGTCTGTCATTTTCTGTTTGGTACAGAGAAATGCATCAATGATAGAGATTCAAAGATGCCCAACACTCTGTCCTAATCAGCTCCTCAGCTCTTCCAGTATCTCTTACCAACCTCTCTATACTTTCCTAACTGTATGACCATTGGATATTTTTTTAACTTATCCAAGTCTCTATTTCTTATCCATAAAATGGGAATAACAGGGCTTAATTTATGGAATGATCACAATAATTAAATTTGTAACATGTGCATGAAATTGACTATAGGCATTTTGAAAGTGTTAGGTATTGCCAGTGTGTATTGATTTAGCATTCCCTAGGATCTGCCCTGTGCATTCTTGCCTCTGTGTTTTTGGTCATTGTGTTTGTGTTTTTATGCTGTCATAATAAAGTACCATAAACTGAGTGAGTGGCTTGAACAACAGAAATGTATTATTTCACAGTTCTGGAGTCTAGAAGTTCAAGTTCCAGGTGTCAATAAAGCCATACTCCCTCTGAAAGTGCTAGGCAAGAATCTGTTCCTGACTTCTCTCTTAGTTTCCGAAAGGTCCTTGGCTTTGGCAGCATGACTCCAATATTCACTTGGCCTCCTTCCTGTGTGTCTGTGTGCAAATTTCTCCTGTTAATAAGGACACCAGTCACATCAGATTACAGACCCGGCCCACTCCAGTATAATCTTATCTGAACTAATCACTTCTGTAATAACTCCATTTTCAAATACTATTCACATTCTGAAATACTAGAGGTTAGAATTTCAACATATGAATTTCAGGTTGCAGGGGGCGGGGAGGGGGGAACCAACCCATAACAGTTCTATCCTCTGTCTTCAATTAAAAACTTTCCTGATCCTCTTTGACATTTAAGCTCCTACTGCTCCTTTAGGACACAGGTAAACTTCTTAGACCTTGTCTGACCATGTTCATCAAAGCTCAAAAGGGTTCTGCCTTCTTTAGAATTCTAATAGGATTCGTCTGTATTTCGTATTTGAAACTTAGTTTTAAGTTCCCATATGTTGTTAATTGTCGTTATTCCATATGTATTTTATGTCTTTAACTAAAGGACAATACTATATATAGTTGTATCTTTTCCAGCTCTTTGAACACTTCACTGCACAAAGTAGAAATTTAACTATTTTCCAAGATAACAAGTAGTTGAAGAAACATATCCAGAAAAAAGTCATTGAAAATTTTACACAAATTCAGTGAAAACATGTATCTGCCCTTCCTAATTATCCTACATATGTGATAACAGTCCTCAGAAACTTTCTGATCAAGATAATTGTCAAAACATCCCAGCACATCTTGTTTGCAGGTGGGACACTGGCTTCAACCTGAAGGTCAGTAATGCTAAACTCTTGGTCGAAACCTGACCATAGGAAAGAGGCTGTCAAGAAGCATTAGTCTAACATTCTGGGACTCAGCATCAAGCCTCTCTTGTGTTAATTCTGACTCTCACTTTGTTCTGATAATTAGGCATTGTGTTCCTAATAGCCAGTCACCTGGGAACCCCAACTGTGGTGATTCTTCGGTGACAGAGAAATGTTGGGAACTCACCTTGTATATGGTCTCTGTAGGCCTCAGCCTTGTTCTGGCTGGCTTGACAGCTCATCCTCTGCCTACTCCCAAGACTGAGGTTTTGTGTAATCCAAAGGCCTGCTTCTTACTTACTGCTAAAGCACTTGCCTGATACAAACCTGCTGCCTATGATCCTAGATTTCAGGATATCAATCTTTTTGATAAATTCCTCTGTACTATGTTCTATCCAATTCTTAAAACAACTGAAGTGCCCCCTACATGGACTGCTTATTTTGCCAGCCTCCAAATACTACTGTAATGAGTATTTTTCTCTAAAAAATGGGGTCTGTTTCACTTCCAAGATCATGCATCTGTGCAATTTAACCATGTCACTCTCAAGCTTCTTCTAAGAAATGGTCTAAGGAAGTTCCAGAGCCCCTAACTGCAAAACAAAAATCTGATGAGACAAAGCCATCTTTTGATGAGGACCCATTCTTTTGAGCTGTTTTTACTCACAGCACTTCTGACTTCAAATGAGAGGACTTTTATCCTCCTCATATCAAACACATATTGTCTCTTCCACACCAGTTTTTCAGTTCTCTGATTCTCCAACAACTGAGTGTCCTACAATTTAATTCATCTCTGACACAAACTACCTGGAGTGAGCATGAGACTCCACAGGATTAAGGGCTCAGTCCTACAAGACTGCCCTCACTTCAGATAGTAGTCTTGAGAATCAGGTCATCAGATAACACACACTTCTGCCTGACTTAGCTACAAATTTGAGGATTCTCCACTCCCTCCAGCCCCCTGTTTTGATAATTTGCTAGAACAACTCACAGAACTCAGGAAAGCACGTTACCTATTATTACCTGTTTATTATAAAAGAAACAACTCAGAAACAGTCAAATGGAAGAGATGCATAGGGCAAATTATGGGAGGAGTGGCATGGAGCTTCTGACCCTTCTCAAGGCACCCCCACCCTCTCAGAACCTGAATGTGTTTACCAACTCTTTTGAACCCCTTTATTTAGGGATTTTATGGAGGTTTTATTATGTTGATGTGCTTGATTAAATCCTTGGCCATGAATGATTAACTATCTCCAGCTCTTCTCCCCTCCCCAGAGGCCAGGGGTTAGGACTTAAGGTTCAAACCCTCTAATTACACCTTATCCTTTTGGAGATTATTCCCCATCCTGAAGATATCTACCCTTCATGTCCCCTCCTGCCCCCATGAGTAATATAATTAGCATACGAAAGATGGCTTCAAACATAGTTTTAGTCCTCAGGAGAGTCCAAGAATTTTAGGATTTGTGTACCAGAAACTGGGGACAGAGATCCAATATTTATTTTTTTACTTTTAAAACAACTTTGTTGGTCCCAAATTCATTGTTAAATTTCAAATCAATAAAAAGTGGTTGAACTTTTCAAAGTAATACTGTGGACTAAAACAAAAAGCATGGATTGCAAAGCAAATTGCATTTGATCAGATGTAGTAACTCTTCAGGTTGAGCAGAGCTCTGATCTTGAGGCGGCCACAGAAGCTGAGTCATGGGGATTCGGTGAAGTAGAAGATGCTGCAACCTGCCAAGTGTCAAATTTTTTCAGTTTGGTCCTAATATAGGTATGGGAAATAAAGGAAGCTGGGAAGCTGCCATTTCCTGCTTGTGGATTTAATTTAAATTGGAAGGAAGTGCTAAGCAGACTCAGGGAAAAGTCTTGCTTCCTCATATACATGTTCACAAGAGGCGTTGGTTGGGCAGTACCATTTAGTGGAAAAATCTTGACAAAAAATCAGCCTCATGTTTAGCTCTAAAGTATTGATCCTTAGAGCACCAAAAGCTATTGACAAAAAAGCCATGGAAGAGCCATGTGAGAACTAGCTGGCTATCCTTAATAAAAGGGAACTGAGAGGGTGGAGCAAGATGGCCGAATAGGAACAGCTCCAGTCTCCAACTCCCCGCGTGAGTGACACAGAAGACCGGTGATTTCTGCATTTTCAACTGAGGTACTGGGGTCATCTCACTGGGGAGTGCCGGACAATCAGTGCTGGTCAGCTGCTGCAGCCCGAACAGCGAGAGCTGAAGCAGGGCGAGGCATTGCCTCACCTGGGAAGTGGATGGGGGAAGGGAATCCCTTTTCCTAGCCAGGCGAACTGAGACACACAACACCTGGAAAATCGGGTAATTCCCACCCCAATACTGCGCTTTAAGCAAATGGGCACACCAGGAGACTATACCCACACCTGGCCGGGAGGGTCCCACGGCCACAGAGCCTCCCTCATTGCTAGCACAGCAGTCTGCGATCTAACCACACGGCAGCAGCGAGGCTGGGGGAGGGGCGCCCGCCATTGCTGAGGCTTAAGTAGGTAAACAAAGCCACTGGGAAGCTCGAACTGGGTGGAGCTCACAGCAGCTCAAGGAAACCTGCCTGTCTCTGTAGACTCCACCTCTGGGGACAGGGCACAGCTAAAAAACAACAGGGGAAGCAGCAGAGGCCTGTGCAGACCCGAACGACTCTGTCTGACAGCTTTGAAGAGAGCAGTGGATCTCCCAACACAGAGGTTGAGATCTGAGAACGGACAGACTGCCTGCTCAAGTAGGTCCCTGACCCCTGAGTAGCCTAACTGGGAGACATCCCCCACTAGGGGCAGTCTGACACCCCACACCTCACAGGGTGGAGTACACCCCTGAGAGGAAGCTTCCAAAGTAAGAATCAGACAGTTACACTCGCTGTTCAGCAATATTCTATCTTCTGCAACCTCTGCTGCTGATACCCAGGCAAACAGGGTCTGGAGTGGACCTCAAGAAATCTCCAACAGACCTACAGCTGAGGGTCCTGACTATTAGATGGAAAACTACCAAACAGGAAGAACACCTATACCAAAACCCCATCAGTACGTCACCATCATCAAAGACCAGAGGCAGATAAAACCACAAAGATGGGGAAGAAGCAGGGCAGAAAAGCTGGAAATTCAAAAAATAAGAGCGCATCTCCTCCTGCAAAGGAGCGCAGCTCATCGCCAGCAATGGATCAAAGCTGGTCAGAGAATGACTTTGATGAGATGAGAGAAGAAGGCTTCAGTCCATCAAACTTCTCAGAGCTAAAGGAGGAATTACATACCCAGCGCAAAGAAACTAAAAATCTTGAAAAAAGAGTGGAAGAATTGACAGCTAGAATAATTAATGCAGAGAAGGTCAAAAATGAAATGACAGAGATGAAAACCATGACACGAGAAATACGTGACAAACCCACAAGCTTCAGTAACCGACTCGATCAACTGGAAGAAAGAGTATCAGCGATTGAGGATCAAATGAATGAAATGAAGCGAGAAGAGAAACCAAAAGAAAAAAGAAGAAAAAGAAATGAACAAAGCCTGCAAGAAGTATGGGATTATGTAAAAAGACCAAATCTACGTCTGATTGGGGTGCCTGAAAGTGAGGGGGAAAATGGAACCAAGTTGGAAAATGCTCTTCAGGATATCATCCAGGAGAACTTCCCCAACCTAGTAGGGCAGGCCAACATTCAAATTCAGGAAATACAGAGAACACCACAAAGAGACTCCTCGAGAAGAGCAACTCCAAGACACATAATTGCCAGATTCACCAAAGTTGAAATGAAGGAAAAAATCGTAAGGGCAGCCAGAGAGAAAGGTCAGGTTACCCAAAAAGGGAAGCTCATCAGACTAACAGCAGACCTCTCGGCAGAAACTCTCCAAGCCAGAAGAGAGTGGGGGCCAATATTCAACATTCTTAAAGAAAAGAATTTTAAACCCAGAATTTCATATCCAGCCAAACTAAGTTTCATCAGTGAAGGAGAAATAAAATCCTTTACAGATAAGCAAATGCTTAGAGATTTTATCACCACCAGGCCTGCCTTACAAGAGACCCTGAAGGAAGCCCTAAACATGGAAAGGAACAACCGGTACCAGCCATTGCAAAAACATGCCAAAATGTAAAGACCATCGAGGCTAGGAAGAAACTGCATCAACTAATGAGCAAAATAACCAGTTAATATCATAATGGCAGGATCAAGTTCACACATAACAATATTAACCTTAAATGTTAATGGACTAAATGCTCCAATTAAAAGACACAGACTGGCAAACTGGATAAAGAGTCAAGACCCATCAGTCTGCTGTATTCAGGAGACCCATCTCACATGCAGAGACATACATAGGCTCAAAATAAAGGGATGGAGGAAGATCTACCAAGCATATGGAGAGCAAAAAAAGCAGGGGTTGCAATCCGAGTCTCTGATAAAATAGACTTTAAACCATCAAAGATCAAAAGAGACAAAGAAGGCCATTACATAATGGTAAAGGGATCAATTCAACAGGAAGAGCTAACTATCCTAAATATATATGCACCCAATACAGGAGCACTCAAATTCATGAAGCAAGTCCTTAGAGACTTACAAAGAGACTTAGACTCCCATACAATAATAATGGGAGACTTCAACACTCCACTGTCAACATTAGACAGATCAACGAGACAGAAAGTTAACAAGGATATCCAGGAATTGAACTCATCTCTGCACCAAGCGGACCTAATAGACATCTATAGAACTCTCCACCCCAAATCAACAAAATATACATTCTTCTCAGCACCACATCACACTTATTCCAAAATTGACCACATAATTGGAAGTAAAGCACTCCTTAGCAAATGTAAAAGAACAGAAATTATAACAAACTGTCTCTCAGACCACAGTGCAATCAAACTAGAACTCAGGATGAAGAAACTCAATCAAAACCGCTCAACTACATGGAAACTGAACAACCTGCTCCTGAATGACTACTGGGTACATGACGAAATGAAGGCAGAAATAAAGATGTTCTTTGAAACCAATGAGAACAAAGATACAACATACCAAAATCTCTGGGACACATTTAAAGCAGTGTGTAGAGGGAAATTTATAGCACTAAATTCCCACAAGAGAAAGCTGGAAAGATCTAAAATTGACACTCTAACATCACAATTAAAAGAACTGGAGAAGCAAGAGCAAACACATTCAAAAGCTAGCAGAAGGCAAGAAATAACTAAGATCAGAGCAGAACTGAAGGAGATAGAGACACAAAAAACCCTCCAAAAAATTAATGAATCCAGGAGTTGGTTTTTTGAAAAAATCAACAAAATTGACAGACCGCTAGCAAGACTAATAAAGAAGAAAAGAAAGAATCAAATAGACGCAATAAAAAATGATAAAGGGGATACCACCACGGACCCCACAGAAATACAAACTACCATCAGAGAATACTATTAACACCTCTATGCAAATAAACTAGAAAATCTAGAAGAAATGGATAATTTCCTGGACACTTACACTCTTCTAAGACTAAACCAGAAAGAACTTGAATCCCTGAATAGACCAATAGCAGGCTCTGAAATTGAGGAAATAATTAATAGCCTACCAACCAAAAAAAGTCCAGGACCAGATGGATTCACAGCTGAATTCTACCAGAGGTACAAAGAGGAGCTGGTACCATTCCTTCTGAAACTATTCCAATCAATTGAAAAAGAGGGAATCCTCCCTAACTCATTTTATGAGGCCAACATCATCCTGATACCAAAGCCTGGCAGAGACACAACAAAAAAAGAGAATTTTAGACCAATATCCCTGATGAACATCGATGCAAAAATCCTCAATAAAATACTGGCAAACTGGATTCAGCAGCATATCAAAAAGCTTATCCACCATGATCAAGTGGGCTTCATCCCTGGGATGCAAAGCTGGTTCAACATTCGCAAATCAATAAACGTAATCCAGCATATCAACAGAACCAAAGACAAGAACCACATGATTATCTCAATAGATGCAGAAAAGGCTTTTGACAAAATTCAACAGCCCTTCATGCTAAAAACTCTCAATAAATTCGGTATTGATGGAATGTATCTCAAAATAATAACAGCAATTTATGACAAACCCATAGCCAATATCATACTGAATGGGCAAAAACTGGAAGCATTCCCTTTGAAAAGTGGTACAAGACAGGGATGCCCTCTCTCACCGCTCCTATTCAACATAGTGTTGGAAGTTCTGGCCAGGGCAATCAGGCAAGAGAAAGAAATCAAGGGTATTCAGTTAGGAAAAGAAGAAGTCAAATTGTCCCTGTTTGCAGATGACATGATTGTATATTTAGAAAACCCCATTGTCTCAGCCCAAAATCTCCTTAAGCTGTAAAGCAACTTCAGCAAAGTCTCAGGAAACAAAATAAATGCACAAAAATCACAAGCATTCATATACACCAATAACAGACAAACAGAGAGCCAAATCATGAATGAACTCCCACTCACATTTGCTTCAAAGGGAATAAAATACCTAGGAATCCAACTTACAAGGGATGTGAAGGACCTCATCAAGGAGAACTACAAACCACTGCTCAGTGAAATAAAAGAAGACACAAACAAATGGAAGAACATTCCATGCTCATGGTTAGGAAGAATCAATATCATGAAAATGGCCATACTGCCCAAGGTAATTTGTAGATTCAATGCCATCCCCATCAAGCTACCAACGACTTTCTTCACAGAATTGGAAAAAACTACTTTAAAGTTCATATGGGACCAAAAAAAAAAGCCCGCATTGCCAAGACAATCCTAAGTCAAAAGAACAAAGCTGGAGGCATCACATTACCTGACTTCAAACTACATTACAATGCTACAGTAACCAAAACAGCATGGTACTGGTACCAAAACAGAGATATAGACCAATGGAACAGAACAGAGCACTCAGAAATAATACTACACATCTATAGCCATCTGATCTTTGACAAACCTGACAAAAACAGAAATGGGGAAATGATTCCCTATTTAATAAATGGTTCTGGGAAAACTGGCTAGCCATAAGTAGGAAGCTGAAACTGGATCCCTTCCTTACTCCTTATACAAAAATTAATTCAAGGTGGATTAGAGACTTAAATGATAAACCTAATACCATAAAAACCCTAGAAGAAAACCTAGGCAACACCATTCAGGACATAGGCATGGGCAAGGACTTCATGACTAAAACACCAAAAGCAATAACAAAAGCCAAAATTGACAAATGGGATCTAATTAAACTAAAGAGCTTCTGCACAGCAAAAGAAACTACCATCAGAGTGAACAGGCAACCTACAGAATGGGAGAAAAATTTTGCAATATACTCATCTGACAAAGGGCTAATATCCAGAACCTACAAAGAACTCAAACAAATTTACAAGAAAAAAACAAACAACCCCATCAAAAAGTGGGCAAAGGATTTGAACAGACACTTCTCAAAAGAAGACATTTATACAGCCAACAGACACATGAAAAAATGCTCATCATCACTCGCCAGCAGAGAAATGCAAATCAAAAACCACAGTGAGATACCATCTCAACACCAGTTAGAATGGCAATCATTAAAGTCAGGAAACAACAGGTGCTGGAAAAGATGTGGAGAAATAGGAACACTTTTACACTGTTGGTGGGACGTAAAGTAGTTCAACCATTGTGAAAGACAATGTGGTGATTCCTCCAGGATCTAGAACTAGAAATACCATTTGACCCAGCCATCCTGTTACTGGGTATATACCCAAAGGATTATAAATCATGCTGCTATGAAGGCACATGCACACGTATGTTTATTGCGGCACTATTCACAACAGTAAAGACTTGGAACCAACACAAATGTCCATCAGTGACAGACTGGATTAAGAAAATGTGGCACATATACACTATGGAATACTATGCAGCCGTAAAAAAGGATGAGTTCATGTCCTTTGTAGGGACATGGATGTAGCTGGAAACCATCATTCTCAGCAAACTATCACAAGAACAGAAAACCAAACACCACATGTTCTCACTTAAAGGTGGTAATTGAACAATGAGATCCCTTGGACACAGGAAGGGGAACATCATACACTGGGGCCTGTTGTGGGGTGGGGGGAGGGGGAAGAGGGGAGGGATAGTATTAGAAGATACACCTAATGTAAATGACGAGTTAATGGGTACAGCACACCAACATGGCACACGTATACATATGCAACAAACCTACACATTGTGCACATGTACCCTAGAACATAAAGTATAATAATAATAATAAAAAAGTGTAACTATCTCACCAAGGGAGATTTGATGGCAGAGGCTGAAAATCCTATGAGGATATGCTCAGTTCAGGCAAATATACAAAAGGATGCATAAAACATCTACACTCCTGTTGGGGATCGAAGTTCTATTCCAACACAAAATGAAAAAAAAAAATCCACATTTCCTATGTTCCAATGTAATAAAGCCTTGCTTGTCTAGTCAGAAGAAATGAAGGCTCAGCAAAACCTCATGGCCAGCTAAGATCTCAGGTAGAAGTTAGATCAGAACAGGTGAGAGACAGTGAATGGGCATTGACTTTAATTTATAAGAAAACCAAGATGGGAGAAACATGAAAAATTTAAATAAGCTCTTCAACTATGTTTATAACTTTCTTTTGTCTTTGTTTTTTGAAGTTGATTGATTGAAAACTCCTGGAGCCATTTAACAACAACAAAAAATTGCTTACATTAAGCTTGTGAAAAATACCAAAGAGAACAGCACTAACAACTTCTTATCTTAATAAAGTAAAAAAAAAAAAAATTAAAAATCTACTTACATCTTTGCCAGACTTCTGGCTTATTCGTGTTTTTGCTTTTTCCCTATGTAAGTGTGACCTGAATCTGATACAAGATGTTTTCACGTGTGTTAACATAGATATAGATTCGATTTCATCATCAGAAAAACCAAAAGCAGTAGATAAAACTGCTGTTTTTCCTCAAAGGTAAAAGATGCAAGTTCATTTGTGTGCCGTACCCCGTTCTGAGGCTGGTGGTCTGTTGCTGCTCTGAGGTTGCTATAGTTTGTGTGACCTCCAAAATCTAGGTGTTACCAATATGATAATATTAGGAAGTGGGACCCCTAAGAGCTTATTAGTCCATGAGGGCTTTTTCCTGGTGAATGGGATTAAGGACCCTTATACAGGGGTTTGATGGATGGAGCTGGTGCCAGCTTGCTCTGCTGCTCTTTTGCCAAACGAAGACACAGTGTTCCCTCACTCCAGAAGATGCACCATTTAAGCAGCCATTTTGTAAGCAGAGAGATGGGTCTCTGACTGGCACCTTGATCTTGAACTTTACAATCTCAGAAGTGTGAAAAATACATTTCTGTTCCTTATAAATTACTCAGTTTCTGGTATTCTGTTATAACAACACAGAACAAACTAAGACAGAGGTTATCGCAAACCAGAATGGTGCTCTGGACATTAGAAATCCCAGGTTACTTCTCAGTGGTTACTTTGCTATTTCTAGGTTGTTACTCTTTTTCAGAGTTGAAGATGACTTGCCACCACATTACTCTCCAGGCAGCACAAAAACCAAAAAGGGAAGAAAGTGCACATTTTTCTATAAAGGCACACTGTAGAAATTGTATACCTCACTTTTCCTTACATGCAATTTGTCAACATTTAGTCACATGGACCCACCTAGTTATGAAAGAGACTGGCAAATGTAGTTTTCGTTTCAGGCAATCATACAGCCAGCAGAAAATCTGTAACCTCTTTATCTTTGGTTTTCAGTAGTTGGACTGTGATGCAACTGTTCATGTTTTCCCTCATATCTTATCCTGCTTGTGGTTTTCTAAGCATCTTGATTCTGTAAATTTATGTCTTTTGCCAAACTTCAAAAATTTGCAGCCATTATTTTTTCAAATAGTTTTTTTAGCCTATCTCTTCTTTCTTAGGACTCCAATTACATGTATGTTTGATCCTTTGTTATTAAATTACATTTCTCTGAGGCTATACTTATTCTTTTCATCTTTTATCGTCTCCATTCTTCAGGTTCTGTTGACCTATATACAAGCTCACTGACTCTCCTCTGTTGTCTCCATTCTTGTGTTAAGCCCATCCAGTTAAATTTTAATTTTATATGTTATAGTTCCTTTAGTTCTAGAATTTCCATTTGATACTTTTATAAGTTTTTATATGTCTGCTGAACAATCCTTTTTTTATTAATTAATTACAAGCCTATTGTTCTTTACACCATTGTTCATAGTTATAATTATCCATTAATTCTGAGATCCCAGACATCAAAGAACCATTTCCATTGAGTGTCTTTTCTCTCAAGAATGAATAACTTTTGACGAGGCATGGTGGCTCACGCCTGTAATCCTAACACTTTGAGAGGATGAGGCGGTGGATCACCTGAGGTCAGGAATTCGAGACCAGCCTGGCCAACATGGCAAAACCCCGTCTCTACTAAAGATACAAAAATTAGCTGGGGGTAGTGGCAGGTGCCTGTAATCCCAGCTACTCAGGAGGCTGAGGTACCAGAATCACTTGAAGCTGGAGGGGAGTGGACGTTGCAGTGAGCCAAGATCCTGCCTGTTCACTACAGCCTGGGTAAAACAGTGAAACTCCATCTCCAAAAAAAAAAAAAAAAAAAAGAATGAGTAACTTCTTAAGAGGAGCCAACTAGTAACATTTCCCTGGTTGTTTATATGTCAAGTAATTCTAAAATGTATTCTAAACATTGTAAATTTTTTAATATTTTTATGAAGATATTGTATTGTTATATTTCTTCAAATATATACATATTTTCATTTTAGGAGGCAATTAAGTTGTTCAGACTCAAACTAAAATTCTCTCTCTTGAGCTGCAGGTCAAATCCCAGTTCATTGCTTTTATTTTTAGCTGGAATTTATTCTGTCCATGCATGGTTCAGAGTAAAGTCAGAGGTTTAAGCAGAGTATATGCACAGAAGTTGGAGTTCTTTTTTTTTTTTTTTGTCTCTCTTTTCTTTGATGAAGCACTACTTTCCAGTTACTGCATCTGCCTCAAACTCTTTCCTTTAGTCCTTAACGTCAGAGAGCCTGGTTTTCCATCAGTTTTAAGTGCCTTGCTCAATGCCAACTGTGGCTTGCCCTCAGTTTAAAAGTCATAGCAAACGGAAAAATCAATCAGTCTTTCTTTTATTTTTATCATGTCACTTCACTCCCAAATCTGCCTGCTTTTTTCAGTCTCTAGTACATTTGAGTCATTGTCTCTCTGTATTTTTTCCCACAGTTTATAAGTGTTATCTCCAAGAGTGTCAGGCAGTAGGAGCTTGTTCAGCCATACCAGA
Source organism: Piliocolobus tephrosceles (assembly GCF_002776525.5). Taxonomy (NCBI): domain Eukaryota; kingdom Metazoa; phylum Chordata; class Mammalia; order Primates; family Cercopithecidae; genus Piliocolobus; species Piliocolobus tephrosceles. Next base: position 59,612,817 of record NC_045448.1, on the reverse strand, counting down.
AATGGAAACAAATCTAAACTTTTGACTGAAAGAAAAGGGAAGCGTACTTATTGGGGAATAACTAGCAGTATCTACCCCAAGGGCCTTCCCTACATTTGAACTTCTTCTACAGAACACTCTTAAATTTATTTCATTCTCAATGTTCCAAAGAAATTTATCACTGACTACATCATGTTGAGATAAAAAGGTTTGTTTTGTAATGCATGTGTTCCCTAAATTTGTTATATAAAACTAATTATTTAAATAAAAATCTTAAGAACTTTGTCTTGCATTTTGCAGTGAGATAGTCTTGCAAATGCTGTTTCTTCTTATGCACCCAATGGCTTCACTGTTTAGATAGAATGTGCTAGCTGAAAATCATAGTCCCAGAGGCCAAAGTCTTTCTACTTATGATCAACCTTAAGCACAATCAGAGATTGAAGATTGTGATCCATGATGTTGCTAACACTGAAATGATGTGGATAGGCTAAGAATAAATATTAGCGTTTTCACTAAATGACATGTCGTTTATAGTAATACATGAAACAAATCAGCCAAAGAGTACCAATTACCTACTATGTATTGAGCACTGTGTTACATAGGTCATAAACGCACATGGGACTTGGTTGCCACTCTGAAAGAGTCTATGTTCTTCTTTGATAAGTTGACCATATGGTTCTGTTTTTAATCTATAACCATAGATATAATATGTTACTATTAATTTTAATTTCCCAGAACTAAAAGCACAATCTGCTGGATGTGATACTTGCATATGCCTAAAAGAGTTAGAGTTGGCTGGCTTGTTTTCTTTCTTTCTTTCTTTCTTTCTTTCTTTCTTTCTTTCTTTCTTTCTTTCTTTCTTTCTTTTGTTTCTCTTTCCTTCTTCCTTGCTTTTTCTTTTTTCTTTCTTCTTTCTTTCTCCTTCCTTCCTCTCTTGCTCTCTCTTTCTCTTTCTTTCTTTTTTCTTTCTTTCTCCCTTTCTTTCTTCTTTCTCTTTTTCTCCTTACTTCCTTTCTTCTTTCTTTTCTTCTCTTTCTTTCTCTTTCTTTTCTGTCTCACTCCTTTCTTTCCTTCTCCCTTCCTTCCTTCCTTCCTTCCTTCCTTCCTTCCTTCCTTCCTTCCTTCCTTCCTTCCTTCCTTCTTTCCTTCATTTTTGTTGTCTCAGGAGTTGCAGACGGTAGGCGGGTTTTCACAAGATACATGAATATTGGAGATAAAAATGAAATAAATTTACCCAGCTGAAATAATTCTGTGTTACTATAGGCAAAAAAGCCCATCTACTTCTTGGTGAGATCATTTCAAAGTACAGAAAAATGAAGTGAAAATTATTTAGTTTTTTTTTTTTTCAGAAAAATAATAGAGCACTTACAAAAAAACAACTACTAAAATACAGATGTTAAGAGATGGAGAACAAATAGCACATCTCTGTTTTTCGAATGCATTTAGTCTCATGATCATCTCGGTTTTTCGAATGCATTTAGTCTCATGATCATCTAACTTTAAGAATTGGAGAACTATCTGCAAGGATCTAGGCTGCATCATAAAGCAGCGGGGCATACTGGTTCCCAGTGAATAGGTTCTAAACCTATGAGGTCCCTTATCTTAAGGTACTCCGAAATTTATAACCTTGACAAGAAATGTATGAATGACTAAATGTGTAAATATGATCTGAGAAATTTAAATGTAAAAAAAAGTACCCATTTTCAAAAAGAAATGAGACTCAGTGCATTCGTTATAGTTAGAAACGAGGTCTTCTGATTAATATAGCTGAAAACATAGATTTTTCAAAGAATTTTAAAAAATAGGATGTAGCAAAAAATTAGGCATATTATTTATTCATGATTTGAAAAAACTTATTGCCCATGTAACATAATTGAACATTCTCCTGAGAGGCTGGATAACAGAGTGGTCAAGAACCAGGATATTAGAGCCTCTTCAGCCAATCATAAACTTTGTTGCTTTGGAGCAAGTTACATATAAAATTAGTGCCTTCGGTTTTGTTTTTTCCTCTGTAAGATGGGTTCAACAACTCATTCCATTGGGTTGCAAGGACAAACAAATTATTTAATATATATAAAGAGGTAAGAACATCTCTGAGACACAATGAGGACATTTTCAATATTAACAACTATTACTATTAAAAGGAATGAGCTGAAGATGGGCATCTGCATTACTTTTGTTTTGATATCTGGGAACTCAGTTTGAAAACCTTCTTATACTAATGTCAGTTAATATATGTCATATTTTCTTTGTATAAAGCAGACTTCAGGCCATTTATCTGCAGAAAGCATCTATTCTACCCATTTTGCCATTATTTATTGGCCCTATGTCTGTGGGCTGCACCTTTTACATTTTATGAGGCATATCAGATTTGTCATCTGTAGAAGGTTAATCCTAACATGACTAACAGAATTTGTATTTTATTCACTAGAGCCTAACACAGTGCCTGAAACATAGTGTTATCACAGGAGAAATAAAGAATAACATTTTACCTGCAGGACTATGGGACACTGAATAAGATGCTCTCTTGAGAGTCTTTTACTCTTCTAAGATTTATAACTACTTATTAAACATTTCTAATTGATTGAAATTAAATTTGACTATTTCATTTTAAATAATGACAATTTTCAAAATATGTGTTAGCCCTTACCTACCAACCATCAACTGATGGCGAACATTAAATTACTTTCCAGCAGTAGAGATGAAACTCAAATGTTGTCCACAATCTATTTCCTGGTTTTCTTAGTTACAAATGGAATGGCTTATTGCAGATATCCAATGTCTGGACAAGAAACAGTGTTTCTTCCACTGCAGATGTACTAGACCAAAGCAAGATTTTAATGTCATTTGATGTTGCATCTTTAGAGTATTGTATTCTGGCCTCTGACACAAGAATACTAACCCTTTTAGCAATTCCCAATCACCGGAAAAATATAGGTCCCCTGTGTCTAGGTTATGCTTAAACTCCATACAGAAATATTTGTGCTGGGGTCAGTGTGAATAATATGATGACATGTGTATGTTATGTGTGCACACCCAAATGTGCACATTTCTGGTCAATTTATAAACAAAAGGACAAGAGGACTCACAGTCCTATCTAGACAAAATAGAGAATAACTCATTCTTGAAAAACTTTCAAGATCCTCTAAATGATTTCAGGACCTGAGAAAAAATACGAAAGGCAGCAATACAGCCACTCTTCATACAACAGGATGCTCTAAATATTGAGGTTTCATACTTTGGCATTATAATGGGACATAATTGATCATCATTAGGAGGCTTAGTGGGTCTTAGGAGAATCATTCCCTCCAACCACAGGATTTAGGAGATGGGCAAGAGAACGATCAAGAGTGACTTGTTGGCCAGACGCAGTGGCTCAAGACTGTAATCCCAACAATTTGAGAGGTTGAGGCCAGGCGGATCATGAGGTCAGGAGTTCAAGACAAGCCTGGCCAACATATTGAAACCTTGTCTCTACTAAAATTACAAAAAAATTAGCCGGGCATGGAGGCAGGCGCCTGTAATCCCAGCTACTCAGGAGACTGAGGCAGGAGAATCATTTGAACCCAAAAGGCAGAGGTTGCAGTGAGTGGAGATTGTGCCATTCCACTCCAGCCTGGGTGACAGTCCTTCTCAAAAAAAAAAAAAAAAAAAAAAAAAAAAGAGAGTGACTTGTTTTCTTGCTCACATGATCAGTTATTCATTTGTTTAGGCTTACTCATTCATTTATTTATACACTCGATTCATTATTTACTCTTATTCGACCCATTCATTTCCTCAAAATATTAAATGGATATAACATTATTCTTTTCTTGCATCCTTAAGGAATTTACAGAGTATTAGGACAATGAAACTTGATGATGCTTGTGATTTTCCTGACATTTCAGTGACTGCTTCTAGCTAAAGTCTATGTGTTTCTCCTATAAAACCATTAAAAATGTAATGTAAGTGTTTACTTATTAATTTGGAAAGATGTTGCCACATAGTACAATAAAATATACATAACAGCAGATTTTTCTGTGTTGTTAGAATAAATTATTTTTTTTTAGTTTGTTCATCTTCATTTTTGACACTTAACATTTTGAAACATTGGGTACTCATCTTATCTTTTTAGAAAAGCATGTTCATTCAACATGGAGCAATAATTTCATACTTCAACATGTATCTTTTAATGTAGATAAATACATTAATTAACTAATCTTAAAAGTGCCCATAAAAATAAGACATATTACCAAGAGGAAATTACAGGTTTTTGTTGTTGTTTGTTTTTGTAAATAGGTCCCATCAGTAACAATAGAGGCCAGAAGATAGCGGATTCTTAACTTCAGTGAATTGAGGTAAAGTAACTTTCAACTCTAGACTTTTATGCCTAGCTATACTTTCTTTCAAAAATAGGGATAAAGTAATTATAGTTTTATCCATATAAAGATTAAAAGTGCTTTTTCCCACATAGGCCCTTATTAAAAGAATGATTAACATATGCGTCTGCAATATATCTATATATATAAAATATATTATATAAAATATATATAAAATAAATATACATATATAATAAACTGTAAGAAAATTTTAGGAGAAAAACTAAATTGTGAAGAGCACAGAAATTGACTGAAGTTATCAATAATTTAAGTTTATATCAATCATTTTTAAAATCCCCATTTTTAGGTTAATATAAGTAAAATTATGATTCTAGACTATAAAATCAAGAAGAGTAAGATATTTATTGGCTAGCTAGATTGTGCTAGAATTATTCTAGTACTTTAGGACAAAAATAGAAAAAAAGAGTTAGTATAGACATATTTTAAAATTATAGTCATGTAAGTAGGTTACAAATTAATGACACTCATTAAATAAATTGAAATGAAATACATAGATATCAAATCATCATAGGAGACAAGTATATGGTGAAGACTGGAGATAAATATGAAGAACTTCTTCAATCAAACAGAAGTAAAGGAAAACAAGAAAAGGATGGTAAACAGCTAGCACAAAATATAATGGTAAGAATAATCCAAAATGTATCAGTGAGCAAAGTAAATGCAATAATTAAATTGTATTTAAGCACAAATGCATGAAGCACAAATGCACAGTAAGTACATAAACTCTTACATTAAAATACAGTTATTTTCAGATTGTATTAAACAGGTAAAGGTACATACTACTTGAAAGCGAGCTCCTCAACAAATCCATGTTTTAAATTTAAAGGGAGGAAAGGATATGTAATGTAAATACTAGCCAAAAAGAAGGTGATAGCAATATTAGTATCTGACAACCTAAAGTTTAAGGAAAATAAAACCATAATAGGTTTAAGAAGAATGCATTTTAATAAGGAACAAGCCACCAAAAAAGATTCAGCAGCCATGAAATCTATTCACCTAAACAGATTAGCTAAGAACTCGACAAAAGAAAAGAATACCAACAGTGCCGACATGCAATACAGTGTCTTTTGTCTAGCCAGGCTTATGGTCTGCTGCTAGAAGGTCTCATAGTTAGGGAACCAAGTTGCAGTCACCTTCAACCTGTAGAGAGTGTGAATCCTGGGGCTGGAAGGGGATAAAATGCTTTCAGACTGGTACTTTTGGATAAAATCTATGTCTCCAATTAAGAATAGGATGGAATAGGATGGTGAAGAGAAGAGAGAGAAGGGGAGACAGGGGAAGAAGGGAGAGAGAGAAAAAGGAGGAGGTGAATATACAAGCAATTGAAAACAAATTTTTCATAAAGTGCATTAACCCCATGTTAATGTGTCAGCCCATAAAGGTGAATTTATCTCTGCTGAAGAGAACAGCTGGAGGTTAGGTGATATCCGATTGGGGAAAGCATGAAATATTTAGTCAGGACATGGTTGGTATTGGACACAATGATAACACTGTTGGATTTGCCAGATATTCATTTCCCATAGCTTGCCCTTTCCTTCAGCTGAGCTCTTCTCAGTTAAAGGCATCTTCAGAAGGCAGGCTCAGAGGCATTAGCTACTGTCAACCTTGGTGAAATACATGCAGAATGTATGACTGGCCTTCTTCCACTGAAGTTCAAGGCCCCTGCTAAAACACTGCCCAGAACAATTTTAGAGTCCCTTCAAGTTTGCTTTATAATCTATCATGTCAAAAAAAATAGACAATTCAGCTGAAAATGAAATCAAAGTTGGCCTGGAATATAGACACAGACTTGGAGGGTCAAGCTGATATTAAGCCAGCAGATGAGCTTGGTTTCTGAAGAGCAGAGGTGGGCACCATTGTGTTTTGGGGACTAAGTATCTATGCTCAAAATGCATTGCTCTTTCTCCCAAATACCTTGAGACATCCAGACATGCAAATGTATGCCCTGATACACTCCAGACACCACTGAAGAGATACTGGAGTAACACCACTATGGAGAAATGGAACCCACAAACATTTGGAGGGACGTGACCAGGCTGCTTCAGTGTGGAAAATAACTTTAGCACATGTTCCATTTTATATATAAGAAAGCAAAAGTTCAGAGAGGTTAAGCGACTTTTTAAAAACACTCAAGCTGGCTAGTAACAGCTAGGAATAAAACTCCCAAACCAAGGCTCTTTTTCTAAATTGACTGAGGGAATCTCCTAACTCACAAGAATGGCCAATGGGGAAAATCAATCCTAATATTTCAGCTTGCTAATTTGGCTGATCCTCAGAAAGACATTCAGATAGTGGTAGGATGAGACTCATTTGATGCACATATCCTTTCTCATTCTCGCCTTGTGCACCTGGTGACAAAGCAAGGAGTGAGTTTATGCTGGGATTATGGATTCTATCTGAATATGGTTCAGTGTGTCAGTAGGCAGTTGGTTAATAGTCTCAGTTTTGAAATAAATGCTTTTTAATTTTATAACCCGCTTCAGTGACTGATTCAAAAGATATTTGATAGCATTTAATAGTTAAAGCATACTTCAAAAGTCCTTAATGTTTTACTAGAAATATAGCCCAGGCATAGGGACATTCTGATTCTTGGTGTGGGCTCCCTGTGAATAGGAAGATGTTTAGCAAGAAAGCCCTTAAATGCTTATAGGCTTTGCATTCACTATTGAAATGCAAGCCAGACATAGAGCCAAGTCAGCAAAATAATGATTACCGCAAATGGGTGCGCTAAGTTGGGTTGTTAGCAATTTATCCAAATTAAGAGTTGGGGCTTTATCATAATCACTAGAGAAGTATGCCATTCACAGCATCATTTATTTTCACATGTGATACTCATCCTAATTTCTAAGTTTACCACCATCGTCTTCCAAAATATAAACATATATTCAATTCATAGCTCACTTCAGAGGGTTCTGTCAAGTTAGAAGGTAATCTACAATAGAGTATAACATTTTCTTCCTTTCAAGAAGCCCTCTAAAATTTAAATTTTATTTAGATCTTAAGAGTCTTTAGGCATTTTCTCTTACTCGATATTTTATTATTATTCATGCTATCAGTTAGGGTCATTGACAGCACGCTCAAATAGAAGAATGTTTAAAAGCTTGAAATGAGGGACAATCCAAAGGGCAGGAATGTGGGAAACTCAAGGCTTTGTGTAGCACTTTGGGACTAGCCATAGTTGGGAGCTATTACCACTCCTAAACCTGAATGGGCAAAGAAAGGGGGTGGTTATAGAACCCAGAGAGACTGGCCACAGCTTGGAGAGAGAGCTGTTCAACAGGAACTGTGGTCTTCAGCAGAAAAGCACAGTCAACCCTAAGGGACCCACAGGGATGGAGCTGAAGGAATAAAATATCCACCCCACTCTTGACTTGCTGTCAGATCTCTTGCAGATCCTGCCACTAGCCAAAGCCAACTACAAGCCAGAGAAGGAAGGATTCCATTGAAGTACGCCACATATCAATCAACTTCCTCTGCCCAGAGCAGGGTAGAGAGGGATAGAGAGTGCATCTGGGCAGGACTGGGGGTGGAATTGAAAATATTCAGCACATAGATACTGTTTCCTTTTCTGCAAGTCACTTTAAGTCCTTTGCATTTTTCTTGATATTCGAATTGGTATCTCTGGAAAACTGAAGAACCATTTCTCTTGCAAGGTGTTGAAAAGCCAGAAAATTCAGACTGCCCTGTAGACTAGAGCCCTGAAAAATCAAGCTAAACATATTCACAGGTCATTTTTGAGATACCCTTTCCCTGAAGCCCAAGTATCTTTGGACTTTCCTGTATTTCTCTTCAGTAATGTTTCAAAATGGGTGACTGAGTGAGCCTACTTAGTAGTATTCATGAGCTCTGCTCAGAGAAAGGAAGACGTAGGGATTATTTACTTGGATAACTGGGTATTTATTTATCTATTTTTGCCAGGCAAAATGGGAGATAAGCCATATATATATATATTTTTTTTTTTTTTTTAACGGGAGAACCACAGTAGTCACCGGCATCTGGTTCACTGCCTCGAAAGCATTGGGAGGTTCCAGAAGACAGATGACTCTAGGATCATCAGCCCCATGGAGCACACATGTCAAGTATTTGAATTTTTTTGAGGTCAACATCAAGAAGTGAGAGGCAGCTTGGAATCTAAAAGAAGAGTGAGTTTACTAAAGGGCAAGTTGCAGGAGAGGCAGCCTGGAGAGTAATCAGAGAGTGAGGAGGGGCATCACAGTGCTGAAGAGTCAGGTGGAAGAGAAAAAGAATGTTGTTGATATTGGTGCTAAAGAAGAAAGACCCTCAATAGTCAGCAGGTCTCTGAGCTAAGCTCTAGGGTGTATAGTTTATTGCCATGGCTCCCTTTTGAGTAGACTTTCTGTGTAGGCATATGCCTTGCCTAATTCCTGACATTTAACTTCTTGAAGTTTGCTGGAATTACTTGCATCAATCTGAATGGCTACATACATGCTAGAACACTTGGAACACGAAATAAAGACAGATTTTCCTCTGTACTGATGCTCTATGAGTACGGGAGCACACAAAAAAAGAGTCAACATGCAAGAAAAAGAAAGGCTCATTAAATAAATGAGTGAAAGGGAAATAATTTCCAAGTTGTCTTCTTGCCTTTGCAAAAACGGGAAAAAAAGGAAAATCAATTTTTTAAGTCTTATGTGATGTTTTTATCTCAATAGGTGACTCTCGCAGGTAACACCAGTTGTCCAACCTCATCTTCTGTGTTCACTTTCTTCATATTTCCAATTCAGTGCAGAGGGAAGTTTAACTTGGAACACCAATGTTCAAACTTGAATGATAAATTATGAATATATATGTGTATATGTGTATGTGTATATATATATATATGTGTGTGTGTGTGTGTGTATTTCTCCTTTCATGGCTACCAGGCCCAGTTAGCGTAGAAAATCATTGCCCTACACACAGGAGATATGGGTTATAGTTTGGACTCTACTTCTAATGTATGTATGATTTTGTGCAAGTTAAATTTCCTCATCTATAAAATAAGGGAATAAACAAGTTAGTTGATAGGCTCAAACACAGTAAAACCATACAACTAAAAGTGATTGTTACTGGACTTCCGATCTGTCATGTAAGGACGTTAAAAGTTACTATCCATCCTAGCAACAATTTAAAAAGCTGAACAAATTGAAGAATCATGAATTCTTCTTAAGTCCATCAGAGAAATGAGGTCCCAGGGAAAAGTGCTGCACCCAAATTTGCAGAACCTGAAATAGATGCAATAGATGCAGAGAATCACCACTTAACAGAGCAGAAACCCACAAGCAGAAACCACCACAGGAAATAACGCCAGGGCAGCAAAACATGAACAGTAATGGACAGATCACTGAAGGCTCATGATAGACAACTCTCAGAGTTTAAAAGCTCCAAGGTAACAAATACTGCATGGCTCTACTTATGTGAATTATCTAAAAATCAAACTCATAGAAACAAAGAGTAAAATATTGATTGCCAGGGATTGGCAGGGATGAGGAAATAGGAAGTTGCTGTTCAACAGGTATAAAGTTTCAATTATGCAAGATGAGTAAGTTCTAGGTATCTATAGTACAATATTGTGCCTGGAGTTAAAAACAACACATCATGCACTTACAAGTTTGTTACCAGCAGCAGAAGTTATCTGAGTTACCAGTGGTAAATCTGGCCGGTTCTGCAGCAACCTCAATTCTTGCCTCCTCAGAAGAAACAATTCAGCTGAAGGGGCATAAGGCAGAAGAAGAGACCCAGGCAAGCTTTAGAGCAGGAATGGAAGTTTATTCCATAGTTTTAGGGCAGGTACAAGAAGAAGGAAAGTACATTTGGAAGAGGACTAAGCAGACATCTTGGAGGGCAAGTGTGTGGTTTGACCTTTTGACTTTGGGTTTTACATGCTGGCATACTTCCAGCATTTTGCCTCCTATTTCCCTTGATTCTTTCCATTTCCCTTGATTCTACCCATTAGGGTGGGCTGCCCGCATGCACTACCCCTGGAATTGTCACACGCTCACTTGAAGGATTCGTCCCTTTTCTGGTCGAATGCCCCAGGAAGGGCATATACCAGTTAAACTCCACCATTTTGCCTCTTAATGCACATGCTTGAACCCACTCGCCTAACTCCTGACATCTTATTGGGAAGCTGCCAATCACCAGCTATAGGTGTTTTTATCTACTAGGAAATTGCCTTTCCCTGGCACTGACTGTGACCAATTATTATTTTAGAGAGGCAGTGTGACAACTGCCTGACCATCACCTGATGGTCGCCTGACATTCCTGGTGGGGTCGGTGGCAGGGGGCCCTCTCCTGTCCCGCTCATGCCTGGCCAGCTACCTACTGTAACAAATTTATGAAGAGGGTAGACCTGAAGTGTTCTTACACAAATTCTTTTAAGGCATCTGAAAAAAAAAAAAAAGATATTAAAAAAATACCTCAAGGGATTCCAGTCATAGGGGAGCCTCTATACTTTTATGAGTTTGACTCTGGGAGCTCTACCAGGTCATTACAGTGAATATTTGAGAAAAATTTTCTAGTGTTTCTAGCAGTGGGAGGGGAAAAGGAACCATTTTGAAATACTCCAGAGCATCCTGTTCTTCTGAACAAGGCTTGCCCTCAGGAGAAACTGTTACCAAAGCCAGTGTGCTGGCGTTTCCATCAGAGCCTGAATGACCTGGGGGAAAGGAAATTCACAAATCAATCTCCTGCCAGTTCTCCTGTCACACCTAATCTGGAAAAAATACTTAGAAGAACTGGTACAGTTCACAGTCCAGGTGCATAGACTTACCAGGTGCATAGACTTACGAAAAGACTGCGATGCAACTGAAGCACACTTCCCCTCCCCTGCACCTTACCACTACATTACTAGATGCCTATTTGCCACAGTTCCTCTTATCTAGTAGGTCAGGTCCACCTTTCAGCAAAACAATTACAAGGCATACTAAAAGGCAGTTCAAACAGTTTGAGGAGGTCAAACAAGCATCATAACCAGAGTGAAATATGGCAGGAGTGTTGGAATTATTAGACCACGAATAAGAAACATGAATCCAAATTAAGCAAATGAAACCCAAAGTACACAGAGTAAAATAAATAACGAAAATTAGAGCAGAAATCAATGAAATTGAAGAGAGGAAATTAATAGAGAAATCAACAAAGCCAAAAGCTGGTTGTGATGCCAATTTGAGTGGGCTAAGGGATGCCCAAAGAGCTGGTAAACATTGTTTCTGAATGTGCCTCTAAGGGTGTTTGGGGAAGAGATTAACATTTGAATCAGTAGACTGAGGAAAGAAGATTGTCCTCATCAACGTAAGTGGGCATCATCCAATCCCTTGAAGGCCTGAATAGAATAAAAGATGAAAGAAGGGCAAATTTGTTCTCTTTCTCTTTTGGAATTGTGGCATCCATCTTCTCCCACCCTTAGACATCATAACTCCAGGTTCTCAGCCTTTTGAACTTGGAGTCTCATACCAGTGGACCCTCCAAGTTCTCAGGTCTTTAGACGCAGACTGAATTACACCACCAGCTTTCTTGGGTCTCCAGCGTGCCAGTGGCATTTTGTGGACTTCTCAGCATCCATAATTTTGTGGCCCAATTCCCATAACAAATCCCCTCATACATCTATTAACAAAAAAGAGATATAGAATAGCTCCTGTGACTCCCAGAATATATTATATGACTGAGGTTACAAACATAGCTAAAGGAAGCCTGCACAATTTAGGGGAATAGTAGATCATCCTTCACCCTAAACAAAGAAGTGTTCCTGAGGGAAATGTTGGCAGATCTCATCCAAGCAGAATGGAAGAGAAAAGACAACACAACAAGCCGATGTGAATATGATGATGCTACAGTGACACCATAATAGTAACTGATGTTTAGTGAGTGTTGACTATAAGCCAAACTCTATACTAAGGGCCTAAATTGTGTAACTCATTAAATCCTCAAGTCAAGGGCAATCCTAGGCATGAATATTCCCACTCTATTGATTAGGGAACCGAGGCTGAAAGATGTTAAGGGTCATGTTCCATGTCATACAGCTAGTAAATGGCAGAGCCAGAATATGGCTTAGTGGTTATAACGCAGCTCTGAGGTCAGTGTGTATGGATTCAGATCTCTGCTCTCCTATAATGTTAGCTACGTGACCTTGGGCAAGCCATTCAACCACTTCCTAAATCTCAGTCTATCCACATGTACAATGAAGATGCTGATAATATTTGCTTTTTTTAGGTTGCTATGAAATAATGCACGTATCAGGGGGTAGGTGTTCACAAACGCAGTATAATTGTAAATGCAGAACAGCAAGCACAGCCTATTGTGGAGTTGCATGCATCATGGTGTTAGATGCTGTTGCCATTAAATGTTCATATTATCTTTCAGTTTCCTTTGATCAAGTTCTGTGATTGCCAGTCAGTGTTCTAATAATTCAGCTTCTTTTCTGATAGGAAAAAATGTGCTGGTGGGACTTTGGTCAGCCCAAGCACCTTATAACTTATCTGCTTTAAAGTTATATTAATACATTAGCATTCCAGTATTATTCATCACTTGCACCATTGAGTCAGACCCTGTCAAGATCCACTTTTGGTGCCTGAAAAGTCAGACAAGGGCAAAAGGTTAACTCACTAAAGAAAACCTGCTTTGGGGGACCATGTAAGGATGATAGCATGGTCTTCCCATGGAAAGCCTCCCCTCTCTTATTGTGGAACCCCTTTAAACATCTACTAAACGCTATTGCAATAGTATAGGTGGACAACACCCATATTCAAGGTACCACAGGGATACTGAAAATTTTGTCCTGAATCACAAAACCAATTTCACTCTCTATGGCAGTACCCAGAGGTCTCTCTCAGAAGCCAGATGCTCAGAGTCAATGCTGGGCTCTGTATCCCTCCCCCTTCATCATTCATTGAGTCCATTTAGCAAACAGCTTGGGCAACCCAGTGTTCAATAATTGGGACATGTGGGGATTTCAGTTCCCTGGCTTAATATCATATATTAAAATAGCCACCTTCCCTTTTTAAATTTCCTGGCTTGCTGCATCTCCTCCTTCTTCAGTCCTTTGTTTATCTATTTTGTAAAAATTGTACAATGCTATCAATGAGGCCTGAACCCTATGAAGCAAAGAAATCTGAATTTTCTTACTGAGGCATGTAAAATCTTAGATGTTTGGATTCTATGCCACGCTGTTCTCCGTGGGGATCAGGAAACAAAGGGGTGAAGGACAGTGGCTGCCTAGTGTCTTAATAAGATGCAGATCAGCTGAAGAGCATCAGACCATCAAATCCAGGGTCTGCTGCAACCGCACACCTTTCGTCAGGCTTGGAATGGGCCGAGATGAATTCGGGGCTTTATTGAAAGATCATACAGGATGACTGCAAAATCCCATTACTTGTTGATTAAGTATTGATTGCCTCAGTATTAACAAGCCAGCTAATATGAAGTGACCTCTGAGGCCAGTGGTTTTGTGGGAGGGGGAAGACAATTTACTAAAACAGGCAGGCAGATGAATAAGAGGGCCAGATTTGCTCTTGGCTTTTAGCTTCGGTTAAAATGTCACACTCGATAGTGCAGATCAATGCCCACTTTATTTCCTCACAGCCGTCTTATTACCATCATGAGGCTGCCTCCTTTGATGCTTTCTAATGACCCTCTGAACTGCTTGTTCAGCTCACCCTCTGCTTTCAACTAAAAGGAAGGCCCTTCCTGCCCTCTTGCTACTGATGGAGAGGCCATGAATATGAGACTGGGCCAAGAGGACCAGTCAAGCATTGTCTAGGGTCAGTGGTGCTACACTCATTGCACTTTTCTCCTTGTCCTTTGCTTTCCTTTGAGTGTCTCCAACATCAAAGCTCGGCTCCTCTTTCCACAATTCCAAATAATGTCAAGGCGGTGAAACAAGAAGCTTGGCTCAAAACTCCCACCCAAGGCCACCATGTGGGTCAGCGGGTATATGGCTTTATTCCCTAGGAAGGGAACTCTCACTTACTGTTTGAAATCTACCCTTCCCATCCAGAAATTGATGTCTTTGATAATAGCAAAAATAAGTAAGTAAACAAATAACAAACAAAATCTGCCCTTTCTTCAATCAAGCAGACTCTGATTTTAGAAGCCTATGGCATGAACCAGTCAAAAGAACATCAAGCAATACTCCACTATGGAAATCATAGTTTACATTTCAATCTATAGACAGGAGCTTTTCTGAACACAATCTACTCTTTTAGAGAGGTGTTTGGCTTCTATGCTGCAAAATACTCTGCTGACTACTTAGTGTGGCTTTCTCCGAGTATAAATATTTTATGTGCTGGCTGTGTAGGGATTTGTCAATGCCCTCCTATTGGCCAGAGATCTGACTCCAACTTTCTGCGTCAGAAAGAAAAGGGAGAAGTGAGTCTAGTGAAAAACTTTCTCTCTGGCAAACATACTCAATTGGTCTCTGAAATGAAAAGGTTTTCAACACTGGATGGCTAGAGGGAGGAATGAGAGTACAGAGAAGAAACTTCAAACTCTCTAAGGCTGCTATTCAAAGCCAATGTCGACCTGAAGATGAAAACCATAATAATTTCTCTGGGGCTTTAAGAAACTGCCTCAGTAAGTTTTCTTGCTGCAAAATTCATAATTTAAAGGCTCTTTCTACCTATTCCAGCCTAAATTGTGTGAATAAAGATCATTTCTCTCTTTACTAACTATATCAGTCTTTTTCTCAGGGTCTTATCAGAGGTCTCCATAAGGTCCTGTAATGTAGAGTCACTCAGAGTGTACCACAAACAACACCATTTCCCTTTCTCCCTTTCCTGTCTCTATCATTTTCTGCTCTTACAGGAAAATCTACTAAATGCCTCCCCCACTTGTCCTGTTTCTCCACTATTTCTTTCAATCAACTAGTCATTAAGTATTTGTTAATGAAAACCACATATGTATACTGTGCAGCAATAAGTTGGTATTCAAAGGTTAAGTAAATAAACTCAAAATAATAAATTTTGAACCATTTTTAATTGAATTCATGAATTTTCTGCTTGTTTCTGTAATACGTGGAGACTGATTCTCTACTCTCCAAAAGTTTAAAAAGCATAATAAAAAACCTATCTTGCATTCTTTCCTCAATCTCATGACCACCAGTGAATTTGCTTGAAAGCCATTTGAAAGAAAGAGCTCATTAATGAAATAAATTTTTGGAATAAGACATAAATCTTAGAAAAGAGCATTTCATACTTTCTAAACTCAGGAACCCCCACATGAAGTGAAATTCTATTTAATCTTTCTGTATAGCTACCCTTGCCTTGCCTTGGAGAATTCTTTAGCTTATAGAAGATCTTAACGTAAGGTACAGTGCAGGGAGAAACCATAACTGGTCTCACAAAAAGTTTACATAAAGCTACGAAAAATAGCTGCATAGCAGGATGTGAATGGCAGTGAGGCCTAAACAGAAAACATCCTTAAGTTTTTGAGAATTGTGTCATATTCTGCTTTCATTCCCACCCATAACTTCCCACAACTCATTCATGATATAGGAGGGAGAATGCAGAACTGGATGAGCTTTAGAATCTTACTCTGGATGGCAGTTTCTATGGATTAGCTGTTTCTTTAAAATCTAAGGAACTAGGACACCAGAAGGATGCATAAGACATCACAGTAAGATTTGAGTTTCACCCCCTCTGTGGTCTCCTATTGTGATGGACTGAACTACAAGGATTCCTTTGCCATTATCAATTTTAGATCTTGGTGAACCCAGGTCGTGTGACTTCTTCAGTCACTTTCTGCTAAGCTTTTATATGTGTAGGTTCCTAACATTCTGATTGGCAAGTTGTAAGTGGAAAAAGTCTCAGTGGGAAGATAACTTAGTTATTACCAGGTGATGGTATAAAACATGGGAAAGCAACCTTGGACTTCCATTCAAAATCAGCTAGCAAATGAGTTTTATCTCCTGCCAACATCAAGGGATCAGAGGAGGCTGCCTAGATTATGATGTTGAAAAAACTTCAGTGATGGCCTCAGAGCACAGAGCAAAGAACAAAGAATACTGCGGTTGCATTCAGTATCTATTGTTGCATGACAAATTACCTCAAAGCTTCATAGGTTAGAATAACAAACACTTATTTCTTAGTTTCTGCAGGTTGGGAATTTGGAAGCAGCCTATCTGAGTGGTTCTAGCTCAAGGAATCTAATGAGGTTGCTTGCAAGATATCTGTAAAGGTGGTAGTCATTTGAAGGCTTGACTGGGGATGGAGCATCTACATGTGTGGTGGCTCACCAACATGGCTGTTAGCAGCAAGTCCTTTGCCAGCTGTTGTCCAGAAGCCTCATTTTTTCATCATGTGGGTCTTTTTTCACAACATGACAACTGACTTTCCCAGGACTTGTTATCAAATATACAGATGTAGGGGTAAACATAGGCATAGATAGATGATAGATGAGAGAGAGAGAGATAGAGAGAGAGAGAGAGAGAGAAAGATAGAGAGAGAGAGAGAAAGAGAGAGAGAGAGAGTTAACAGATAGATAGACAAATATAGCTTTTATAACCTGGTCTCAGAAATTATTTGCCATCACTTTAGACATATTCTGTTGATCACACAGACCAACCATAATGTGGGCCAACAAGGAAGCTGGCTGCCATAGTGCTCAACAAGCTATGTTTTTAATCGATGAGGAAATGGAGAGTAATGGTATATGTTATTTGTTGACTCTGTCCTAGAGGTTAATATGTAAGCATGCAAACATGTAGCACATAGCCTGCAAACCTAATGTAAGGTTTTTTATAATTTCATGCAACAGATTAAATCTTTACCTTATTCTATTGACCATAAAATGGCAAAATAATTTATCTAGAAAAAATGTTTACATATGTATAATCTATCTCCTTTCTATTAGTTTAGGTGCACTTTACTTACATCTTTAACAAATATTTATCAAAAGGTGACTACTTAGCACAGGCACTCAACTAGGTACTGTAAAAACATACATAAAAAAGATGTATGGTACCTGAGTCAAGGTGCTGTATCTAATGGAAACCAAGAATCTTAGCAATATGGCAATATAATACAGTAATATATCTACAGCCAAAGATGATTAAGACTCTAAAATTTTTGGGTAAAGTGATTTCATTGAGTGACTGCCAGACTCAACTCACATCTTGATTTCTGATCTCTTCTCTGTTAACTGAACTTTAAACTAGTTTAGTAGATTTATTCTGAAACAAATGTGGCCTTATAAGCTTTCACAACTCTCAGTTACCAACAGGGCAAAAGCCAAACAAGCACTTTTTTTTTTTTTTCTTCCTGGCAACCTTGGAAGAGTTTTAGGTAGTCTAAGGCGTCAAAAACCACAAAATAGTATACATTCAGAGTGTTGATTTTCTGGCTGAGTGCGGTGGCTCACGCCTGTAATCCCAGCACCTCAAAGGCCGAGGCGGGTGGATCACCTGAGGTCAGGAGTTCCAGACCAGCCTGGCCAACATGGTGAAATCCTGTCTCTACTAAAAATAGAAAAAAAAAAAAAAAAAATTAGCCAGGTGTGGTGGCGGGGGTCTGTAATCCCAGCTACTCAGGAGATTGGGACAGGAGAATAGCTTGAACCCAGGAGGTGAAGTCTGTAGTGAGCTGAGATCATGCCATGGCACTCCAGCCTGAGCAACAAGAGGGAAACTCCATCTCAAACAAACACACACACAAACAAACAAGCAAACACAGAATGCTCGTTTTCTGTGGAAAGGTCTATGGATGTGTTCAGATTTCAAAGGGCTCTGTGACTTTTAAAAAGTTTAAACACTACTACATACCCATCACAATGGTCAAAGTTCAGAACACTGACAATGCCAAATATTGGTAAGGATGTGGAACAACAGGATCATGTATTCACTGCTGATGGGAATGTGAAATGTCACAGCCAGTTTGGAAGACAGTTTGGTTTCCATACTCCTTCATATTTAGCCAAAGGAGTTGCAAACTTATGTCCACATGGAAATCTGCACATAGATATTTGTAGCAGCTCTATTCCTAACTGCTAAAACTTAGAATCAACAAAGACATCCTTCCATAGGTGAATAAACTGTGGTATATTCAGACAATGAAATGTTTTTTAGCACTAAAAAGAAACAGACTCTCAAACTGTGAAAAGACATGGAGGAAACTTAAACGCATATTACCAAATGAGAACCAATCCAAAAAGCCTATAAACTATATAATTTCAACTATCTGGCATTCTGAAAAAGGGAAAATTGTGGCGACAGTAATTTTCCAGGGATGCCAGGAGTTAGAGGGCAGAGACAAGGATGAGTAGATGGAGTACAAAAGATTCTTACATCACTACCCTGTATACTATAATTATAGACACATGTTTTTCTAACTACAACACCAAGAGTGAACCCTAATATAAACTATGGACTCTGGGTGCTAATGATGTGTCAACATAGGCTTATCAATTGTAACAACTATACCACTCTAGCAGGGGCTATTGATAAAGGGGGAGGCCATGCATCTGTGGACAGGGCATATATGGAACTCTCAGTACTTTCTACTCAATTTTTCTGTGAACCTAAAACTACTGGTAAAAAAAAGAAAGTAAAGTCTGTTAAAAAAAAAAAAAAAAAGGTTAGGCATCAGTGCTAAGAAATATGTTCCCTTTCTAGGTGTTGCTTTATGAAGATCTTCACTATTTACCCAGTCTTCCTCAGCAGTCTCATTTTCTAAACTCTTACAGCTCCCTCCAATCATCTACTATATGCTTCTGAAACTCTGAAACCCTGAATCCTTGCCCTGACTCCTGACCCAATTCTGTATTTTCCATCTCTTTGTGCCTCTACATGTACTGTTCTCATTTATGGGGTGTATTTCTCCCTCTTCCCTTCCTAAATATCTTCTCTTCTATAAATAGTCCCTGGTTTTTCCTGACAGAATTTGTTGTACAGTCCAAACATAGATATATATATATACACACACACATATATGTAAATGTTATATATATGCTAATATATAAAATACAAATTTTATATATATTATATAAGTATAAATATATATTGTATATTTATATTATTAATTATATATTATAAAAATATAAGTATAAAATATATGTAAATGCTAGCCTATATTTAAGAGGTATTTTCTAGGCACTATGCAAGGCACTGATCCCAGACTCAAGGATTAACACAGGGAAGAAGATGTGTAAACGAATGACTATAATTTAACGTGATAATATAGATCATGTAGAACACATAGAAAGATGAGTGTTCATACAAAAGAGGAAGTACTTCTTTCTGCAAAGGTGGAGCATGAATAAAGATATTCCAATACAAGATGTAACACAGGATTTGAGTAGTGCTTTAGAAAGGTAAGGCGGAATGTCGTTTAGGGCAGAGGGAACAGCAGGGACAAGCAGGGAGATGTGAAATAGTATCGTGTCTTGGTGGAGTGTTTTGCACCTGCTCTCGTAGCCTTTACCAGACGGCATTTATCGTTGTAATGTGACTGCCTGTTCCCACTTGACTGTGAACTTTATGAAATCATGTCCTAGTTCTTATTATCTTGTCACCTCCACTGAGCTGGTACTCAGCATAGCCTTTTGAATGAATGATTTCATAAAATTCTCTTTGCTTTCACAATACATAATTTAAAAGATAAATAAGAACTTTTACATTTTTATGCTCCTCAGTATCAATCAGGTCTGCAGCATAAGAAGACACACCTAAAATGAGATTCAAAGAGGCCAAATACTTTTCCTTTAGCAGGTGTATCACATGCGATAATGGTCTGTATTTGGGCATACATGTAGCAATAGCAATGGTGGTGGTGGGATGGGTGGGTTTGGGGTGGTTGGTGGTATGTTTCAATTGGAAATTAGCCTTCAGCTTTTAAAATTTGAAATCCACACTCTGTCCTTGAAATTCAGCACTCAGGAACTGGGTAGAGTGGGTGGATATAATAAGTGAATGCCTTTTGAGAGACTCAGGCTTGGTGAAGGAACTGAGAGATGGTTATAGTGGGAAAGAGGGTGGGCAGTGTTCTATGTTAACAATCTCATTAAAATGGCTAGAATTTTGTGGCAGCGAAACTCAGGATATGCTTATGCTAGAATATGGACGATGGGGTGGATGATGGGGTGTATGGGGAAAGGAAAGTTGGGGTGGTATGCAGTTATAAGGTCAAAGAATGTCGCCTTTTAAAATACAGAACAGCTTTAAAGAATTAAACTAAAAACAGACAATGTGAGAGGAACAAGTTTTTGCATGGCATTCCCAAGAAGAAATAATACACTACACTTGTTATGCATTACAGTCTGTGCTCAAAATGCTATTTCAGCATTCTAGGTATTAAAAAAAGAACCTTATGTGGTCTTGTGGTGAACGACTGTGAAGGATTATTTAAAGTAAACTGTAGGGAAATATAAAACAAACCCAGCTAATTTATCACAACAGTGAAGATGCATAAATAAGATGTTTATGAATAACAAGGACAGCTTACCTATTATTTCAAAAAAAATTCATTTTGAGCAGAAAATGTGCCACATTTTATTTAAAGGAAAATGACCCCTATTTTTTCCCCCACAGCTTTATAGCCTCTGGTACAGCTTTACTTATTACTATGAATATAACATGATGACTATTTTGGAAATGTTTTAATTACATGATGACCCTCTGGGAATTTTGGCTTGAGGGATAGATATCGTCACACTCAAGACTAATATTGGCTTAATCCGGGGAGCTCAAGAACTCAGCAAATGTGATTGCCGATCAATTGCCAATCAAAGAAGAAATGGAGAGCAAGAAAGAAGTTAGACCCAAGTACCCTGCGAGTCTTTTATTAACGACATCCAGAATTTTATAGAAGAAAAATCTCTGAATCTCTCTGGCCAAGTGTTTCAACAAGTAAACGTCCTATACAGTTTTTCACAGGAGGCTACAGTTATTGTCTACCTAATGGTTCCCCTTTTCTTCTGTTCACACAGTTACTATATATATAAATATATATACACACACACACATATATATTATATATATATATATATATATATATATATATATATATTTTTTTTTTTTTTTTTTTTTTTTTTTTTTTTTGAGACACTCTCGCTCAGTCGCCCAGGCTGGAGTGCAGTGGCACAGTCTCTGCTCACTGCAGCCTCCGCCTTCCAGGTTCAAGTAATTCTCTGGCCTCAGCCTCCCAAGTAGCTGGGACTACAGGCACATGTCACCATACCCAGCTAATTTTTGTATTTTTAGTAGAGACAGGGTTTTGCCATGTTGGCCAGGCTGGTCTTGAACTCCTAAACTCAAGTGATCCTCCCACCTTGGCCTCCCAAAGTGCCGGGATTACAGGTGTGAGCCACTGCGCCCAGTCAGTTACTGTATTTCTTAGTCTCCCTTGCAGTAAAGTTGTGGGCATCATCACAGATTGATTTCTGGCCAGTGTCTTGGTGCATTAAAACTCTCCAAGTGATCCCTTATCTTGTCTCTTTCTGATGTACAGGGTGATTGGAAAGGTCTTCAAGAACCTAGAGAGTGGTGGAGCCACCATGTGGAGGGAACTTGATTTCTAAATGACTACGAAGGACTTCTTTTCACTCTAACGTAAGCAAGAAGCCATCTTTACTGTGTAAAGTCACTCTGATACCAATTTGTTTGTTAATGGTTAGCACACTCTCTCTAATTGTTTCCAATGCAAACTGCTGTCTGTATCTTTTATAGGTATTTGTGTTCTTTAACCAAAGTTTTAGCTGGCCCATATTTCTGCACCTAATCAACAAGAGAAAATAAGTTAGGTGAAAAGAATGTTTATATTATTGAGAAGTGTAAGACAGGATAGGCAGCTAAATTATATGAATACTCCTTTGAAGGACACTATTAAATACAATCAAATCATAGATTCCATCACCACATTTGGAAAGGGATAGTTGAAGAAAACAATGTATAAGTACTTCATATTTATTAAAATAAAAAATATTCTTATTTCATCAAACATAGTTTGATCAAACATGAAAATATGCCATGAATGGTCTATGTCAATAATCACTGATCTGCTTCTCATTGTCAAGTGAGATAACCAACACTTAAAAAAAACTGCCTGGTGTTTATTATTTGTTTCACTACAGTAACCATTTCTCTCTCTTTCTCTCTGTCTCTGTCTCTCTCTCTCCTCTTTCTCTCTCACTCCATATATGTGTGTGTGTGTGTGTATAAATAGATATGCATACAAAAATATTTATATATTTATATATGTAAATAATAACATGTTACATACCTTTAATATACAAATTATAACTTATTTAAAATAAACTAAACTAAAATAAAATAAAATAAAATTACCGGGAAACTCTTGTCACCATAAAAACAATTTAATGCTGCTGGAAGCAGGTTCACTTATCCCAGCTGCGTAATCCTGAAAACCCCAGGTAATTTTGGGTACTTGGAGACATTGATCTCTTGCAAATTTGAGATGCCAGCACGGCCCATGTCTCCTTTAAGTGAATCATACGATGATACAAAGTAAGATGTGGCAGTCAAAAAGATGTTTGTTGAATACTCTCATTATTCACCTTCCACTAGAAAGGTCACATAAATGAAAGCCCTATACCTTTTTCCCCAACACATCTATTACAAACTCATCAGGTTAGGAGAGGGAGCCTTCACCAGTTAAAGAGGCTGCACACGAAAATTCATAGAAAGGACAGATTTCAATACATCATCTTCAAGAAGTGATACTCTCAGAGATTTGCACCACTGCTCTTTTACAAAATCTTTGATTTGCTTTTGATATGCATTTTCACCCTTTCAAACACAACCAGATCTCAGTATATATCACATTTTTAATGAGAAGAAACAAGCAGGTGTTGATGTGTTATATATAACTGCAACAATTCCAACTACATTTGTCTAATGGGTATGAATATCACTTTTCAACAATACACTAAAGAAAATGAAAAATAGAATAGAAAACCATTCCTGTATTTGGCAACTAGAAAAGACATATTTAAGTGGCAGCTTTCATTTATTTTGGAAGACTGCTGGAAATCAGCAACATTTAGAGATTACTGAGAAGACATTAGTGTGAATCAAGCCTGTATTATTAAAAATCTGCATATTATTTAATAATCTATGTTTACCTTCTTGAAAGCATTCATAAGTATGAAATATGTATTCCTTGTTATATATTATTGATGGGCATTTATGTTCCTGAAGTCCATGCACATCAAAGTGAAGAGTCTTTTTTTTTCTTTTCTTTTTTTTGGGGGGGATAGGGATGGAGTTTCGCTGTTGTTGCCCAGGCTGGAGTGCAATGGCATGATCTTGGCTCACCACAACCTCCACCTCCCAGGTTCAAGTGATTCTCCCACCTCAGCCTCCCAAGTAGATGCGATTATAGGCATGCACCACCACACCCAGCTAACTTTTTATTTTTAGTAGAGATGAAGTTTCTCCACATTGGTCAGGCTGGTCTCAAACTCCCCACCTCAGGTGATCCACCCACTTTGGCCTTCCAAAGTGCTGAGATTACAGGCTTGAGCCACCACACCTGGCTGACGAGTCTTTATTATAAATGCTTCAACTGCTATGCTATCAAAACATCTATAATCAGACTATATGCACTTTTACATGTGGAAAGGTTGACATAGCTATATGATTGTAATCTTTGCTCACCATTATCCAAAACTCCAACTTGTACCAAGTCAATGACTACAACAAATAAAATCACCACCATCATAATAAACAACAAACCACTTACTAAGTTTGTATTCTCCATAAATAAACTGTTTAGGAGTAGAGGTAGAAAAGTTGTTCAATGTGGTCCATGCATTCAAGGAAATTACAGATTATTGAAAGATAAAAATTTGCATGAGAATAATAATTAGCAACATAAGTAGCCTTTGCAATTTCATCAGTGTCATAGGTTTCCTAACCAAGGGTTATTAACAGCAAGTCTGGACAGATCAGGAAAAGTCAGACCTCATATAAAGATGGGGCACACACTAGGGCAAGTGCGCATATCAGAGAGTGACTGAGGAAGGTAAACCACTGGCTTCATAGAAGCCTAAGTGCTTGGAAGTGGAGTCTCACCATGAAGAACATGGTTGTGGGTGGGACTCTTCTTCCTATCAGATCTTTAGGAACCACTGGGATTAAGTCACATAATGAATGGTCAATAAGGCAAGGACTTAGTTTCTTTATTTTAAAACAAGATCAAAGTGAGACCAACAGCATGGACACTCATCTAAAATAAGGGACAAGTGTCCCTGAGTGCAAAGAATGGAGGGATGCAAGCATCAAAAGCCAAGCATAATTTTACATCAATAAATCATTAGTGAAAAACAGTATTTTAAATCAAAGATTTTGCCTTCAGTGAGAAGACAGAATTTGAATAGGACTTTGAGAGAAGGACAAAGCTTAGTTAAGCACAGTATAGAAATCTGAGAACTGCATGAGCAAGGGTTAGAAGACAGCAGTTTATATGGGATATCTGCGAAGTGTTAACAAAAATAAAATGAAGTAGGTTGCTTGCAAAGTCTGTAGTAAGAAAGTTGAGAGGCTGGTACAGTGGAGAGTTTTGATGTTAGAATAAAGTGTGTAACTTAATCAGGTAACGGAAAACCATTAAAATTTTGTGAGCAATGTGCAGATGTAGGTAAAAAGTCTAGAGAATGGAAAATACAGTTGGTCTACAATAGATTAATTTGGGGGTAGACTCGGTGATATCAAAGAAAATAGAAGTTAATGGGCTGATATGAGAAAGTCATAAAGGATTTAGCAAAGCACATGCTATGTCCTACGCCAGGACACGCAGAGTCCTTTCCTGCCAGGACCATGCATGTCCTGGCAGGTTTTCTGCCATGCAGAGGACATGCAGAGTCCTGGCAGGAAAGAGATAATTTAAAGTTATTCCCAAGGATTTGATTCTTGGAAACTGGAAGACTGAAGCAATGACTGAAGTGACGAGGGAACAGAAGGGAACAGAAGATGGGACAGGGTACACTTGGTGAGATTAGTGTTAGGGATGTGGTATTTTATACAATAGTCGTGAAGCTGCATATTTCCCCTCTGCCTTCAATGGCTAAAGGGGGGCACTTCTTTCATCCCCTGAACTCAAAAAGAAGAATCAGCATTAATAAAATTTTATAAATAATGAGGAAGAGAAAATGCAATTAATTATTCCCTGATATATGGAATTAGTTGTTCCCTGATATATGGAATAAATAGCTAGATTTTAATACTTTTAATACCAAAATGAACTGCCTGTAAAGAGAATAAAATATGATTTTTCCCTGAGGTCTCATATGAATACATATATTTCCAGTATCATAAAATTTCTCCATTTTTTCAAAGTCCAGACTCATAAAACATTTAGGTATGTACTAGTAATCTATTTACCATTTAACCCAAAGAAGTAATCTTATCACTTTTCAATCCAGTGCTCTTCACTGCCTTCTACTCCCACTTCAACCCCACCTCAATTCTTTATCTTCAAGTTGGTTAGCTCTGATGCAATAGTTGACTGGTATCACCAGTCTTATTTCAATAAGTTCTCATAAGAATGTAAATAAAATAAAACTATCTTACAAATGGTTACCAAAATGTACCAAAGTTCTAAAAACATTGTTACCCAAGAATACCCAACAGTTAAAGTTCACTGGGCCTAAAACAATCACTATTATACACATATAGAAATTTGATACATATTAATATTTTCCGGAGTGGGTAGAAAGTTTTGAATTTGTTGCAAGGGAAGACCAAGAAATAGGAGAGAGCGCCACCTTTTGTGAAACCTACTAAGTGCCAAGCACAGTACTGGCAGCAACACACCTTGTATCATTTAATCCTCTACCACTTTCTTTTAGTTATGTATTGGTAAGAATACGATGAATTATCTTTATTAAAGTAGCCACTTCATATAATATAACACACCCATTTTAAATGTATAGTTTGATGGGATTTAATAAATGTATGTACATTTATTAAATGTACATATTTGTAACATATCCATGCAAACAAAACTATAATCAAAGTTCTAAGTTCCCCCAAATTTCCCAAAACAACTGTGCTCATATTCAATTTTCCCACAACCCTGGCCCTAGGCAAACACAGATTTGCTTTCTCACAGTATATACTAGTTTTGCCTGGGCTAGAATTTCTTATAAAAGAAACATACAATGTGTGTACTCTTTGGTGTCAGATTACTTTACTCATCATAATGTTTTCTGAGATTCATTCGTGTTACTACATAGTTCAGGTTGCATAGTTCATTCTTTGTTATTACCAAGTAGTATTCCATTGTATGAATATACAACAATTTGGTTATCACTCGCTAGTTTTTTGACATTTGGCTTGGTTTCAGTTTTTAGCTGTGATGAATAAAGCTGCAATGAACATTTATGTACAAATCCTTGTGTGGATACATTTTCTCTTGGGTAAACACTGAAGTGTGGAATTTCTGGGTCATATGGTAAATGTATATTTCACTTTCTAAGGAACTGCCAAACTGTTTCCCAAAGTGATGATAAAATTTTACACTCCCATCAGATGTTCAAGAATTCCAGTTGCTCCACATCGCTGACAACATTTGGTCTTGTCAGTTTTTTTTATTTTTATTTTTGGCTTTTGTAGTGGACAAGTAATGTTGCCTCATTGTGGTTTTAATTGCATTTCTCTTATGATTATGATTATGAAGATTATGATGAGCATCTTTTCATGTATTTATTGGCCATTCAAATATCTTCTTTCATGAAGTTTCTGCTCAAGTCTTTTGAAAGTTTTTGATTATCTAAAAAAATTAATTGGATAGTTAATATTCTTACAGTTGGTTTATAAGAGTTTTTATACATTCTGAATAAAAATGTTTGCAAGGACCAGGTGCCGTGGCTCACATCTGTAATCCTAGCACTTTGGGAGGCCAAAGTGGGCAGATCACCTGAGGTCAGGAGTTCAAGACCAGCCCGGCCATCATTGTGAAAACCTGTCTCTACTAAAAATATAAAAATTAACCAGGTGTGGTGGCACACACTTGTAATCCCAGCTACTTGGGAGGCTGAGGCAGAATAATCACTTGAAATCAGGAGGCAGAGGTTGCAGTGAGCCAAGATCGTACCAACTGCCCTCCATCCAGCCTGGGTGACAGAGTGAGACTCCATCTCAGAAAAAAATAAAAATAAAAAGTTTGCAAATATTTTCTCTCACTTTGTGATTTACCACTTCATTTTCTTAAGAGATCTTCCAAAGAACAGAAGTTAGAAGTTTGTTTTTATTTTGATAAAATCTAACATTTTTAATGAATAAGTATGTCCTGTCTAAGAAGACTTTGCTTAACCCAAGATCATACAGATATTATCCTATGGTTCTTTCTAGAAGTTTTATAGTTGTAGCTTTAGGTTGAGGACTATAATTTATTTTGAATTAAATTTTGTAGATGATGTAAAACAAAGCTAATGCTTCATATAGTTTTACATTTGGATGTCCAATTGTTTCAGCACAATTTGCCAAAAAGATCATCCTTCCCCATTGAATTAATTTGGCAACTTTGTAAAAGATCAATTGACCACAAATGTGCGATTTATTTATAGACTGTTCTGTTTATCTGATCTACATTTCTATCTTTAGGCCAGTATCTACTTCCTTAATTATTATGACTTTATAGTAAGGATTAAATTGTGAAATGAGATACTCTACAAGTGCTATGGACTGAACTTTGTCCTTCCAAAATTTATATGTTGAAGCTCTAACCCTCAATATGACTATATTTGGAGTAAGGAAGTAACTAAGATTAAGTGATCATAGGGGCAGGACCCTGATCCACTACAATTAGTGTCCTTTTAAGAGGAGACACCACAGAGTTTGCTCTCTCTCTCTCTCTCTTTCTGTCTCTCTCTATCTCTCCCCCCATGTAAGGACCCAGTGGAAAGGCAGCTCTCTACAAGCCAGAAAGAGAGCCCTCCCCAGTAACTAAATCAGCCGACAACTTGATCATGTACTTCCCAGCTTTCAGAACTGTGAGAAATAGATTCCTGTTATTTAAGCCACACAGTTTGTGGTATTTTGTTTTGGTAGCTTGAGTTAAATAGTAAATTCTGCAATATTATGCCTCTAGTTTATAATCACTTTGATTACCCTATATCATTTGCATTGCTGTGTAAATTTTATTAAAAAGTTACCAATTACTACCAAAAGGAAAGGTGGCATTATTTTGATTATGACTATGTTAAATCTATAAATCAGTTCAAGGATATTTGACATATAATTTCTATTGGCCATTCTGACGTATGAACATGATATATCTCTCTCCATTTGTTTAGGTATCCTTTCATTTATATCTGCAGTGCTTTGTAGTTTTCAGAATATAAATTTTCCATATATAAAAATTTATCCTTAATTATTTCATGTTTTTGTCATTGTACTTTGCTTATATATAGAAATACAATGAATTTTGTATATTAGTTTGTATTCTAGACTGTGTTAAATTCACTTCAAGTAGCTCTTTGGTAAATCTCTTAGACTTTTCTAGGTACACAATCAAGTAGTCTGTGAATAAAGACCATTCTCCCTATTCCTTTCAAATTGTATGTCTTTTGTGCTTTCTTCTGTGTGTATATGTGTGTGTGTTTTGCTTTGTTTTGTCTTGCACTGATTAAGACTCTCGATGTAATGTTGAATATAAGTGATGAGAAAGGAAATTCTTGCTTGGTCTCGATCTAAAGGACATAGTTTTTTCACCATCAAATAAAATGTTATCTTAAGATTTCCTGATACGTGTTCTTTATCAGATTGAAGAAATCCCTTCCATTCCCGGTCTGATGACTGTATCATGAGTGGATATTGAATTTTGCCAATTATTTTTTGCAAATATTATGATTAACACACACACACACACACTATTTACTTCATTTATTGTGGCAATATGGCGATTTTGTATTGACTGGTGAGTATTCAACTAATCTTGCACTTTTGGGATAAAGTTCACTTGGTCATCTTGTATCATACAATTCATATAATTGCTGAATTTGACTTCATGGCATTTTGTTTAGGAGTTTTGAATCTACATTCTTGAGGAATAGTGATCTATAGTTTGTTTTGGGCTTGTTTGGTTGTTTGTTTTTTTGATTACGTCTTTGTTTAGGGAGTCATGATAATGATGGTTTCAGAGCTGTGTAAGAATACATTCTCTCCTTCTCTAATATTTGAAAGGGTTCATATAAAACTGGTGTGATTTCTTTCTTAAATGATTGACAGAATTCGCCAGTGAAGCTATCTGGGTCTGGAATTCTTATTTTAGAAACATTTTTTAAATTACCAATTCAATTTTTTAAACACATATATTGCTATTTATATTTTCTATTTATTCTAGTGTCAGTTTTTGGTGATTTCTGTCTTTCAAACAACTTCTGTATTTCATCTAAGTTGTCAACTTTATTGACTTAATGTTTCTTATAATATTGTCTTAATATGCATTTATGAATTTAAGGTCTATGGTGACATCACTTTTCTTTTGTGATGCTGAAATTTTTCCCTTCAAACTGGCTGGTGCAAATGAATGTCTTCCAGCCCTGTGTGGATTTTGGGAATTGCTCAGCTTGCTGTAACCCAGTGTTTTTTCTTTGCCGAGCCTTTTATAGCTTCCCCCTTTGCAATATCCAACCAGAAACTCATGACGAACCCTAATAGATTTCTAGAGCTCTTTCTCTGT
Organism: Piliocolobus tephrosceles; assembly: GCF_002776525.5. NCBI lineage: Eukaryota > Metazoa > Chordata > Mammalia > Primates > Cercopithecidae > Piliocolobus > Piliocolobus tephrosceles. Next base: position 59,582,834 of record NC_045448.1, on the reverse strand, counting down.
GTTTCTGCCCCCTCTGCACTCCTCTGCATCACAAGTTCTAGCCACCTCATCCTCTTACATTCCAAAATCTGTCTCCTCACCTCAGTGATAAGATTCTTCTCTGTGATTTCTCCTCCCCTTCTCAGGGTTTGTTACATGCTTCCTGGCAGAAAGCTATGTGAGTTCGGGTCTTACCTCACTTGCTTCCTTTTCATCAGGGATCTCAGTTGTGTGTTGTCTGTTGTCGAACATACAAAAACAATTATTTCGTATAGTTTGTCCAGGTTACCTATTGTTTGTTTGAAGTAAGGTTACGTCTAGCACCAATTAAACTGCAATGGCCAGAAAAAAATAGTGACATATTACAGATGAAGGGCACTGAGACAGAGATTTAATTTTTGCACTGTCCGTAGCTAATAAGTATGACTAAACTTCCAACTAGGTTTTTTCTACTTTACCATGCTGCCTTTCAACTTATTCGACAGGTATTTATTGGACACCTAGATAGCATTTTGCTAGACTTGAGAGAAATGTGTTTTATAATCCATTCCCTCAAGCTTACTATCTAATTGGAGTAAAAAGATATTCACATGAAACCAGATAAGGCAGTGAATTATAAAATCTGTGCTAGCAAAGTTTAAGGAGGATGGGAGACAATACATTTTGCATAGTTGTTTTAACAGGAGAAAATGATGGCATGTAATTGAAGTATAAATAAAACAGTGAGAGAAAATATAAGAGCACCTAGAAAATATAATCCAATTCAATGGTTGACATTCATGAGAACTTTCTGATTCAAATACATCTTGATAGCAACCATAGTGGTTTCATTGGAGCCCCGCAAAGCCATTTTTGTCTTTTTATCTTCTTTGTGACCCCCTAAAGAAGTCTATTTAAGAATTGTTTAATCTCCATCATAAAACAGAGATCCTGAAAGCTCATTTATTTTAATCAGATCAAAGAATTTAGTAGTAAAAAACTAAGCAACTATTAGCTTCAGAGAACTACTTGAAATGTTTTAAAGCAACAGATCCCACAGAAAACAACTAAGGGCTCCTAAAAATGTCAATGTAATGCAATCAATTACATAAGATTTGGTTGATTTAAAGATGCATTTCATAATTTGAGATATTGGTATATGAAGAACCCAGCCCTATAAAAATAGCCACTTTGGGAGGCCGAGGTGGGCAGATCACGAGGTCAAGAGATGGAGACCATCCTGGCTAACACAGTGAAACCCCGTCTCTCCTAAAATTACAAAAAAGTTAGCCGGATGTGGTGGTGGGCGCCTGTAGTCCCAGCTACTTGGAAGGCTGAGACAGGAGAATGGCGTGAACTCGGATGGCAGAGCTTGCAGTGAGCCAAGATTGTGCCACTGTACCCCCGCCTGGGCGACAGGGCAAGACTCCATCAAAAATAAATAAATAAATACAATAAAATAAATAAATAAAGCCATGTTCCAAAACAGAGCAAAATATAAAAGTGGGGAGAGAAGAGTTGGCCTCTAAAATTCATCACTATTAAATGTCAAAATGTATAGCTCATTGCCAGAAACAAGAGATATGCCCAATACATAGCACAGTGCCATGAGTATGGGATTCTTAAATAAATAGCATCCATCCCGTATGTTGATAATTGCTGTGAAGCACACAGAAAGAGACTTTCAGGCTACTTTCCAGGTCTGTTCTGTGTTTCCTGAATTTGCAGCTTTTCTAGGTGTTACATGTAGACTGTTTTTCTTTTGTTTTCCAGCTCTCTAGTTGTTTCTAGATGTTGGGAATTATTTGATTCTAACTAAAAATGAAAGTGGTTTGTTGACCTTCAGGCACACAGACACACAGAATTGTTATTTGTTCTTGGAACATATCAGTCTATTATTATTTACATAAGACAAGAAAGAATTCCAAAGTGGAAGCAAAGAGAGGAAAAGTAAAATGTACATAAAACATTTAAGTCTCTAATCCACCTTGAATTCTTCGTATAAGGAGTAAGGAAAGGATCCAGTTTTAGCTTTCTACTTATGGCTAGCCAATTTTCCCAGCACCATTTATTAAATAGGGAATCCTTTCCCCATTTCTTGTTTCTCTCAGGTTTGTCAAAGATCAGATGGCTGTAGATGTGTGGTATTATTTCTGAGGACTCTGTTCTGTTCCATTGGTCCATATCTCTGGTTTGGTACCAGTACCATGCTGTTTTGGTTACTGTAGCCTTGTAGTATACATCTGATGGCTTATAGCTCATCACTATCACTTTTTCCTGAAAGTGCTAATTAAGGATCGTGATAGGTAGAGAAAAAAATATCACTATAGTCCTTGTAGTCTAAAGTGGACAAATGACATACACAGAAATCACACACATCTTTTCCAATGGTGGTGACTAGAGTAGACTGAAAATGGACTTTGGATATGTATCATTCAAGATTCTCCTGCTTGCAACCTTTATATATGTATTGGTCAAGATTCTTCTGCTTGCAACCATAAGGATGCCCTTCATGTTGAGTAAAGTTTGACTGAGGTCTTTCCTTTTGGCTTAAGTAGCTGGGAATGTTTTGAAGCCAGCACACAGTATTGGGAGCTCGAGGACCATTGCTACCATCAGTCCACACTTCCACTCTTCTCTCATTTCTGTTTGTCAGCACTAGGAAACTTGAACAAACTAATATTTGAAAGGGTTCATATAAAACTGGTGTGATTTCTTTCTTAAATGATTGACAGAATTCGCCAGTGAAGCTATCTGGGTCTGGATAGAGCCCTCAGAAATAATACCACACATCTACAACCATCTGATCTTTGACAAACCTGACAAAAGCAAGAAATGAGGGGAAAGATTCCCTATTTAATAAATGGTGCTGGAAAAACTGGCTGGCCATATGACTAACAGCTAGTCCAGCTTGAGTCATATGACTCTGTCTTGGTCAAAACACAGTGGCCTTTACTGTACACAGTGGTGTACTTTAAATGGCTTGGGTCATACTCCAATCCTATCACTAAATGGAAGAGACTTTACTCAAAGAAGAGAGTTGGAAAAGTATGATGGCAAACAAAATACACAGTCACCATAGTTCACTGCAGGGTATAAAATATTGTGCAAGTAGATTCCCTACTGTGTTAGTCCATTTTGCATCGACTAGGTAAGAAATGAGCAAAATATGTATATGTATATAATATATATATATTATGTATATACATAAGACTAGGTAATTTATACAGAAAATGAATGCTAACTGTGTCCAAGTACTGTTCTAAGATTTTTGTTTGTATTTTCTGTATATACATATTTCCTGTAGATGTAATTTATACAGAAAAGAGGTTTATTTTGGCTCATGTTTCTGCAGGCTGTATAAGAAGCATGGTACCAACCTCTGCTTCTGGTGAGGCCTCAGGAAGCTTACAATCAGAGCAGAAGACAAAAGGGGAGTCGGCATATCACATGGAAAGACAGAGAGCAAGAGAGAGAAGTGGGAGATCCCCAACTCTATTTAACAACGAAATCTCTTGTGAACTCATTACGACAGGAAGAGCACCGAGCCATTCATAAAGTATCCACCTCCGTGACCCAAATACTTCCCACTACGCTCTACCTTCAACACTGGGGATCTCATTTCAACATGAGATCTGGAGGAGACAAATATCCAAACCGTGTCACTTACCACGGCAATTGACTCATGGGTCATGGAAACCCAACCCCATTTAGGTCTGGGTGAATCTTCTACAGCAGAGATCGGTAAATTATCAGACCAGACAATGTCAAGGTATGGCAGGTAAGTGTCCATTTGAATATGTGTCAGGTGCTCTCCCAAAACCACAGGCAGTGCAGACTGGTTGGAGCAGAAGGAAGGATATGGTGCTTCTTTACCAGTTTTGCAATGGGAAAGACAAAGCTTCAAACTAATGATCCAAAGGTTCTGTTCATTGAGTTATTTCCAGGTGATAGATGCTTTACTTTACATGTGTTGTCTCAAATAATACAACATCTCCACATGGAAATTGATGTTGTTCCCATTTTTAAAATGAAGAGACTAAATCCTCTCTAGTAAGGGTAAGTAAATTCAGAGAAGGTTCACAGTCAGTACAAGATGGAGCCAGAATTCAAACCCAAGCCTGCCTGATTCCACAGCCCATACTCTTTATCCACACCATGCTATTCTAAGGTCTGACTGAGAATTCAGGAAAGCTAAGTTGCCAGACATCCTTTGGGGTACATACTAAAGGAGATGGGACATTAATTAGGTCTTTTCTGTTTGGCAAATGAGCCCAACAAGTACTGCTGTGTGAACTCCCCAAATTTCACATATTAGAGAGTGGAGGACCAGGTAGAGAAGAGACCTCCCTGCCAGAAGTTTACTTCTCTTGCCTTATAGGTGTCTTTACTATTTGCATGTTCAAATCCTGCCCATTGTTTAATGCCTAGCTCAAATGTTACCTCTATTCAGGGGTAGACTGAGACAAATGGACACCATAACCAGCTAATAATTTAGTGCTTTTTCAAATACCAAATTTTAAATAATGAAATTTGTTTGTCTTTTTCTGCACATTTGTAAGATGGATTGAATGTGACACAACATTTCAACTTCATTGGAATTGCATCTTACGTTGCAGCACCTTTCCTCTGCTATTTGTATTAATAAACAGCTAGCACTAGCTATTCATACTGGTAAAGTGTTTGTCCAGGTAAATTGTATAACCACCTATTGTCCTATTATGGAATTTCAGCTTCCAATGACTATGATGTCCAAAAGCTGCTCTTGGAATTGGGGGCAAACCTGGGTTATACCTTCCAATTTGCAAAAATCTTCTAGTGAAGTTGGAATAACAATGTTACTTTCCACACCGTAGTGATGCTTTACTTTGTAGTAGTTGGGCCAATTTACAGTGTGAAAGTCTGCAAGGAGTTTCCTGCAGTGCCAACTGGTACTATCTTTTGGTTTAGAGCATGCTTTGTAGACTGGTCTGCCCATGACTATCCAGTCCCACCCTTTATCTAGTTCTGCCTCACCCCACCAATTGCCAAAGGCAGAGATGATCTCTTCTTTCTCTGTTTCTTGGTTACCCAGTATGCTGTGCCTCAGTTTATCTTTTCCTGTTAGCAACAGCCACTAGCTCCTCACACTTTAGCATCTGTCACTGTAACTTGATTGCCAGCCTCATATCTTGGCCTTTCATTACTATTTTTCATGGTGCCTAGATAACTGTGAATATTTGTCAGTTTCATTTTTTTATCATAATTAATTTGGACATTTTATGTATAAAAAACAGAATTTAAGTTTATTCTTGTTGAGTATTTTGCAATATGCAATTTTTTTTAACAGAACAACTAAAAGGAAACTGAGAATGCCCATTTCAGCACAAAGCTGAAGTTTAGTCACAAGGCATGAACTGGTATGGGGGGATATTTGCAGTGGTTCTTTTTTTGTTCATGTTATTTTTTGAGAAAATACAATCCCCATATTTATTAATATCAGATTAAGCTACTTCGACTGCTCATGTCCCCTGACCAATTTGCCAGGGCCTGCTTTGCTGTTGGCTGTGTGCGAGTCCAGGTTATGGGCTTGGTCACTGTACTGTCTTTCTCTTTGACCTGCTCTTCCCACTGGCATGCAATGGGAAGCTAGCTCAGATTCCCAAAGTCTACCCAAGAGTGGAGTGGTGGTGGCTGTCATAAATTGAATAACAACTAATTCTCTGTACCATTCCATCTTCATTATGCAAACAGTTCCAATCTTAACTGCAGGGCCCCAGCCCACTCTGAATGTAGGTCACCCGTGTCATATGATTTTCCTAAAAAGAGCAATTACATAGAGATGGAAGGTGAGGATATGCAGAAATACCTCTTGCCTTCGGTGGGCGTGGGTGATGTCTGTTGCTTGTGTAACTCGTGACATCTCTTGGCTTTATCAGGACTGTGTAACTCCTCCTGGAAACCTACCTTTACCATAAATCTGATTCTCCTTCCATCCCCCATAGATAGGTGACCCATCTCCAGGCTCTGTTGAAGGCTACCTGTCTATTGGCACAGGTGGTGTTATCACAATCCAACTGGATCTCAACTCAACTGCCTTTGAAATCCCTTCCAAAGAGGATAAAGGAACTTTTGGATCTCTGTGATGACATGCAGAATATAAGAGTGAGTGGAGTGGATAGATGCCTTACAATAAGTATCAGTGAAGGAACTTTCCTTGTAATGACCATTCACTTCCATTTGTGAAAGATGAGTTGAAGGACTTCTCTCTGCCTAACCAGGCCAGGCAACCAAATTTACTTTCATAAGATTGCAATAAAGGTTGGTAAGGTAGGGTTAGGAAGGAAGGCTGTAGGTGGAAGAGAAAAGCAGCCAAGAGGCAGTCTATTCTAGAGTCCCAACTGGGAATCTGGGCAATATTTCCTCTTACTTAACAGTAATCCCTATACTACTCTAGCACATCTGCCTTCTCCAAACTGCAGTCCGAACAAGAGCCATCTTGACCCTTTACATCTAATAGCTTTCTTTTCCCCCACATTTCAATCTTCCTCTTTCCACCATTATCCAGAGGTAGAAAGATTTGGCTCCCTGACCCCAGTCACAATCCTTCCTCTTCTGTCTGCATTCCCTTAACTTAAACTAGTGTGGTAGAATCTTCTTAATCTGGCTTCAATCTCATATCTTGCTTAAAAGAAATCTCTAGTTCCTGCCTTGGGGCACTACACCACAGGGCACAGTCTGAGGCGGAAAAAAAAAAAAAAAAAAAGGCTGTAAGGGCAACACATTTTCAAGCTGGAAATTAAAATACATGAGGATATCTGCAAAAATATTTCCTCTATTACAGACTAATTTCAGATCACTTAGCTGGTGGTATGCTTTGGTCCAGACTGGCTCAGGAACTGGTTACAATGGAGCCTCTCCACAGAATGCACCAGTTCTCTGTTGGGATAGGGCTAGAGAAGGCCATAAGTGGCCAAGGCACAGTATGATTTTAAAAACACCAGTATTTCTGGACATTATTTGGAAGAGGCTCAGGATTAATCATTTCATATAATTATTTCTTTTCATTCATATTATAACCCTGTGAAGTGAGTTCAGTTGTTAATTCCATTTGTAAAAGTAAGTTAAGAAACTTGCTCAGGGTTCCAGGGCAGTAAAATGAGAGAGCATAACTCTAATACCTGTTCACTCGACCACTCAATTTCACTTCCTTTCAGGAATGCAGGAAGATCTCATGGTAAGGGTGGGAAAGAACAAAAAACTGACATACACTGAGTATCTATGTGCCAAGTCCTATTTAAACAGTCATTTCATGTAAGTCTCAAAATCCAGGGAGGTAAGTGTTTCTGTTAACCCCTTTTACAGATAAGGAAAGTAAAGACCAGTGAAATTAAGAAACTTATTCAAGGTCATACAACTGAAAACTGTAGGCCTGGTGTTGAACTTGCACTGTTTGCAGAAGGTCTACATTTTCGCTACTATTGCATGCAGCTTTTGGAAGACAAAACATTGCACCACCATATATTACAATATGGAGGCTAAGTCATACCATCCAAGTACAGAGTAGTGTATATGGCACTGTTTGTTCCATCAAAAGAATGGCTTTTCATACGTGAAGGAAAATAGACTCTGCAAGATCTCTTAACTTGGGAGTTCTTAACTTTGCTACAGTCTTTGGTTGTTTTCCTGAAGTCCAAGAAAATATACATATTATGTACATAGACATTATATATACATATATAACATATACATATTATGCCCAAGTCATATACGACCTGTGGCTCATGGCTAGTTAAAAAAAAATGTCACTGTTTTCAGAGTGAGTAGGACAAGAAGCAGAGTGTACTGACTGAATGCTTTACATAAAATAGAGAAAAAAGAACAAAAGAGTTGCTACTCCCTTGTTTTATACAAATATAACCACCAAAAAGAGCTCAACCATAAAGGGTTTGGACTACACAGAAAGAAGTGGAAATACTGTTCCAGTGTGTGCCAAGGATCTGTGCCCAGGCAAAGGGAAACAGAAGTGTTGCAACTGGTTTCGTGGGCCACAGGCTGGGTGAAAATTGCTCTTACATGTATGTGTGTTGGCCTGGCTGTGCAAAAGAGAGATGCCGTTTACTTCCCTATGCCTGTTCTGAGAAAACAGCTCCAATTTATGTTACATTCATGTGTGTAAACGCCGGTTCCTTGGGAACACTGTAAGCATCATGAGAGGAGGATATTTTAATTCTTGTAGAAGCACCAGGTGAGCAGATAGATGCCTTTCAATAAGCATCGATGAAGCTCTCCCTGCAATGGCCATTCACTATCATTCCCCTCTAGCAACTAAAGAGATGTGTAGTACAAGGAAGGTAATTTTTTAATTCAGTGAATCGCCACAGAAACTCAGCCATAAGTTATGAATGTGTCCTTCCTTCAAAGGTTCCTCCAATCTTTCTCTTGCAATCACTTTCACATCGTCTTCTTCATCCTCTTCTTAACAAACCATCACCCTTTTCCTCCACATTTTACCTTATTACCCTTAAACAAAGGAGTGATAGAATGTGTGCTCTCCCCTATATGTAGCCCATCCCCCAGCTCCCTGTAAAGCCTGGAGCTACCTCTTTGTACTCTGGCTTAAGTATTTTTGTCCAGTAAGTGTTGAGGAAATCAAATGGTCCTGATATAGCTATATGACTGCTCTCCATTATACATGAACCAGGAAATAGGGAAGGAAGATAGAAAAAAATGTGGTGGGGGTTGGGCCTGGTGGTTTACGCCTGTAATCTCAGCACTTTGGGAGGCCAAGGCTGGCAGACCACTTGAGGTCAGCAATTCAAGACCAGCATAGGCAACATGGTGAAATCCTGTCTCTACAAAAATTAAAAATAAAAATATCTAGGCATGGTGGTGTGTGCCTGTAGTCCCAGCTACTTGGGAGACTGAGGTGGGAGGATCACCTATGCCTGGGAGGCCAAGGCTGCAGTGAGCCAAGATCACACCACTGAATACAGTCTGGGCGTCAGAGTAAAACCCTGTCTCGTAAAAAAAAGAAAAGGAAAAGCTAAGAAAAGAAGAAAAAAGCGGTGGGGAAAAAAGGGTGAGAGGATAAGAAACAGTGAAAACAATAATTAGGGTTTGGGAAATACAGACGTTACTAAAACCTGAAGAAAAACAAAGTATTCTAACCCTTAAAATGATGGACAGAATATAGAGGAGTGTTGCAGTTTATGAAAACACACAAAAAAATTCAGTACAACATCCAGGAAATAGGGTGGGGAGAGACGAATCTAATACTATACTGTAATGTTATTCTTTCAAATACTAAGAAAAAAATAGCATGATATGATCAGAGAGAATAGATTAAGTTTGAAGACAGCAGACTGGGACTGAGTTACTGGGAAATTAAAATAATTTAGGAGAAAGGAACCAAGTCCCTCTTGCTGTCTGATATGGTTTGGCTCTGTGTCCCCACCCAAATCTCACCTTGAATTGTAATAATCCCCACATATCACAGGAGGGACCCAGTGAGAAGTAGTTAAATCATAGGGGCAGGTTTTTCTCATGCTGTTCTCATGATAGTGAATAAGTCTCACGAGATGTGACGGTTTTATAAAGGGAGTTCCCCTGTGCATGCTCTCTTGCCTGTATGTTGTGGCTTTGCTCCTCCTTCACCTTCTGCCATCGTTGTGAGGTCTCCCAGCATTGTGGAACTGTGAGTCAATGAAATCTCTTTCCTTTATAAATTATCCAGTCTTGGGTATGTCTTTATTAATAGCTGGAGAACAGACTAATAAACTGATCAACTTCCTATGACCATTTCTTGCTTCCTGAATCTGTTGCATTTCTCTTTTCACGTCTGACTTAGTGACACACCAGTGTCATGAGGCTCTGCATTTGGAGTCCTTGTGCCACATCCCAGGAAGTATGCTTAGAGTACCCTGATCACAGCACTTCTAAGATCCCCCATTCAGCCCTGCCTTTTTTATAGGAATCAGGCCACAAGTACATGAAGCATAGATTTAAATATTTAAATTATATCAAGCTAATAAAATATTGTAATAAATATTTTGTCTCTTTTTTGTTAAGATTTGTTTTTAATAACCTGGAAATTTAGGCTCAAAATTAAAATTTTTGGATTCTTTGTTAATTCCTCTCTGGAACCTGGAGATCCAGGGAAGGCTGTTCTTCAGTCCCCAAATCTTGCCTCGTGACACAACACCCTCGCTTTCCATACAGACTGCATGTCACACCAGACTTATGAAGACTCTCCTCTCTGCACATCCAAACTTCTTTGCCTCTTACCCCTGCAAACAGCCACTGTTGGCTCAACTTAACCACTCCAGAAGTCTAGATGTGCACTTACTACCAGTGTAGTCTGCCCACAGGAAGCAGCGGTAAGGGGAATGGTCTATGCTGGCCTTGGAAGCGGGTTCAGGGTATGTGAAACATGGTCTGGAAGTGAGAGCATTTGCTTGAACTCACTCCTGTAGCCCCGCAAAGGCAGGGCAGAGGGCAGAGGGCTGCCTTCTAAAACATATCTGAGGCCTTCCTTGTCTCCTGGTTTAAAGGGGAGTACTGCTCCTATAGTCATTAACAAATGTTTTCCGGGCACTGAGCTGTGGACACCATCATGCTAGGATGAAAAATATGAATAGCAGTGCAAGGGAGACACAAAGTGGGGCAACTGACTCTCACACCTCGCAAATCTCTACCCCTCCCAGGTTCTTTGTCTCAATAAATGGCACCACCATGGAGACCCATGACCATCAGAACCTGGGAATCACCCTAAACTTCTTCTACTCCTTTGCCACTATATGGTGATCCGTCATTCCATCCCCCAAATGCCTCTTCACCTACATTGTTGAGTGTGATCTGTGTTAGGACATTTTTTCATTACTATAGAAGAATACCTGAGAGTGCATAATTTATTAACAAAAGATGGTTCTGCAGGCTTTACAGGAAGTGTGGTGCCAACATCTGCCTCTGGTGTGGGCTTCAGGAAGCTTACAATCATGGTGGAAGGTGAAGGGGAGGCAGCATGTCACATGGCCAGAGCTGGAGCAAGATAGTGATGGTGGGAGGTGCCACGCTCTTTTAAACAACCAGATCTCATGAGAACTGACTGAGCAAGAACTCACTCATCACCCAGAGGATGGAGCTAAACCAATTCTGAGGGATCTGTCCCATGATCAAACAACCTCCCACCAGGCCCCATCTTCAAATCTGGGCATGACATTTCAACATGAGATTGGGAGGGGACAAACATACAAACCATATGATGATACTATGCAGCTGATGTATGAGCCACAGTTTGTGGAGTAACTGAGCATTGTGGAAGCTCAGAGAAAGGGCCCATCCTGTCAGGCTGATGTAGTGAGGGGAAAAGGTGGGACTAACATATGTGATTTATAATGTTACTTGTAATAATCTTGTACACTTTCATGTGGAAGTGATTGAATCATGAAGCTAGAATTAGTCTTGGATAAGAGAGGAGTAGTAAGGCCATCTGAACCTGTAAGAGAGAAAAGGGAATCAGACCTTCATATCTTATTTATTTTTAGAGTAGCTCACCCCTAACTTTAACCTGAGCCAACTCATCAATGGAAACACACAAGTATACTTTCATAAAGGCATTTTTAAAAATCCTACTTTACATTTCTGCCTTTGTACTTACATTCCTCCAAACCCTTAACTGGTTGGCCTATTGGATTATCTTTAAGATTCTCTCACTTTGCAGGGCCCTTTAGAAATCCCTTTACAGCAGTGTCTGCAGCTTTAAAAAGGCAACTCTGAACAAACCTGGAGGAGCAGGCTTCTGGCTTGGCTACAGAGATGTGAGAACCTGAGTGTGATGTCAATCTAGCACATGGACAATTTTAAGTCAGCCCTAATGTGTATTCAGTTGCCTAGCTCTAAATAGAAGTCTTGTGAGCAACACAGAACCTCAGCTGTTTTATAACCATCCTCCCAAACTTCAAAGTGCTTGGTCCAGCTCAGTCAATGGAATCTGGCATATATTTTTTATTTTTATTGTGTACTCCTCATGTCCATACAATTGGAATAAACTGTAAATTAGGTGTTATAGCACTGTAGTTTGGTTAGATGCAATGGTTTAGAAATGTAGCTTTAGTTTGTTATAAGATAATAGCTGCTTTGCTTTGTTGTGACAGTAGCAATAAAATAAAGTTACTACAATGTAAAATGTGGTAACCAACCCAAACTACTGAAGCAAAGCTACAAATCAGAGATGGCCCAACTCTGAGAACTTTATGTGCAGAAGCAACAATGCATTTCCATCTCTGAACACGTAACACAGGGAACCCTGGCACAGCCATCAGTATTATCTGGGTTCAGATATTTACCTTGGGTTAAAATATGTTCCCCTAAGCCATGTGGGGTGAAAATCCTGCTGGAATACAGAAATACTCCATTCCATTTACATCACATGGAGGGGAGACTCTGTGGAGCCTAGGCTGGTGTTCAGGTATACCTGGGCATGTGTGAAGAACTGGTATGTTGGTCAGGGCCTCAGGAAACTGATTTCGGAAAAAAGTTGGCTGAGAAAGTGGCTCTTTTGCTTTTGTTGTATCTTGGTTTTGTTCATTTGGTTCTTAGTTTTTGGGGGGAGTGTGTGTGTGTGTGTGTGTTGTTTGTTTGTTTGTTTTTAACAGATCCCTGAGAAGAAAGTCTGAAATTGAGTGGAAATCATGGGACTTTTCTCAATTTTGGTTTGATTTTTTGCTCTATGGACATATACCTGAACCTTGCAGAGGGGACTGTAGGCAGAGGTTAATTTTTTTTATATATATATATATATAAGGAACCATAAGTGAATGAGCTGCTACATAACTGTTTTAGTGCCCTGGTAATAAAATGTGCCATGGTGAAGGAGAGAGGCATTTTTACTTTAGGGGCTTCCAAGTGCTGAAGACAGTAGGGAACGTGACACTATGCTAACTCCTGACAGGTTGGTAGCTTTGGAAGCAGCAAGAGAGAGACAGGACCCATGTCACCAGCCTTGGCTTTTGCATAAATCCTGGTAGCAGCTACAGCAGCAAATCACCTCCACGAGGGGCTTTAAGTTGAGTCAACATCAACATGAATAGTAAGAGATGATCCATGAACTCATGTCAAACAGCCCAGAAATTCCAGGTGAGCACTGGGGAAAGAGGGACATATGTGGGTCTTACAAGGTGCTTAATTCCCAAAGGTGTATGCAGATGCTGGCAAACACTAGTGAAATTTAGGCCAATTAGTGACTATAGATATATAATAATCGTGCAAACTATACAACCTATTAATGTGACCTCCTTTGTACCCAGAAGCTGACAAGGTTAGGAATACATGGGTTACAAATGGCAAAAACTTTGGTTTGATACTAATAGCTAACGTTTATTGAGTATTTACCATGTACTACAGATTGTCTTTAGCATTTTTCATGTATTACTCAGTTAAACCACAACCTATGAAGCAAGTGCCATTATTTTCTCCATTTCTCAGATGAAAGATTTGCAGCACATTAGTCTTATCCAAGATCATAATGAGTAAGTGACCAGAGCTGGGAACTAAACTTATAGAATCTGCCCCCCAGCTGTGTTCATGGCCATTATGTGATCTCCTTACACGCTGCTGAGAACCACTTTTTGTGTAGCATTCCAGAGTGATATTTCCCAACTAGACAATTTTCCTGGGTCTTGAGATTCCCACTAACACATCTATATCATTACATTTATGTAGATGTATAATAACCATGCAAAATATAAACACTGTTCACCTTTTAAACATACTCATATTATAAAAACTTTGCTGAGCCAAATTTCTGAGTTTGGTCCAAAAGGGCAAATATTCTAAGAAATATTAACTAGGGCCCAAAGGACAAAAATGTTCCATTTTGAATACAGTGACCCATTGTGAAGCCACTCAGTTCTCTTAGAATTTCTTTAAACGCAGACTAAATGGGCCTTCCCAAATGGGCTTGAAAATAACTTTTGAATGTTCTAATCCTTATATGTGCCAAGGTGCATGTGACTGGATACATAACATTCAGGGGCCAGAGAAGGGGGCTCAACTTTGTTTATAGACTTTCTGATTTTTTGTTGTTGGTGGTGTTGGTTGGTTAAAAAGCTGACAGACTGTATTACAGCTAACATTCCCATATTGATTATACCATTTCTGAGGCTGGCCTCTCTGTGACAAGAGCAGCATAATTAGTTTTTTCCTTGTTAAATATTTGTAAATCATTTGTACTTTTATGGGGTACATAACCTGGCTGTTACCCTTCAAATAATCTTCGTGTAACTTGTTTAAACAGGAAATATCTCCTGGAGTGCAGTGTCACTTCTGTCTTTCAATGAGACTACAACATAAGGACTTCTCTTGCTAGCAAAATGCAAAAGGGCACCCATGCCATGGTTACATAAAATGTGTCTGTAGGAGGCTCCGTCCCTGCAGACTCAAGGACAGCCACTTCTGCCCAGCTGCTCTGTTTATACCACTAGGGAGCAACTACATTGGAGAAAAATGTTTGAATTGTTTGTTTTGCTTTTTGTTTATATTTATTTATTTTAATCTACCAGAAACCACAATTGTCAATCTCATGATCATTAAAAAGCACTGATTTGGGGTTCACAAGAAAACAAAACGATTAAGACTGCTTACAATTACATCATCATATAGTGTGAGGTGCAACTTCTGAAATATAACTCTGTCTTTGTTGTGCCCATTGAGAGTTGCTACCTCAAAAACAGGCAGCGTGAGAGGTAGTACAAATGTTCCAACAATGCTACAATTTCTCAAAGAGTTCTTGGAAATCCTCTTTGAAATGAACTTTCCAGTCTAAGAGCACACTTCTTTGAATTCTTTTAATTATGATAAACCCTCTTTACTTAAATTTTAAAGTTGGAGTGAATTTTTTGAGCAAAGGTTATAATTACTTGAATATAAATCTGATAAATAAGTTGCATCAAAAAAGAGACTCTGTTTATGTTGATTCCAAATAGAAAGACGTAAATCTAAAGTGATAGGAAAGATTGTGTCTACTGATTATAAACAACCCAAAGGTCCATGATACTAAGAGCAGTATCTCTGCAATGGGCACAAGCCTTTGACCCATTTCAGTCAGCTTTTTTAAAAAATTGCAAGAATGCACAATAGTTTACAAAATCTTAAAGCAGAAAATAAGTTGAGCCCTGTGAGAGACCACAACCATGAATTACAAAGCCATAAGAAAGGAAATTGTCTTACTCAGTCCACTTTGTGCTGCTATAACAGAATGCCACAGACTAGGTAATTTACAATAAACAGAAATTTACGGGTTCACGGTTCTGGAGGCTGATGAATCCAATATCCAGGACCCTGCATCTGACAAGGGCCTTTTTGCAGCATCATCCCATAGCAGAAGGCAAGAGGGTGAGAGAAGAGTGAACTTGCCCTTTTGTAATGGCCCCAGTCCCACTCAGAGTGTGGAGCCCTCATCACCTAATACCTCTTAGAGGTCCTACCTCCTAATACTGTTACAATGGCAATTAAATTTCAACATGAGTTTTGGAGGGGACAAACATTCAATGATAGCAGAAAGCAACTGTTGCTTGCTTTTACTGAGACCTCTGGAATCCATCAATGCATTTCATGGCACCACTTCTCAATCTATCTCTGCAGATCAGCTGGCCACTTCGACAAGAGCTCAGTTCCAAGAACTTGCTGAGGCTGAGCTGGGATTAGAAGACCTAAACTATCAAAAAAGAGAAACTGCTGGGTTCATCAGAGCATGCTGTGGGGTGTGAGGGATAGAGTGTGGGGTGGAGAATGCAGACACAGGGCAGGAGGAAGTAGAGGAAGCAAGGTATTTGTGCCCAGCCGGAGAGAAAGCTGAAGACAGAAGACTTCTATCTGGTCACCTATGATACCTAAGATGGATTGCATTTGAACTAGAATCTAGTATTTTAAGGTCTTTGAAGAATAGACACATTTAGGCCAGATTTGTGATGCTTTGATCAGAGATGGTGGCTAGAGAGATGCCAGTTCACTGACACATCTTCCCGGTGGATAAAGACAGGCTTGCAGGTAGACAGTGAGTCATTTGCTTGCTGTTCAGTCCCTAACTCATCATTTACTATGAAAATATGGAAGTTTTGGAATCTTAATGGAGAAGAAAAGAGAATTCATAAAACTTGGTTCATGCTATCTAGTGCCTTCAATCTTTTTTGCATCCCAGGCAAATGAATGTGTGGCAATCTATATTAATCATTATTAACAGTTGCATCAAATGATTTTCCTTTACACATACATTAGGATAATAAAACTCTTGCTTTTATATATATTTTATAGTGTTCCAAAATGTTTTGAACTATTTTATTTGATGTAATAACCCTGTAATACAGAGCAGTATTAGGTTGAATCATATAAAATTGCTATTTTTGTTGATCAAAAGTGGCTTTATAGGGACAATTTTATATAGTTAATATTAGTATAACCATTTAACACATGAATCAACTCATGTATAGAAGCGTTAAGCAACCAACTTGGACTTACCTGGCTCCTAAGTTCTGGAGATGGAGCTAGAATCCATGTCTTCTCATTGCTGAGATATTTCCACTATAATAGATTGTATAAGAAAAGAGTATGCCCATATGTAATACAAACCAAAATTAAGCATTTTGTCTATGTTTGTTTTGTGATAAATTTACTACAGATAAAGATAATGAGGAAAACTTCATGAAATCTGCTTTAAGTGTTCTTCATTAATTTTTTGCACCCTTTTGCATTTTTTTCCAAATTAGCAAAGTGCAAAGAATCAAGTCATTTATGCTGTGAAAAGATTACATATTTAGTTTTTCAAATTAGTTGGCTGTGAGTAAATTAATTTGTACCTCTATTATTTAGGGTACAGGGAGCTGAGGGGAAAAAAGCATTATGCTTGATTAAGTGAAGAAAAATCAGAATTATTAGTCATGAAAAAATTAGCTGTTTCTTTACCTCTATTTACTTTTCTTTCTTAAAGAAGAAAGGGAGTCGAAGTCTCTCCATTTTGAGAAAGAAGGAATTTTAAATGAGGGTGACAACCTTTTGTTTCTGATACAGTCTTCGTAAATCATATCTGAATTAGAGTTCATATCAATAACCCATGTCTCTTCTGATTATACTAAGGTTTCTTGGGCATGAGTAAATCATATATAACTTGTTAGCTTTTTAAAAAATGCTACAAGGGATTCAAACATATTATTATATATGTGATGTTTTCTCAAGAATTAGCAAATGGCTATCAAACATGGAAATACAATTTAACAACTTAAACTAAAATAAATATACATCATTAATTTAAATTCAATTAGCTGGCTGCAACCCAGCCAGCAGCACTAGTTAAGTGCCTCAAGTGTGTGATGTGGGAATTCCACTGGTCCAGTGAGCCCCTTGTTTCCACTGGCCTCTCTCAACAGTTGCTTTGTTGCCCTAAAAGATAGATTATTTCTTCCCACACCACACTCATGGCTTCTCAGGGCACAGTGAAGATGGCACCGATTTGTTTACCCATGAATGCTTTTGTGAGAGGAGAGAGGCCTCTGTGCTTCAATATTTTCCCCCTGGACAGAAACTTGGAGTGAAGGAGGGAGGAAATGTCTCTGTCATTTTATTGTTTTTAGCTTCCTGGTTGTTTAAGAAGATTCTTCTTCTACCTTCCAAGCTTCAAACCTAAGAACAAAAAAGCAATTTTTCCACAATATTATTCATTGTTATTTCCAAACAAAAAATAGATTATTAAAGTAACTCAGGATGGAAAGACATCTCCAGAAATGGTGCCTGATTCAATGAATATTTTACCTGATACCTAGTAGGTTTGACAGTTAGTAGGGGAAGCCTCAAGGGAGAGAAACAGACAAATAAAATTATCTCTATATATGCCTCTTCTGTATCCCTGAGATTCCCTACACACTAATTTTACATTATTTGTGTATGACTACAATGTTGTCCATGCTGAGTCAAAACAATACATCTAGAACAATCCCTTGCTTGGGCGTCTTTTCTTAATATTACACTCTTCATTGACTATCATTTTGTTGTGCATGATTCAATTTTGACTTGCAATAAAGTCACTTCTTAGCCTTGATTTCATGGACAAGGAATAAAGTATTAAAAGGCCAACAATTAGTAGCTGTGTCAGCAGCTAGTACTGCATATTAATAGCCCAAAGCTACCAGAACCCCAAAACACAATGGCTGAAAATGTGATGCATTTATTATCGCTCACAAGTCTACAAGTCAGCTGGGTGGTTCTGGTCTTACACTTGTCAGCTATAGATTGTGTCATCAGCTCTGCTGGCCATGGCTGGGATTTCTCAGATATTGGGGGGTAAGCTAGGAGCTGGCTTGTATAGGATAGCCTCACTATTGTCTGATGGTTGGGATTCTTGAATGACTGGGTCGTCATTTCAGTATCCAGCCAGCTAGCTGTTATTCACATGGTGATGACAGGGGTCCAAGAGTTGAGTGAAAATGTTCGAGGTCCCTTGAGGTTTAGCCTTATATCTGGCACACCATGGCCTTTGCCGAATTCTATTAGCTGAAATAAATCACAGCCTTAGCCCAGATCAAGAGTAGAGGAAGGAGGTCCCACCTTTTCATGGGAGGAGTCACAAAGTTACATTGCAAAGGGTGTAGATATCAGAATTTGTAAATTTTTGTGGCCATTTTAAAAATTATTTTCCTAAAGTAACCTTAATAGGGTATTGTCAAAGTATGTCTCACAGAACACTGGTTCTACATGCTATTATTTGATGGGATAAAAAACAATACCCTTGCATTTATACAGAAAAGAAGAAGGGTGGATTTCCATATTCAAATACAGTAGGAGACTCTGCATTTATGGGATTCCCTCCCTTGATGCCTCAAAATGAGCTAGTAGGAAGAGTGGCTTCAGCTCTCTCATCAGGGGTGGCTACAACTCCCCAGAGGTATAGCAGCTCTCTCTGCTCTCAGCAACAGGAGCTGTGCTGAGACTCTATACCCAGAGGTCTGGGCTCCTCCAAGTCTCCAAGTGCTGGACAACTGATATTTCTAGCAATTCTCCCAATGGTTAGTGTCTAAGCTTAGACTCCTAGGTGCCTGAGCTCAGTTCTCTTCATTGAAGACTGTTCTCATACTTACATCATACAAAGAGAGAGCAACAGGGTTGTGGAATCCTTTACAGGAATACAACCCCTCTGTTTATCCAGCTATTCCCTGCCCCAGCGTACTTTTGTCAGAATTCTGCTGGACTCTGAGAGAACAGAGGCCTGTGTACCTGCTGCAATCCTGCACCAAATGCTATTTGCTGTTGTTTGAATGTGGACTATTGCAAGAGAGGATCAAACAAAACTTATCAGAATTCCTTGATTATGCTAGGGACTGAATGTGAATGTGTCCTCTCACCCAAATTCATATGTTGAAGCCCTAATCCCCAGTATCATAGTATTTCAAAGTGGGGTCTTTGGGAGGTAGTTAGGTGTGAGGGTGAACCCCTCGTGAATGTGATTAGTGCCCTTAGAAGAGAAGACGCAAGAGCTGTGCTCTCTCTCTTTACCAAGTGAGGATACAGCCAGGAGGCATCTATCCATCTGCAAACCAGGAAGAAGATCCCCACCAGAAACTAAATTAGCTGGCACTTTGATCTTGGACTTCCAGCCTTCAGTAGTGTGAAGAATAAATTTCTGTTGTTTAAGTCACCCAGTCTATGGTATTTGTTATGGCAGCCTGAACAGATTAAAACAGATTATTTACTGTACATCATAGTGCCTTTGGTGATTGACTCTCAGACAGACAGAATACATAGTTTCCCAAAGTTTTTTGATCAAGGAATCCTTGTTCAAGAAGCACTTTGCAAAACTGCTATTACAGAGAATGCATATTAAAGGGAAAAAAAGTCTCATTTAAAGAACAAATTTCAGTAAAATAAATATATCAAAAATGCATATTCATATAAAACACTGATTATTTATTTTCCCCTATATGCTTATTGTACTTTCAGGTCCTTCTGAAGAAATTTTGACAGTCAAAATAAGCAACTAAACAGGAGCAACTGGAAAACAAAAGGTAAAAAATAAAGAAGAGCAAGGCTGAGAAAGAAAATCAGTTAAAAATGTCAGATAAAATAGCCCAGTGCCTGATACATTTTGGGCACCCCACAAAAGTGTGTTGAAACAGGATCTGAACACAAAATTTAATCTGAAAGAGTAGACAATGAAAAGTAGTAACTTATTAATCGTTCAGTGAATCTTTATTATGCCTCTACTACGCCAATCATATAGGTTACTGGAGGACTGTAGCCAAAACCTGCTCACCACCTGTTTTTACAAATAAAGTTTTATTGGAACACAATGACATTCATTCATTTATGTATTGTCTATGGGTGTTTTTGTGCTATAACTGCAGATATGTGTACTTGCTACAGAGACCATATGGCATGTAGAATATAAAATATTTACTGTCTGATCCTCTATACAAAAAATTTGCTAACTGCTGATAGATTCTAGGCCCATTCTTAAACTGTTCCAGTCCTGTATTCTTTCTCTTAGAGGATGCCTTTTTTTTTCTTATGGTTTCAATTAGATCTATAGAAAAGACTCTGTAATCCCTATTCCCAGTCTTAGGCACTGGGGGTATTTCTAGAATTTTTCCATTTATCCTATGAAAGCGATTCCTTGTTGTGCCTATTCTACACATTAGTCTACTGTCTAGGTTACAGTTGGCACATAGATGAGAGAGAAAAAGAAATGTGACCATTTCTTTTTGAGGTACATATGGAATAATTTAGTATTGCTGTAATGATATCTTGCTCTACTTTGGAAGCTCTCAAACACTTTACCATAATTAGTTTCTTTGCTCTAATATGCCAAGGAAATATAAAAGCAATCATTGACATTATCACTGTCCAGTTGTGAAAACAGATACAAAGGGGCTAAGCAACTCACCAAAGGGCTTGATTGCCAGACAGAGGACATTACTTCTAAAGTTTAATAACAGGGCTGCTTCTTCATTATACCCCATATGTCTTAGTCACTTTGAACTGTTATAACAAAGTACTATGAACTGCATAGCTTATAGGCAACAAAATTGTATTTCTCACAGTTCTGGAGTCTGGAAGTCCAAGATCAGAGTGCCAGCATGGTTGGGATCTGGTAAGGTCTCCGGTGAGGTCTCCCTTCCGGGTTTCAGACTGCCATTATCTCATTGTATCCTTAAATGGCAGAAAGAGGGTGAGAGAACTCTTGGGAGTCTCTCTTATAAAGGTACTAAACCCATTTATGAGGGCTTCACCCTCATGACCTAATCACCTCCCAAAGGCGTCACCTCCTAACACCATCACTTTGGGGGTTAAAATTTCAACGTATGAATTTTGGGGAAACACAAATATTCTGTCCATTGCACGATGCAAAAGTGAGAAGTTCAGGCCTTGTTGCAACCCAGCATTACTTATTGAAATTAAGCTAGACTTTCATAAATGTTCTCCTCCAAGCCCTGATTTCAATTTAGCTACTTTGTGCGCACAAATGGTGTATGACAAGAGGCATATGCCATGCATAACACCATTATTGTTAGGTGAAGGAAGGATGATGCAAAACTCAGTGTTATTTTTTCCCCCAAGAATTACCCAGGATGCTCTCTCTACCTATATGCTTCTCCAAGCCTCTATCATGATTTGCTTCCTTGCTCCTTTTGCTCACTGCTAAGGTTGTTTTTGTCCCTGTATGAAGGCGACAGTGGTAAATGCAATCAGCTCTGGTTGAGTGGACAGTATTTTCTTCGATGAACGCACTTCCTTAAAAAAAAAAAGTGACTTCCCTCTTAAATGCAAATTCCCAGGAATGTAGAGAACTTTAGAAGTCTGAGAGTTTTTATAAAATAAATAGAAGCATGACAATTTTTCTCCTAGGAATGCTGGTGCTCAGCTGTTGTATAGCTCTGAAACTCAGCTCACTCACTCTCACTCTGTCCTCCACATATTGTATTTCAATAAAAACTTAATAAACAGAATATTAAAGATTTGAAGAATTATACAAAGTATTACATTTCTAACCCTGCCATTTATTTTATTTTTATGAGATATCAGGACCAGTTTAATAAGTATAATAAACATAAACTCTGGCATTTATAACACTATTCACCAGATTAATACCAGATAATATTTTCTAGAATTGCTATTTTAATAGGAATAAATGAATAAACAGATACATCTTGGACTTACTCTACTAAGATTGCAGGAAACCAATTTTTGAAATCAAATTAATAACCAAAATCAATATTTTCCCCATTAATTCCACATTTACTAAAAGAGTTTTAGTACCAGAAGATAGCAAAAGATATGCTGGCATTGGACTAGCCAATGGTGCCTTCAATGTGTATTAAAGAGTGTCTTTCCCACTCTTTTAGTCTTAACCTATTGTCCTGGGCTAGCTATTCTAGTCTCTTTACAAAGTCACTTGCACATGTACATGTGCACAGTTAACAGCTGATAGTATCAGATTCATCAAAGGCAGAGGGCAATAAGGTGTATTTTATTATTAATATTTTTAATGTATTATATCCTACTACTCTCTTTTTTACTATTTCCCATCTAAGACCTTCCAAGATGTTGATGACTTCAAATAAACCCCAAGGACATAAAAAAGAATATCAAGAAGAATGGTTCCTTCTTAGATCTCAAAGGAAGGGTAAAGAAGTAAGCATAAGTATTCAGGAACTGAAGACACTTAAGATGAATTCTATACACAGCACAGAATGTACAGTTCAACATCTGGAAGTTCCTTGCAACCTGAATGTAAAAAACAAAAAAGCTCCAAGAGTATCAACTAATGATCTTCAAACCACGGTAAAATATCCCATTCATACGTGAAACTTTGATCAACATCAAGTGTTGGTAAGGGTATGTTTTTGTTTTGTTTTGTTTTGTTTTTTTCATGAGTCGGAGTCTCCCTCTGTCGCCCAGGCTGGAGTGCAGTGGCGTGATGCCTGCTCACTGCTAGCTCGGCCACCCGGGTTCACGCCATTCTCCTTCCTCAGCCTCCCAAGCAGTTGGGACTACAAGCGCATGCTGCCACGCCCGGCTAATTTTTTGTATTTTTAGTAGAGACGGGGTTTCACCGTGTTAGCCAGGATGGTCTCAATCTCCTGACCTCGTGATCCTCCCTCCTCGTGGGCCTCCCAAAGTGCTGGGATTACAGGCGTGAGTCACCGTGCCCGGCTGGGTATGTTGTGATGGTTAATATTGAGTGTCAATTTGACTGGATTGAAGGATGCAAAGTATTGTTCCTGGATGTGTCTGTTTAAGGTATTGCCAAAGGAGATTAACATTTGATCAGTGGACTGGAAGAGGCAGACCCACACTCAATCTGGGTGGGCAGCATCTAATCAGCTTCCAGTGTAGCTAAAATAAAACAGGCAGAAGAAATTGGAAAGAGAGACTTGGCCGGGCACAGTGGCTCACGCCTGTAATCCCAGCACTTTGGGAGACCGAGGCAGGTGGATCACGAGGTCAGGAGATCGAGACCATCCTGGTTAACATGGTGAAACCCTGTCTCTACTAAAAATACAAAAAAAAATTAGCCTGGCTTGGTGGCAGATGCCTGTAGTCCCAGCTACTGGGGAGGCTGAGGCAGGAGAATGGCATGAACCCAGGAGGTGGAGCTTGCAGTGAGCCGAGATCACGGCCATTGCACTCCAACCTGGGTGACAGAGTGAGACTCCATCTCAAAAAAAAAATAAAGAGAGAGAGAGAGAGAGACTTGTGAATCTTCCTGCCTTCATCTTTTCCCCATGCTGGATGCTTGCTGCTCTTGAACATCAGACTCCAAGTTCTTCAGCTTTTGGACTCTTGGACTACACCACTGATTTGCCAGGGGCTCATGGGCCTTCAGCCGCAGACTGAAGGCTGAACTGTTGGCTCCCCTACTTTTGAGGTTTTGGGACTTGGACTGACTTCCTTGCGCTTCAGCTTGCCGAAAGCCTATTGTGGGACTACACCTTGTGATTGTGTGAGTAAATTCTCCTAATAACCTCCCCTTCATATATATATGTGTGTGTGTGTGTGTGTGTGTGTGTGTGTGTATCCTATTAGTTCTGTCCCTTTAGAGGACCCTGACTGTGTAGAAACAGGTGTTCCTCTAAATTATTAAGTTGATGCAAAAGTAATTGCGTTTTTTTGCTATCAAAAGTAATGGCAAAACCCGCAATTATTTTGCACTAACCAGATACTAGAAGGAGTTAAAATTGTTATAGACACTTTGGAAGGAATCAGTTTTGCAGCGTTGGTCACAATTTAAAACATACATATACTACAGCCCAACAAATCCAGTTTTCACCATGAAACTTGAAACTTTTGTACATGTATTCAAACATATATATATATGGGTGTTCATTGTGGAAATATTAGTGATAGCCGTTTTGAATCAACCTAAGTGTCTACCATGGAAGTTGCTAAACAAACTTTGATAGAAGTAACAACTATGGACAATGATGTGCTTCATACACTTCAGTATGTAAACATCTATATTTGTTTTTCAGTGAAAAAGCACATTGCAAGGCATACATTTAGTAGGATGTTACTTATGTAAAATCATGCACACACATATAATCATGCACATGCACATTCACACATAGAATCACAGTCTTTTGTTCTGGTATATTTTATATATTTATATAAATAGAAAATGGTTTGACATGATTTTCAATAAACTTATAACAGAAATTTTGTTTCTCTGAGCAGGAGATAAAGAAATTAAGACTCTTAACACTTCTGATATGTTTTGGTTCAGTGTCCTCATCCAAAGTTCATGTCAAATTGTAATCCCCATGTGTTAACGAAGGGGTCTGGTGAGAAGTGATTGGATCACGAGGATGGTTTCTCCATTTTGTTCTCATGATAGTGAGTGAGCTCTCACAACATCTGATGGTTTAAAAGTGTATGGCAGTTTTTCCCCTTACTCTCTTTCTCGCCTGTTCTGCCATGATAAGATGTGCTTGCTTTCCCTTCCCCTCTGCCATGATTGTAAGTTTCCCAAGGCCTCCCAGCCATGTGGAATATTCAGTCAATTAAACCTCTTTTTTTTTTGTAAGTTACCTGGTCTCAGGTAGTTCTTCATAACAGTGTGAAAGTGAACAAATACAAAATGTTGGTACTGGAAGAGTGGGGCACTTCTCTAAAGATACCTGAAAATGTGGAAGCAACTTTGGAACTGGGTAATGAGCAGTGGTTGGAACAGTTTGGAGGGCTCAGAAGAAGACAGGAAGATGTGGGAAACTTTGGAACTTCCTAGAGACTTGTTGAATGGTTTTGACCAAAATGCTTATAGTGATATGGACAATGAAGTCCAGGCTGAGGTGGTCCCAGATGTAGATGAGGAACTTATTGGGCACTGGAATAAATGTCTCTTTTGCTAGGCTTTAGTAGAGAGACTGGCAGTATTTTGCCCCTGCCCTAGAGATGTGTGGAACTTTGAACTTGAGAGAGATAATTTAGGGTATTTAGCAGAAGAAATTTCCAAGCAGCAAAGCATTCAAGAATTGACCTGGCTGTTCCTAACAGTATACAGTCATATGCATTCACAAAGGGGTGGTCTGAAATTGGAACTTCTGTTTAAAAGGGAAGCAGCAAGTAAAAGTTTGAAAAATTTGCAGCCTGACCATATGGTAGAAAGGAAAAACTCATTTTCTGGGAAGAAATTTAAGGTGCCAGCTGCAAAAATTTACATAAGTAAAAAGGAGCCCCAAACCTTGGCAGCTTCCACATGGTGTTTGGCCTCTGAGTGCATAGAAGGCAAGAGTTTGGGAGTTTCCACATAGATTTCAGAGGATGTATGGAAATGCCTGGATATTCAGGCAGAGGTCTGCTGCAGAGGTGGAGCCCTCATGGAGAAGGACTCCTAGGGCAATGCAGAGGGAAATGTGGGGATGGAGCCCCCACACAGAGTCTTCACTGGGGCACTGTCCAGTGGAGCTGTGAGAAGAGGGCCACCATCCTCCAGAACCCAGAAATGTAGATCCACTGAGAGCATACATCATACACCTGGAAGAACCACAGGCACTCAACACCAGCCTGTGAAAGCAGCCAAGAAGGCTGTACCCTGCAGAGCCACAGGGGTGGAGCAGCTCAAGATCTCGGGAGCCCACCCCTTGCATCAGTGTGTGCTAGATGTGAGACAAGGAATCAAAGGAGATTATTTCAAAGCTTTAAGACTTAATTATTTTCCTTCTAGTTTTCAGACTTGCATTGGGCCTGTAGCCTCTTTATTTTCCCCAATTTCTCCCATTTGGAATGGAAGCATTTACCCAATGTTTGTACCCCCATTGTATCTTGGAAGTAACTAACTTGTTTTTTATAGTACAGGCTCATTGGTGGAAGGTACTAACCTTGTCTCAGATAAGACTTTAGATTTGGACTTTTTAATTAATGTTGGAATGAATTAAGAGTTTGGAGGACTGTTGGTAAGGCATGATTGGTTTTGAAATGTGAGAAGGATGTGAGATTTGGGAGGGGGCCAGGAGCAGAATGATATGATTTGGCTCTGAGTCCCCACCCAAATCTCATGTCAAATTGTAATCCCCATGTGTTAAAGAAGGGGCCTGGTGGGAGGTGATTGGGTCATAGGGATAGTTTCCTCCATGCTTTCCTTGTGATAGTGAGTGAGTTCTCACAAGCTCTGATGGTTTAAAAGTGTGTGACAGTGCCCCCCTTGCTATCTCTCTCTCTCTCTCTTTTTCTCCAACATGGTAAGACATGCTTGCTTTCCCTTCGCCTTTTGCCATGATTGTAAGTTTCCTGAGGCCTCCCCAGCCATGTGGGATTGTGAGTCAATTAAATCTCTTTTCTTTATAAATTACCTGGTATCAGGTAGTTCTTTATAGTAGTGTGAAACTGGACTAATACAACTTCCTTGTTTAATAATTTAAAAATAAAATATGCCCTGAAATAACAGGTGATAAATGTCTGATCAGAGAGTGTGGTAATGAGAAAATTAATATTTATTAAGCACCTACTAAGTGTTGGGTACTCTGTAAACCAAGATGCTATTGTGACACAGAAATTATCTTTAAGGCTCTGAAATGATCACATGAGACCTTTAAAAGCAGAAATTCTCCTCTGGTTGGTTGCAGAAGAGGAAATCAGTGATTGGAAACATGTAAAGAATCTTAGTGCTCAGCTGTTGGTTTGATGGTGGAAGGAGCCATGTGACCAAAAAAATATATAAAAACTAAAAAATAATAAAAAAGGCAGATGGCCTCTAGGAGCTAAGAACAACCTGCAAGGAAAGTGGTATCCCAGTCCTACCAGCTCAAATAAATGAATCCTCCCCAAAACCAGTAATCTTGAAAGAAGACCCTTCCAGACAAGAACTGCCATTTGAGCCAAATCTTGATTTCAGCTCTAAGAGGGTTGAAGCCAAGAAGCCTCTCATGCCAAACCCAGACTTCTGACAAACAGAAACTGTGAGACAATAAATGCAGGTTGTTTTAAATTGCTATGTTTGTGGTAAATTGTTATGCAGCAATGTAAAATGAAAACAGTTATGTCATGCTATAGTTATAAATAATCTCCATATCTCAGGAGCTAACCAGAGCACAAAGTTACTTCTTGCTCCAGGTCTGTCTCATGTGAATGTCCAGGGGTGAGGTGGGGTTTATTCCCAAAAATTATTCAGAAATACAGGATGAACTACATGATACAGAACACATGATCCTTCAGATTTTCAGGAGTCGACACTCTTGCAGGGTGGCACACCTTGGCCCAGAGTGGCACACATAACCCTTGACTAGAACTAGTCACATGGCCCTGCCTAGATGCAAGGTAGCAAGGAAATGTGAATGAGTAGATAGAATATTTGGTGAGCCCTCTGCATCTGTGATAGGAAGCTGAGGAAATTCTTACTATGACCTTGTGAAAACTGTATTGTCAATATATTTTAACAAATGGGCTAACCGAAGCTTGGAGAGGACAGGCAACTTGCTTAGGGTCACGCTGGTGGCAGAGTCTGGATATGAACTCGGTTCGTATCCAGATGCTATGCTAAAACACATGTTCTTTTCACTGAGCCATGCTGCCCCTTCCCAGCTGAAGGGACTTCTAAAAAGACTACTACAGAGGCTAGGTCTGGAGAAGAAAACATGTGACTGAGTCAGAATTTGAAGGTTATCCCTAGACCTAGACCTCTGACTCATCTTCAAAACAGAGCATATAGTATCTCAGTCTCCCCATCTACATGGGACTAAACGCATATTTCATCAAATCTAAGGTGCCATGGATTGTAAAATTTGCCATTATCTAATGTACCACTAAGAAAGAAAAACTGTTCCCAATTAAGCTATGATATACAGTAATTATAAAACAAAACCTAACAGTGAAAGGATGTGCATCTCAGAATTGCTGCACTATAGCAATACCTACCCATTCCTACTTGAAGTTGTTGTAGGTAAAAATATCACAGTGGAGTCTCATCATTACAGTTTGTCTTAGGGCTGTAGAGAACTGGGCTGTGATTAATAAAGAGAATTATTCATTTGAGAAACTTTAGTTCCTCTCAGTACCTCATGGAAGGTGTGTACCTCTACCTACTTCTGAAGGGGATTGGGGCAATTACTTAATAAACATTAAAATAAAAACATTAGACATGTAGGGATGACAATAGCAACTTATATTTTACCATATGCAAATGCTATTAAAAGTGCCTTAAGGATTGTAACCAAAAAAACCTATGAGTTGAATACTATTATCTTCATTATAAATATGAAATATTTGAAGTATAAAGAGATCAAACAAAGACTCATAGCTGGAAAAAGGCAAAGTGAGGAACCAAACCCAGGAATCTGTTTTTAGAACTCAAGGTTCTGGCCAGGTGTGGTGACTCACACCTGTAATCCCAGCACCTTGGGAGGCCGAGCTGGGTGAATCACCTGTAGTCAGGAGTTCAGGACTAGTCTGGGCAACATGACAAAATGCCATCTCTACTAAACATAACAAAAATTAGCAAGGTGTGGTGGCACTCGCCTATAATTCCAACTACTTGGAAGACTGAGGCAGGAGAATTGCCTGAACCCAGGAGGCGGAGGTTGCAGTGAGCCGAGATCATGCTACTGCACTTCAGCCTGGGTGGTGGAGTGAGACTGTATCTCAAAAAAATAAAAAATAAAATAACTCAAGGTTTGAACCCAACACTATAGTCTGTCAGATTTATCCCCTTTAGAACTTCTGTCAAAATCTTCCATTCATTAGAAATGTCTCTCCACCCTATTTTTGCTTTTAAATCCATACCTATTTTCAGAGCCCAGCACACACTTTCTTTTCTCTAACAATCCTTGTTACTGTCAAGTAGGCATGAATTTTAATTTTCTCCAAACCCCTGTAAAAGATTATGCTCTAACTAGGGTGTAGATCATAATCTGTCTTGCACAGCACCAATGTTTAATAAGCGCCTGTGGTCAGCTGAAAAAAGACCCCAAACATATTTATTCTAATCCCTGGATCTTGCGAATTACCTTATATGGCAAAAAAGGATCTTTGCATACATGACTAAATTAAGGACCTTGATGATGTGGAGAGATTACCCTAGATTATGTAGATGGGACTTAAATGCCATCATGTGCATCCTTAGAGATGCAGAGAGATTTTACACACACACACACAAACACATACACACACATGCATGCACAGAAAGAGAGAGAGAGAGGAAGAGAAGGAGAGAGATTAAGAAGGAGAAGAGCACAGAGGCAGAGATTATGGTGATGCAGACAGAAGCCAAAGAATGCTGGCAATCCCCAGAAGCTATAAGAGGCAAGAGCATATTTTTCCCTAGAGGCTACAGAAGGAGCACAGCCTTGCTGACATGTTAATTCAGGCTCATTATATCCAGTTATATAAATGTATTACTTTTGGTCTCCAGAACCATGAATAAATTTATGTAATTTTTGAACTACATAATTTGTGCTAAATTATTATAATAGTCATAGAAAACTAATTCAGCATTTATTCTATACAATATTTTTAAAAATAATTTATTCAAATAAATTAATTTTTTTTTACTTTCAAACTGGATCTTTAGGTATGTTATCTTGAGTAATGTAACTACTATAAATATGTAACTTTATATTATACAATTTGGCTAATCATAACAAAAAGTTGTTGTCATAGGACAATGTGAAAGAAAAAAATCTGTAAGTGCATATAATTTCAGTTAAACTTTTTGTTTGCAGGTAAAGAAACATGATCTGATATATTAGTGTTTCTTAGTAAAAGTAGAAATTTCCCAAAACAAAAAATTCATCTTTGCTTTCACCACTTCTAATAAATGGGTACACAAGTTTGTTTCAAGTTTAAGTGATTTTTATCTCTCACCAGAAATATCACTATTATTTATTTCCCCCATTAGAAAAATAAAGTGAACAGTTTTAGAAATCCTGAAAGTATTCACCCAGAACCATTACACGAAAAAAAAAAAAAAAAAAAAAAAAAAAAAAAGCTAGCACTTACAGAGAAAGGCTGATACTCTTTATTCTTCAGTACCAAAATTTACTACTAAATGCTTCTGGTATTTCTTAAATCCTTCATAACTGAAATATCTTCACCTACTTTTTAAATTAAATATAAGATCTCTGTAATTTTTTAAAAAAACGAAAAGTCATTGCATAAGACTTTGATCAATACAAAATTAATATTGCAGGTACAAAGAAACTCTGGAGTTGGTTCATAATAAAAAAAACTTCAATATACTTGTAAGTACTGCCAAAATAAGCAGGAACTTACTCTTCATCCAAGCCGTCAGATTTTTCTTCTGTCTGCAAACAGAGCAAAATTCAGGACATTTCACTACTGGAGAATCTCTAATGAGTGGTTAGTAAAATACCCACCTTTCTGACTGCCGCTGAATATCAAAAAATTACTCACTTCTGACTCAGTAATTACCCACCAAAAATTTAGATCAAGTGGTCCTCACGTCACCCAAATTAGTACCTGACAAGGAATGCTTTTGGCAAGGTTGGCAGCTGAGAAACAGGAAGTGAGTTGCAAAACATTATTAAAACTTGAAAATAACAGCCTTAAAGGTGTGTGATCTACCATTCAAATACTCAAAAACTACGACAAAGAGAAACATCCCGCCCGGGTAGCAAAGAAGCTGGGGGAGACGGCATAGAAGACAAGCACAGGAAATGTCACTCGGTCTTCACTCATCTAAACGGCGACAGCCAGTTCTCTGATGAGCCATTATCATTATTACTACCACATTTTCAAACGTGCAAAAATCTTGTAATGTATTTGGAAAGAGGTAAAAGTTCTGAATGTTTGTTTATAGCAGACTTCGAGGGTCAAATTGTACTCTCAAAAGCTCTTGACAGTGGTTGGGCTACTTGTTCAGCCACATACAGTGAAGGGTTCAGATTCCTTCACAGACTGAAAGTATGGCAAGGGGGCTCACATTAGAATCTGACCTCATGTGGTTCAAATCCTTATTTTGAGGAAATATAGCAAGGATCAAAGAACTTGGCTTGTCTTTGCCTCCACACTGAGGGTCATCTGGCAGGGGATGCAGAGCTCTCAGAAAAATTGAATGGCTTCTTGATATTTTGTCTTTAAATTAGTCTAAACGAGTCACTGAGATTCAACTTTTTTGTTTGACCGTTTTTGTTGGTAGGATCATTGCAGTATTCACTCACCGCTCAATTCATACATCTATAATTCAACTTGAATATTACAAATATAGGTTTTAATGGTGCCGTGACTTTTCAGTTATATTGTCATTTATTTTGGGGGGCTGATCCACATATAGTGTGTGTGATCAAAAACAGTAATAACACTATTCATTAAGAATTGCTGTTCCCATTCAGATTTCAGTCAAATGGTCTTTTGTTAGAAAAGAGAATAGCTAACATCAAATTAGATCAGAAGTTGCCCAATTGTGGCCCATGGGTTAAATCCATCTAATCTATTTGTTTACATATTGTCCATGGCTGCTTTCCTTGCTGCAGTGTCTGCAGAGCTGAGTAGCTGTAACAGAGATCCTGTGACCCACAAAGCAGAAAATATTTACCATCTTACTCCTTACAAAAAAAAAAAAAAAAAAAAAAATGCTGACTGTTGTACTGGATAATGGCATGAATATTAGGTGGATTGCAGTCTATACTACAGAAACATTTTCTGGTCTCTATATCATTATTTTCTGAGACTCTCTTGACTGTATTCAAGGTCCTTCATGCTCAGGTCCCATGTCCTACTACCCTAACATTCATTATTAAATCCTATCCAGGACTGCATTCCTCAAACACACTGCCACATTCACACTTGAATATTGTTGCTAGGCATCAGAGATGCAATGCCTATTAAGATGTGGTTCCTGCCTATAAAGCATTTGCCATCTAGCAGCAGCTCATTACCTAGAAAATACAGTGCCTGGGACGGAGTGGGTGTCACATGCATATGTACTTTATAGGTAGTTGAAATGAATTGAGCTGAATTTATATATATAAACTGTTGCAATAAGTGTGCATTATCCTCCAATCCTGGATTTCCTCCAAGTCAGATTAAAAGGTCTTCTGTATTTGCACCACAAACTTGTAGAAAAAAATTCTTTGATAAATCTTGAAAAGTTTACTTAATGACATTTTCTACGTTCAAATCACACAGCAAAATTAATCTGCACTAATTAAAGCGTTTTACTAATTATTCTTTCTATATGGACCTTGAATATTTCTCTTCCTTGCAGAGAGAGCTAGAGGAATATATCTCTAACAGGAATATGAGACTAATAGTCTCAGCATTAAAGATTGCTTTGTTTTGGCCTTGGATAATTATTTGTGCCACGTCACAGATTCCATTATGATATTTCTTGATATAGTATCATTATTGGTACTGCATTTTTCTCCTGAGGTGATACTTGGGGGTCCACTTATGAAATTGTATTTAAATGAAGACTAATTAATTATAAAAGGACCTCTTGGCAAAGATTGCTCAAATTAAATAATAATTACCAAATACCCTCTTCACTTTATGCTATGTAGACTCAGCCTTCAAGTTTCACCAAGCTCTTAACAAGTCAGTCCTGACTGGTAATTACTCAATAATCTCTTCCTTCAATGGTATAAGCCTCTCAGGCTTTTTGCAATTCTCTAAAAAAAAAAAAAAAAAAAAGAAAAAGAAAAAGAAATAAGAAGAAGAAAAAGAATTTCACCTTTGATTTCCATCTAGATACATATCACCTAAAGAATGAGGGCATTTTTGTCCAACAACTCATCTGAAATAGTCCAACACTAGCTGCTGTATGAAGAAAATCATCACTGTTGCTTTCAAGAGATATTCAACAGATATGGTTACTCTAAGTTTGGTTTCAGACTAAGATCCTAGACTTCTCTGGCACTGAGATCTGAATATTCTTATTCCACCACGACTATTATGGAAAGTTTAAAAAAAAGTGTGTGAGTTAAGCATTAGGTAGAAAGGAGGAATTGTGACTTACAAAAATGTACAAGTTATTTTGGGTCTGTTCTAGAAGTAAAGTACTTGTTCTTGGGACAACTGTCATAATCACTCCATAAGTCTTCACCGAGTTTGATTGCAAAGCGACTGGCTTCCCTTCATGGCAAATTTGTGTGGCATATGCCTCACCTGTCTAAGTGTGAGTGGCATGATGGTTTAGGGAGTTACAAGAAGATGATTTTCTAAATTCTTAGGAAAAAAAGGGAACCAACTACAAAAACTCATTAAAACACACTTAAGTTGAAGCTTAAAGAAGTTTCATGAGAAAAGGAGGATTGGGGATTCAGCAACAAATATCCAGCTATAATGTGCTGTTATGGACTGAATGGCATACCCACCCCCGTTAAATTCGTAGGTTGAAGCCCCAACTCCCAATGTAATGGTATTTAGAGACGTGACTTTTGAGAGAGAATTTGGTTTAGAGGTCATAAGGGAAGAGCCCTTGTGAGGGATTAGTGCCCTTATCAGAAAAGACACCAGAGAATGTGTCTCTATCTTCTTGTCTGCTATGTGAAAACGCAGCAAGAAGGTAGTCATTTGCCAGCCAGCACAGGTGCCCTCACCAGGACCCCACCCTGCTGAAACCCTGATCTCAAATTTGTAGCCTACAAAACTGTGAGAAAATAAATTGTTACATTTTTGTTATTGAAGCCACTCTGACTACAGTATTTGGCTATGGTGGCCGGAGTTGACTAAGATACCTGATAACCAGCAGATTTACAAATTATTTAGTAAAGGATATGCCTGCAGAAATGGCCTGAGTCTGATGCCTTGATTAATACACAAGCAGACTCTGGGTGGCTCTTCTTCTACTTATCGCCAAGATACAATCTGGCACAACAGTTTTGTTTGATAGACAGCATTGGCCCATGCTTGTCAACTAGCCAATGTGAAATAACATTATTACTGTATAATGTCGAGTTAGGCTGCATAATATTTCCATTGTATGACACACATGATGAAGAGATTTCAGAGTTCTCTCCACTGTTTATATAATTAGCATTACATATTTGTGAAATTAAGGTACCACTACCACCATTATTACCATATTTCCTTCCTTCTTGGGTGCTGATACATGTGCATGTTCACTTTTAAGAATGATCAGAGAAAGCACCTCCGACTCCAAAGGCTGTCTGTCTCCCCGCAGTCCCCATAGAAGGGATTCGAACCCCTACTTTATCCTGTGGCCTTGCCAAAAATAAAATAACCAGAGCCAGCTTGAGGAATGAGAGGAGAGAACAAGAGGGAACCGGCCTAAAAGACCTGGCTCTGAGTGTAGTTTACTGCTCGACTGCTGGTTTGAAAGGATTATGTAGCCATAGGCTATCTCTAGATAGAAAGATGGTTCAGTGACATCCCTTTGGTAAATAAGTAGCTATCACTCCTCCCTCTAAACGTCACATTGAAGTAGGCTGTGTTTTCTGATTAATTCAGTTTGAATACCGCTGACTGACTGTCACTGTAGTCATATGTCACTGGTGGCAGCTCAGAGAGTCTAACCTTCTCTAACATCAGTGCACACAATTCATTTTAAAATGTGGTCTAATAGTTACTGAATACCTGCAAGGTAAAGGGAAGATGGGATGCATTTTCCCTCAAAATAGCCTGCAACCAAATTTATGAAAGCAAAGGGTAGGCACAGTAGTGTTCTTTGCAATGCAAAGACTGTAAGTCACTTGGAAATTTCCCCCAAAGAATTGTCTTCATCTTTTTCCAGAGCCTGACCAGGCTCTTGGCAGTCAGCTGTGTGAGGAGATATGGCACCTCCTTAAGTTTGCTTTGTGTAATTAGAAAGGGGCAAAACATAGCAAGATCTCTTGTCTTTGGAGCAGTCTGAGAGTGTTCTCGCCACAGGAAGCAGACACCTGGCCAGGTCTGCACAATGCATCTCTCTTCTTTCCCTTCTGGAGAAAGAGTGACATGGTGGAGACCCTGGGCTTTGGAACCAGGTGGTTGAAATCATAACTCTACTATTAATTAGTTTCCTAAAATAAGGAAAGCTTCTAAACAATCCTGGTCCTCAGTGTTTCATTCACCAAATGGCAACAATCTCTCTTCATTATGTTTCTGTGATGAGCGCAAACGAAGCCTAGTATGGGAACACCTACCACCTTGTCCCTGTTCTTTGAACACACATTGGAGAATAATGCTACTAAAAATGTACATTGCTTTTATTCATGGCCATGTGCAAAAGAGACAAGGCTTTGACCTAATCTTGCCTCAGGCTTTGGCCTCCAACTCCGACAATAAATACACACGTCTCTGTTTACAACTCCATAAACAGGGACATGTGTTTCTGTTAACAATGCATGCTCTGGGCTGTCTCTGTGATCAATTATTTTATATCATTTTCAAATTGTTACGTGTTTAGATCTTTCCAAATAGCTGTCCCCTGAACAAAAAGGGCCTGCCTAACTATGGCATGGTCAGAAGGGTTCCCTTCAACTTATCACATCTAGAAATGCCACAGACAGAAATGCTTCCAGGCTATTTGCTAAGAAAACTAGCATAAGCTGCTTATCAGAAAATATTACATTTTCCCTGAAAGGTGAACTATTTTGTCAGTTGCTTGGGCTGTGTGAAATTTCTTTTTTGTCATGATAGGTCACTGCACAGAAGCTAACAGTAGACTGCCATCTCCCTGGTGGATGTCAGGGCCCTGGGCAAAATCCTGAAAAGCTAGCCTTTGCTTTTAGGACAAGTATGCAATCACTGGAATCCAAGCGCTATATAAATGTAAGTGGTATTAGTGTTCTTATAACTGTGAGTTTTTTTTAAAGATGTATCAGTCAACTCACCTCATGAATCCAGATTCTATATAAAGCTTGGTGTCTTCTAGTTTCTTTAGCTGGCAGAATAATTTGGTAGGAAATATTGCATCCTCTTTTTGAAATACCTCACTTTAAGATTCAAATCTGAAATTCCAGACCCCAAAGGAACACAAGAAACTGAAAATGCAAGTTTCACGTCCTGTTCTATTACAGATTTCTGGCTTTGGGCAGGTCATTTCAAATGTCACTGGATCTCAATTTCCCCATCTGCAACTTGTCAATGAAAGTGTTTATGTCTTGTGGTAATTATGAAACTCTTAGGGAGTCACTGAAGTAAAAATTCTTGGGCTGGGCACAGTGAGTTATGCCTGTAATCCCAGCACGTTGGGAGACTGAGGTGGGAGGATGGCTTGAGCTCCAGAGTTTGAGGGTGCAGTGAACAATGATCGCAACACAGCACCCCAGCCAGGGCAAAGGGAGGCCCTGTCTCAAAAAAAAAAAAAAAAAAAAAAAAAAGTCTTATTCACTGCAAAGCCAAGACAAATGTAAGGCATGTAGATTCCTTTTATTATAGTCAAACACCTTACCATACTCCACACAATCACAATGTGAGAGGCCAATCACTGCCACTTACAGCTTTTGGTTTCATGTTCAATGTCTCTGCGGCCCAGGCAATCAGTGTCACATTTTTATGCAACGTGGATAATGACATAGGAGGATTGGATTCTGCCTGGTTTATGGTCTGGACTATACAAATTTGCATTTTGACCAGAGACCTGAGAGAATTTACTGTGCTTCATGAAGTTTTATGATTGAGTCTATTAAGTATAATAATATTAATAACAACAATAATAATAACTGAACATTCAAAGAAATTAAGTGGCTTGCTTTAGGAAACAACAGCTAGTAAATGATCAAGATTTAATATATACATAATTCTGTCTGGGTCCAAAGAGCATAATCCTGAGGCTTGAGGCTTCATTACCTGTGTACCCTGATAAACCTTCTGAGAAAGGCAATGACCAGAAGTCATGTAACATCAAACTTTTTCCCGTAACTCTCAAGAGTAAACATAAATGGCTTACATGTGATTCTTGTTAATGTTAAGATAGTATCCAGTCTCAGTTGGAGTGGCAGTATGAAAAGATAGAGGAACATTTTTGATCACATTTACCTTCCTTTATATTTGGTTTGAAGATTCAAATTCTCTTATTCTCTCTCCTCTCTCCTTTTTTTTCTCTCTCTCCTTCCCTTTCTCCTCTCCTCACTGTCTCTCACTCTCCCTTTTCTCATTCCCTTCTCCTATATTTATCTCTCTTTCTCTTTTCCTCTTCCCCCTACGCTTCTCTTTCCATCTTCCTCTCCATCACCATCTCCCTTTCTCTGTCTCTCTGTCTATGAGAAAGATTAACCCTAGAATAAAAACAGGAGATTTTGGCGTCATAATCATATTTGAATACCAGCTCTACCACCTCCCAGCTGTGAGCCAGGGCATTGACTTAGTTGCTCAAATTTCAGTGACCTCATATCTGCAGTAGACCTACACTCCTTCTCATGTAAAGCTATGGTGTAGGTCATAAAAAAGAACATAAACAAAGTGCCCAGCAGGATGCCTGGCCTTTAGGAATGGAAAATCCTTCTCTAATCCAGACATATATCTGAACAACTGGTACTAAAGTAGCAAACTCAAATCACTCAGATGCTGTCATGTTCTAAATATAAAGGAACTTGTCAAACTGATGTATTTTCGCTGAAATGAATGAATGTTTTGACATCCTGCTGAGGGAGGAAGCATTTTTCTGGATCACATGGTGTTTGGCTCCCAGTTCATGGATGCACTTTGCATGGCCTGCACGGTTCTTTTCCGGGGCTGGCCAGTGGCCAGGCTCAAGGCCTTTCATGGGCACTCAACAATCATCATACTCCAGCCTTGTGCCTTCTCCATCCCTCCCATTTCCTAATCCTTCTGACACTTTCTTTGAGGCCATCCAGCATACAGAATTCTTGGGGAGAGGAGTCCAGGATGGTGCTAGAGATGAATTTGGTTTTCTTTATTTGCAGTAACTGGTTTCAGGCATTCCCAGATTCTAAACTAATGTGCTTTCCTGAATATGTTACAAATCACCTCTATAATCAGTCTTAGTGCCCAGACTTAGGCAGGAATTAAACTCAACAGTGCTGAACTTGAAGCCAAAAATAGCCCTCATGCCTCTAGTGAGGTACAGGAACCAACCCTTCAGGCTCCCGTTTTCTCTCCCCATGGATATTCTCTGAATTCTTTCCAACTGCTATTTCCTTTTCCTAAAAGTAGGGAATATTTCCTGACTATGCAGAATCCCAAGCCATGAGCCTGCAAAGCACACCTGTGATTCAAAGGTACCTCTGTTCTGAAAAGGAATGCCCCAAACCATATGGGACAGCACAGCAAAGGAGGAATGTGCAGCCTTTTATTTTATCTTACTTTATTATTTCATTATTATTTTTGGAAAAATAGCAGATGAGTCACTTGACCCACTGTGAAGAAGCAAGATAAAGAATGAATTGTTTCTCTGACAATTACCCATGGCTCAAGTAATCACAAGGCCCAGATATTACCCTTGAGCTGTGCTGCTTTTGGTTTGCTCTGAGTAAATAAATATAATCCAAAACACTTAGAGCTTACATATTCCAAAATTGTCTGCCTCTTGGATTTGCCATTACTCTTATTATTCTGAAGTGTACACATATTTCTGTTTCAAACAATGGTAATGATACACAGTTTTGAATTGAAGTAAGCCTCCATAACCTGCTGTTTCTTTTTGTGGTGCATTCATCTGTAAATATACTTTAAAAACTATAAAAACACTATACAAATATAAGCTATTGACTGCACATGGTATGCATATTTTTATTTTTATGCATAACCACAATGATAACAAAAGGATTCTCAACTTGCTTGCATGCTAGCCATAGCAATAATATTTCACCAAACTCACACCTCAGCAAGGTTCATTGCATCCTTGTGAATTTGCAGACTAGACCTGGTGAACCCTTTCCAATCTGACAGACGTCACAACCCATTCACCCGAGTTGCCATATGTGGCTCCAGCTAAGAGTATCACCACACAATCATACATTTTTACAATGGGTCTATAAAACAACCATTATAATAAATGTCTGCTTAATTAATTCATTAGGACATAAAGCAATTTATTATGCTCTTATTTGCTATCATTCTCCCTGCTCAAATTTAATAATGCAAAAAGGTTTCTCTGATGCCAACCCCTAGAAATAATAAAAATACATTCATCATGGATATTGAACGCAGACACGCCTGGCAGTACTGCTGGCAGAGAGGAGGCAGTGAGACGTGGAAAGAGAAACTAGGGGATGTTTTGCACGAGCCTGGCTAGAATCGAGTCTCTACGAGGAAGGAAGGAGTCTAGTACAATGCTCGGCATGGCAGCAACGAAGGTGCCTAGAATAAGTATTATTACAATATGCAACAAAAGGAGGAGGGAGAAAGAGAGTTGGGGTGAAAAGCTTTCAAGTCAGTTAAATTCATGAGGGCTATGGAGGCTCAGATTGAAATTATCTCACTTCGTGCTGATAAATAAAGTGGCTCTGGTACCTAAATCATGACACTAACTATACGTTTCGATTTTTTTAAGTAGTGATTAGGTGGATACTCTGGGGAACCTACCAGCCTTCACAGAGATAACAGACTCAACTTAATATCAACTTAAAAAGAGACTTGAATTCTAACCAATCTCATGTAATGAATTGAAATTCTATAGCTTTCAGAGGGGGGGAAAGATAAAAAAGCGACACGGCTCCATTCTCTAACTTGCTGTCAGGAAATATAATTTGTGCTCTCGGTGATTCACCTAGCTCATATGCAGCATGCAAATTTATTTCCCTAATAATCAGACCTGGAGATTGCCCAAGAGGATTAATAGCATCATTCCTTATGACCGCCAGGATATTATGCACCTCTGACATGGAAAAATTGTGTTAGTTCTACAGAGAAAACGCAAGGATATTTGTCCTGCTAGACAATATAATAGGCTGGTGCATCATCAGATTACAATGTCATTTCAAAAACCTTGAATACAAATAATGTACAGTGGGGGAAATGTTGGAACAACCTCCCTTAATTCAGTAGCCTTGAATTCACAAGTATTTTTGTGTGTGCTATGCCGTGTATGCATAGTTTTTTTTAAGCTTTCCAACATTGCATGCAAAAAGGCAAGCATATTATACATTCCATGAGCTCTTGCCATTGTTTTTTTGGAAAATGGATGAAAAAGACATGAGAAAAGGTCTCTTTCTATGGTTTTGGCTTATTTTTGTCCTGCCTGTATACAGCTAAAGGTAGTGTTCGGAAACAGAACTTTCATAGGTTTAGGCTGACTGGGGTTTATACGTGGGATGTGCTTGTTGGCATGTACACAGATAGAGGTATCTAAGAATTTCCCTCTACTTGTGTCTTTATTCAAACACGGAGTCATTCGTACCTTCAATTGCTCGATATTTGATACTCAAAGTAAAACAATATGTTTCACAAGCATTGTTTGGGACTATATTTTATTTTACTTCTTTATGTTTTACAATGAATTGGTCAGGAATGTTCCAAAACAGTAATGTCTCCAGCTGTACTTTAGACCAAAGAACGCTGCCTTGAGACAAGACCAAATTTCATTATTATGCGCATGGGAGCAATAAGATTAGCTCCTACTGCTGCCCCTAAGGTGGAGCAGCAGGAAGAACCAATGAGATGATGCTAATGTGCATGTTAATAGTATTCTGCTAGAAGAAGTTGGGATAATTAAACATGTACCGTCTCTTTAAGACAGAGCTGCACACATTTTCTTCGGATGGGTGTTTACAAGAATTCCAATTTCAGGTCATAGCCATTTCTGAGATTGCTTAAGAAAGAGATGGGAATAACTTATCTTATTCATGTATTCAAGGAACCTTATAAAATGTGCAAAACATAACAGTTTTAAGGGGCAAAACATGCATCTTATCTTGACAGAGCTGCTTTATTATGTGTACTGCTGTATACTGACCTAATATATGGAGCATTTTTAGCTAATATACCTTGCAGGAAACCAGCCTTTAATGTGATGGATTTTATGGTATCTCATTAGGGTGTGTTTATATAACCTGATACTAAACACGTTTTCAGATTCATGTTCCTTATTAAAATTGTGAGCCACATTGATTTTTAGTTGGAACAGCAACAGAGTCATTTTTACTATTAAGAAGAGTAGCTCTGAAGTTATTCCCAGAGCACGACTAGTCTCTGTACAAAGTTGGGGACTTCCCCCTTCATTGCCTCAATTAGCATGGTCTTGATGGGACAGCCCACTATCCTTGTTTAGAAACCTCTGACAGATTATTATTCACAATGCAGAATTTTTAATTTCATAAGAAGTTTCTCTCTTTTGTTCAAGAAGGAAAAAATTCTTTTATTCTTCTGCTATTTTCCTATCAGCCTTTTTTGTTTTATGGATTAGATCCAGTTAATATAGACAGATTGGCCCTGGAGAGATAAATATCTTCATATCTGAGCTTCCAGGGTTTTCCTATCAGCCAAGGCAGTATTTGTGTAAAAGTGGCAAATTAAATAAATAAATAAATAAATAAATAGAAAGAAAGAAAAGAAAGAAAAAAGAAAGAAGGAAAGAAAGAAAGAAAGAAAGAAAGAAAGAAAGAAAGAAAGAAAGAAAGAAAGAAAGAAAAAGAAAAAAAACACTTAACATTGCAAGTTGTGTTAAACAAAATAATGACTTTCACATGGTGAAGTCTCCATTTTGTAAACTGATCCTGTGAGTTAACTCAGGAGTCAGCTGTAAATAGTATCCCAGGGTATTTTCGGTGGAGTCAGGGGAAATAATGACCTAGAGGTACTGTAAATAGTTTAAATTATTGGAAGGTCTTTCTAAGAAATGTAATGTGAGAAGAGAGAGAAATGTTTTTACTCTATTGTAAAATGAATGCCCTTTGGAGGTGATCCAAATTCAGAATGCAAATATTTAGAGTAAAGGACTATCTTTTGAGAAAAGCAAATACTGTACTTTTCCTACTTGCTACAGCAAAGCTAGTTAACACGATCGAACCAGGAAGGAAAAAAGAACACACAGGCAGAAGCATGGATATGTTTATTTCACTTTTGCATTTTAACTGAAATTTGCAAGCCTTTAATATGGAGAGCGAGAAGCAGATTTTCAACAGTAACATATAGAAAACTAATAGCATGAATATTATTGCTCATGGTATTTCATTGTAATCGTATTGGTAACTTTACCTATAATCCTGGAGTTGCAATTCATAAGCCTCAAGGAATCACTATATTTGGCCTAAGAAATTTTAAGTCTGAACTTGTTCTCAGAAAAGAAGATAGTTTGCCTTCATTTTGCCCCTGGCATGCTATTCATTATTAAACATTAAAGTTGTGTCAATTACTTTCATATTTGATTATTATCCCAGTTATTCTACCAGCTAATCAAGTCTTCTTTAAAAATGTGCCTGGCAGTGACTATGAATTGAAGTACTGAATAGAATTATTTGCACTTTTTGTTTTCTAGTTAACCATAGCAATTGGCTACATATTTTAATTCACTCCACCATGACAATCCATCACCGTTATTCCCAAAGAATGTAACAGGATAACTTACTCATTTATTTTAATCAATGTGAGATTGAACTTTCAAAGTTACTCTTTGGCTAAATATAAGAGCCTCGTTCATATACTTGTTTTAAATGGGGATGAACTGAACTATCCTGAGAACAACTCTGTTGTTAGTATTAACAGCTTCACAGTTACTTGTCTTGAGGTGTAATTATTTTACCATTATTATATGCAAGGCTTTTAACAAAGCATTCTTTCCCTCCATTTAAGCAGAGAGTTTTATAATTTATTGCATCTCTTTGGTCATCAACACACTATACAAACAGTTGGCCACCGGTGACCAATTACATTAAGGTTAAGCAACATAACTTTAAATTAGAAATAAGCTAATGTATCTTCATCAAGGGCCTGCTGTGTTTTCACTGCTGTTTATGAGATGATACTAAATGTGGATATAGAGCACGCTCACTGGGACCAATTCCTTTCGGCCTGAAAATGGGAAAGTCTCGAGTGTACCCAGGTCCAAAGCTAATTAATGGGATAACATCTGCTTTAAGCATTCAGCTGGAGTAATTTCTATCAACTTCCCAGCAAAGGTGCATGGGAAACTGTCAGAGAACTAAGTATCTATCATGAGCCATATTAATCTGTAACAGGACTGCAAAAGGCACATTTCTGTCTTGGTTTTCTATTTATTAGGGGAGCTGCTATTACCGATATCAGTTTCCTCCCCTTCTTGTTTTCTTCAGTGCATGAATAATTGTGGGGTCCATAAGCAAATAACCCATGATATACACATAAACCAGGGAACTGTACATGTTTTCAAACATTCGATGTAGAGGAGATAAAAGACAAGAATAAAACAGCCATGTTCTTTCTGAAACAATCAGTTTTATCCACAAAGACATTTATGTTGTTTTATCATAATACTTAAAAACGCAGCAGGATTTGCTAAAGAGAAATACCAGTACTGTAAAACAAGCTTCAGAAGGGATAAGCCCACTTATTTCGTGTTATTTCATGTTATCAGCTCTTGTACAACATGATTCCAGCTTTAGTAGTGACTAAATAAAGGCACCTGTCCTGTGTGGTCATTT
Organism: Piliocolobus tephrosceles; assembly: GCF_002776525.5. Taxonomy (NCBI): domain Eukaryota; kingdom Metazoa; phylum Chordata; class Mammalia; order Primates; family Cercopithecidae; genus Piliocolobus; species Piliocolobus tephrosceles. The sequence continues at coordinate 59,538,945 of NC_045448.1, read as the reverse complement.
GCATAAATCCAACCCGAATGGAGGAAAAAAGTAAATCTCTGACAACCTAAAACAACTGTGTGGAAGCAGCAAGGGTAATTCTGTTAGCAGAGGTTTTGGACTGATTCTAATTCTTTATTCACCTACTTATTTCTTTCTGTTTATATATTTATTGATTTATTTTGCAGGGGAGTGGGAGAAAGAACTAATATTAATTAAGAGCTCAAGAGGACGTGTTTCCACGTGTATGTTCTTTTAAAGTAAGCCCCTGGATGATTAGTATGCTTCCTATGCAGTTATACAATCAAGCAAACAGCACCAGGCCTATGTTTCATCAATAGAAAGGGAAAGAAAAAAATACATTGTTTTTACTGGTTGAGCTGAAATTTATGCTGATGTCACTTTTTCATAATAATGAACCCAATAAATGGCATACATAAAATACGATCCTGAGGCAGCAATTACAATAATGATCATTTACCTTTACCTGAAAATGGTTGTGGTCAAAGGCCAAATGTCATCTCACAATGAGTATAGGGGAATACATGGTCTAAAATCCCAAAGCCTCCTAAAAAGGATATCATTCAGAGTTACGAAAATTAAATTGAGAGGAGAATGAGGGTATTTTTTAAAAAAATCTTAACACGTATAGAGGAGCAAATTCAGCATTTTCCTTAGATATTTAATAATTCTATGAAATGTTTAATATTGCTAAATTGAAATTGTAGCTTTCCCCAAGATTATGCAATAATCTCATAGCCAACTAATAAGTTGTGTTGGTTAATTGCCAAGCTATTTTGCATACAGTTAAGTTGTGCATATAAAAATACATATGATGAAACATGTAGTGTTTTATAACCCAGAGCAACTAACATGCTCATACCTAATGCATGCACACACACTGTAACCCAGGACAAATTGCTTGTGTTAGTTACTACCACAGGCTGGCAGGCCAGGAAATACATTTGGTGCCTAATATGCATAAGCACAGAAATATGGTCAGACTCATTATTGTAATAAAGCTATGATTTGCCAACAGATCAGAAAAAAACACACTTGAAGCAATCTGTCCCTTCCATTAGTTCATGTGCCATAAAGCAATAAGGTTGTAAGAAGGGTGAATCCTCAATTCAGTTGTGCTACCTTGTCTGGGTTATTTGAACCTTATTTGCCTTAAGGGGCCCATTTGCTTGTCCTAATGTGTACACAGTGATAATGTAGCTATTTACGCAATAAGGAAGGCCTGCAAAACAGTAGTCTGCTCAGCAGTAGCATGGGGTAGCAAGAGTGTGGAAAAGTGGTAACTGTTGGTCCAATTACATAATTCCGTGTTCCGCGGAGGCATCTGCAAAGCAGAAAGGTAGCTTTTTAATGTGCTTCAGAGTGGGTGGAATACTGGACAACAAAAATGCCAAATAGGTATCTTTCTAATGCTTTGGTGAAATTAGATCCAGTTTGATAAAATAAAATACCTTGAGTCGTCCGCTTGAAGTTTGCATATTTCACAAAAGACTCTTTTTTTTTTCTTGTTTGTTTCTGGGTTTTTTTTTTTTTTTTTCTTCTTCTTTTTTTTAATTATACTTTAAGTTCTGGGATACATGTGCAGAATGTGCAGGTTTGTTACATAGGTACACATGTGCCATGGTGGTTTGCTGCACCCATCAACCCATCATCTACATTAGATATTTCTCCTAATGCTATCCCTCCCCTAGTTCCCCACCCCTCGACAGGTCCCAGTGTATGATGTTTCCCTCCCTGTGTCCATGTGTTCTCATTGTTCAGCTCTCACTTATGGGTGAAAATATGCAGTGTTTTGTTTTCTGTTCCTGAGTTAGTTTGCTGAGAATGCTGGTTTTGAGCTTCATCCATGTCCCTGCAAAGGATATGAACTCATCCTTTTTTATGGCTGCATAGTATTCCATGGTGTATATGTGCCACATTTTCTTTACCCCGTATATCATTGATGGGCATTTCGTTTGGTTCCAAGTATTTTCCATTGTGAATAGTGCTGTAATAAGCATACATGTGCATATGTCTTTATAGTAGAATGATTTATAATCCTTTGGGTATATACCCAGAAATGGGATTGCTGATTCAAATGGTTTTTCTAGTTCTGGATCTTTGAGGAATTGCCACATTGTCTTCCACAATGGTTGAACTAATTTAGACTCCCACCAACAGCATAAAAATATTCCTATTTCTCCATATCCTCTTCAGCATCTGTTGTTGCCTGACTTTTCAATGATCACATTCTAACTGGCATGAGATGGTATCTCATTGTGGTTTTGATTTGCATTTCTCTGATGACCAGTGATGATGAGCTTTTTCTCATATGTTTGTTGGCCACATAAATGTCTTCTTTTGAAAAATGTCTGCTCATATCTTTTGCCCACTTTTTGATGGGGTTTTTTGTTTTTTTCTTGTAAATTTGTTTAAGTTCCTTGTAGATTATGGATATTGGCCCTTTGTCAGATGGATAGATTACAAAAATGTTCTCCCATTCTGTAGGTTGCCTGTTCATTCTGATGATAGTTCTTTTGCTGTGCAGAAGCCCTTTAATTTAATTAGATTCCATTTGTCAATTTTGACTTTTATTGCGATTGCTTTTGGTGTTTTAGTCATGAAGTCTTTGCCCATGCCTGTGTCCTGAATGGTATTGCCTAGGTTTTCTTCTAGGATTTTTATGACTTTAGGTCTTACATTTAAATCTTCAATCCATCTTGAGTTAATTTTTGTATAAAGTGTAAGGAAAGGGTCCAGTTTCAGTTTTCTGCAGATGGCTAGCCAGTTTTCCCAACACCATTTATTAAATAGGGAATCCTTTCCTCATTGCTTGTTTTGGTCAGGTTTGTCAAAGATCAGATGGTTATAGATGGGTGGTGTTATTTCTGAGGCCTCTATTCTGTTCCATTGGTCTATATATATGTTTTGGTGCCACTATCATGCTGTTCTGGTTACTGTAGCCTTGTAGTGTAGTTTGAAGTCAGGTAGCATGATGCCTCCAGCTTTGTTCTTTTTGCTTAAAATTGTCTTGGCTATATGGGCCCTTTTTTGGTTCCACATGAAATTTAAAGTAGGTTTTTCCAATTCTGTGAAGAAAGTCAATGATAGCTTGATGGAGATAGCATTGAATCTACAAATTACTTTGGGCAGTATGGCCATTTTCACGATATCTATGAGCATGGAAAGTTTTTCCATTTGTTTGTATCCTCTCTTATTTCCTTGAGCAGTGGTTTGTAGTTCTCCTTGAAGAGGTCCTTCACATCCCTTGTAAGTTGTATTTCTAGGTATTTTATTCTTTTTGTAACAATTGTGAATGGGAATTCACTCACGATGTGGCTCTCTCTCTAGTTTTGGTGTATAGGAATGCTTGCGATTTTTGCATTTTGATTTTGTATCCTGAGACTTTCTTGAATTTGCTTATCAGCTTAAGGAGATTTTGGGCTAAAATGCTAGGGTTTTCGAAATATAGAATCATGTCAACTGCAAACAGAGACAATTTGACTTCCTCTCTTCCTATTGGAATATCCTTTATTTATTTCTCTTGCCTGACTACCCTGGCCAGAACTTCCAATACTATGTTGAATAGGAGTGGTGAGAGAGGGCATCCTTGTCTTGTACCAGTTTTCAAAGGGAATGCTTCCTTATTTTGCCCATTCAGTGTGATATTGGCTGTGGGTTTGTCATAAATAGCTCCTATTATTTTGAAATACATTCCATCAATACCTAGTTGATTGAGAGTTTTTAAAATATTATGGAATTTACATTGGGTAAAGGCAGTTTCCTCATTAGAGGGAAGGCACTCAGGCATCATTTCCCTCTGACAGGGGATATTCAAAAATCACACAAGGAAAGTCTGAGTGAAAAGATGAAGGTAGGGTGGTCCCAAATGCCCCATGGTATCCTCCAAAGTCCTCAAGCGTCTTATAGCCTTGTCCTTGTTATCACAGTAATCACATCGGCTTGTGAAGGGGCTTATCCGACATTAGAGAGCTAGAGAGATAAAATTCAAGTTTGAGGCACACTGGCAGAAACTTTGAAGATTATATGAGGCACATTTTATACCTATTTCTTTTCTGTTTCTAATGCCAACTTTTAATGAAGGCTAGTTTTGCATTTTTGCATACCCATGTATATAGGCTGGAAATCTGGTAATGGATTATAAAGAAAAGAATAACTAAATTAAATATTCATTAAGCACATACCTTTCCCAAGGTTTGGAAGACCCTCTACTCACCAACTAGAAAAAACAACCCAGAAACTTGTACATTCTAGTTCCAGCATTATTTACCATATTTTCCTATGATACATATCCTGAATGCCAAAGAGACATTGTTGCTCTAGCTAACCTCAATTATCTGTTTCCTGGAAAACTGTGTTGAGAAGGATTCTGAGGTCTCAATGTGAATGAAAAGAGGAAAATGGCAGCAGGTATTTCAGTTCTTTCAGCTATATGTGCCAGTCTTTGCCAAGCTCCAGATGTCATTGACAGCATTCCTGTCCTCTCTTGCCTGAGACACCCTTCAGCATGCCTCATTTTTCAAGATACCTCTCCACGGAACACTTTCAGACCTTCGTCATCGTCATCCTTGTGTACTAAGAACTTTTGGTGAGGATGTATAAAGAATTTTATATATTATGTATGTTGTATAGGAAGCAGATTTCATACATATTACTAAATATGAATACAGTTTTAGTCATGCGCCTTCACATGGAAAATAGAATATGTAGAAATACTTTCATGTTGATGTTGATTCTTTATGGAAAATGGGCATGCTATGGTGTAAGTAAAACAGAGATACCTATAGCTAATAAAAAGCACAATCTAATAGGTTGGCCTAATAGAAAAATGGAGGACAGCTCTCCGTGTAGTGTGGTTTGCTGGGATTCTGAATATTTGCATTCTGCTACTATTAATTCCCACAGGCCTTCTGTGGCATCTCGGATGCTAACAGAATCGCTATTATGGGTTGACACATCATTTCCAGGATGCCCCAACTTGAACACAAACAAACTACTAGGTAGGGGTCACATACTAGATCAATAACCTTATTCCCTATTATCAAATCAGCTACTAACTTCTAAATAGAGAGTAGAAATCTAAGGAAATAGTAGGATTTAAAAAAAAATATTTTAAAGAGATGTGACGTAGATTGAGTAGTAACATTAGCAACAAAGAATTATGCTGAGAAAGACCCCTCCAGATAGAGCTGGCTGTCAGGGCTCTAGAATCCTGAGAATAAGCGATGTCAAATCAAATCAACAAACATTTTTTACATACCTCCTAGATGCTCTGGGATCTATTGCATAACACACAGACACAGCATGAGCAGATGTTTGAGGGTCACAGATAAAATGGCTTAGTATGAGAGATCTCATTTTAAAAGACCACTTGTCTTTGTTATTACTCATAAATATTTTTTAAAAAAAAACAATGAATTTTACTCTGTATCAGAAGAAATAGAACTACAGCTAGCATTTTTCTATTTATATAGCTTTAAGAGCTTCATCACATTTTGAGAATTCAACATTTTTTCTCATGTGAGCACTTTCGATGTCATGTTTTAACACTGTGAAATCTGCCCATCCACTTTCACCTCCACCACCAATACTCTACTTATAAGCATAGTCTCTGTCCTTGAAGTTCTTATGCTTTCACGGAAGAAGAAAGATGAGACAAAATGAAGAGAATGCCTGCCAATATTCAAAATCATAAACATCTCAGTAGAGTAGCAGAATAAATCGCACATATCATTACATGCCAGAGCTCTAAAGAGAAAGAGCTAAAGCCCACCTCAGCTATGGGCAGACAGGAACAGGCTGAGACATGTTTTGCAAAGTAGCTTAGGGCTGGTCCTGACTTGATCTTCAGAATGGAGACTGTACCTCATCCTGGGAAGAAAGGCTCCTTCAATAGAAACAAACACCAGTCTGGGGCCATTATTTGTGGCCACTTTGATCATTGGTGTACTCTTTTCCAGATTGGCCCCTTTAAACTTAAGGTTCCCAGGGGAAGCCCTGGTACAGGGAAACAAAAATAGCTATTGATGTTTAGTTTAAAGGCATTTCTGTATTTTGGCTTTCCTTGTCTTTCTTTTCCCCATGTACCTCTTTCCTCCCACCCTGACTGCAGCCTCCCTGAGGTCTCCCTGGATTTGATCTACTGACCTGGCTGCTGAGGCTGGATTTGAAATCTTCTGAAGGGTTCTTAACATGCCAGAGTTAACAGGCCTGCCTGGGCCAGCTGCTGTCTTGGAGCTGCACAAACTCCACGGATTGTTTGGCAATAAAAATCAGCTATAAACGTGTGAAAAATACCAGAGACCCAAATGGAAGAGGGAAGAGACAGGGGAATGGTTCTTACACCCTTTTAGTGGACATCTGATTTATTTTCTAAATGGAAAAGCCACTTTTATAGCTACTGTAGTTCAATTATCTCTAATTTTACACATTTTATGCAAATTATCAGCATCTTAATTGCAAATGAGAAGGAAACTTATTTTTTAAAGCAGAACAACAAGGTATAGTTTTGTATTTTCAATTTTTAATCCTATGCTTGGTTCAGCACCATTAAACTTTTAAAACTCTTTTTACACAGTTGTTTAAAAGTTATGTGTAATTTAAAGCACACTCACATGTTCACAAACACCCATAGCCTTAAACAAGCAGCTAATTTTGTTCCCAGATCTCATTCTCCCTTTTGGAGAAGATACTTTGATGTTCTGCCACATACAATTTCAAAAGACCACAAGGGGATATACTCAAAAGATTTCACAAGGGAACTTGGTGTCATGTCTTACAAATTAAGCACGTTGGAACAGAGTCTAAGGATCAAGAAACCCAGTTGCAAAGCTTGGTTTTTTGTTTATTTGTTTTTGTTTTGTTTGCCTGAGTGCCCAGATTTCTAGCAGCAGTATGCTGGTAGATACTTGACAACTGACCCTCTTGGTGTGGAGATGCAGGGGGCATAATTTGTATATGATGTTTGCCAATTTCCATGGTGTAAACACTCATGCCATGGCTGATTTCAAGCTGCCAATGCTGTATCATTCAATGTGAAGGTGAAAAAGATGTGTTGAATCAGCTGGTGAGCTGAGCCCCTGTGGAGCCAGCTCTAGCACGACTCTACTCCCAGAAATTCAGACATGCTTTGAGGATTTCAACTAACTGTACTCTGGTTTTGGGTAACTAGAAATAAAAAGCCAAGAGAATACAAGTTTTCCATATTGAATAAAAATTTAAGATTTTATAGACTGACAAAGGAAGTTTAGCATAATACTTATGCATCTAGAATCAGGAGTTCTACTCAAGAATCCAACAATTGCCAGCCACATAACCTGTGCCATTTCTTCATCATGGAGTCTGCTTCCTTTCGTTTAAAATAGTAATAAAGTTTGCTCTGCTGTGAGTTTATCTTCTAATAGCAAAAGAGCTTGTAGGTGAGCACTTGGTACATTGAAAGGATGTGCAAATAAAAGCAAAATGTCTTCCTGGTTTATTCAACAATTATTGGTTTTGTCAATAAAACGTCACTACAGAGAATACAAAGACATATATATCACAACACGTGAGTTATTTTTCAATAGATTATAATTAGTGTTTTTCTGAAGAAATTCCACCTTGGCCATTTGTGGGAAACATAAGTATTTTTCTGTGTCTTGAATCTTAAAAAAAAATCAGTTAGGAAATTAGGAAATGAGGAAAAAGGGTTATCATTCTGATATGAATTAAAGTTTAATTTTAATATGTGCTAATTTCTCCAATGAAAAGAACAAAAAGGGAAGAATTGCCATGATTAATACTCCCTGAGAAGAATGAGTAGTGCCCACAAAAGAATTCAAAGATGGTGATGGCATTAAGTGAGCTCCAAGCACTTATCACATCGCCCTTCACTACAAATAATATTCCGCTGGAACATTGCTCAATAGCCCACTCAAACAGTTCGTAGTCCCAACACTTACCAGTAGAGATTCTGCCTTTTTTCCCCAATCATATTTCATCCTAGTACATCAAGCAAAGGAAACAATCATTTACCTCCAACAAAATCTAGATTCCTCTGGAAACAGAAGCAAATGAGAACAGAAATGAAGACCTTTGTGTTAACACTTCTCATTAGACTCTCTGCCTAACAATAATTTGGCTTGCTCCTACTAATGTAGGACTCCGGGCAGCTGGTCCAATACTTATTTGCAGAAAGGAAAATGAAAAGTACATATGAGTGCCTGACTTTTACTACTTCTCTTTTCTCCTTCCCCTTTGTGACTTCATGCTGGTTTGTAATTTGTGTTTTCACCACTGTAGTTAATTCTAAGATACAGTTGATCAATTCATAGCCTCCTTAGTAATGGAAGTGCTTCTAAATAAAATTGCGTAAAGCTTAACACTTCGATGGAGAGAATTCTTACCAGCCCTTTCATCCTGTATTTAGCTAGTTACCCTTCATTGAAGTTACATTTGTAGCATAATTAATGAAATAAGCTTCTCTTCTAACTTGCTTAAATAGTTATGCCAGGTGACTTGGAAAGTATCTTTCTGTTTACAAGGAAGCATTGCTCCCTAAAAGGTCTGGGACCTTGCTACATCACCCCTGGCAGTCAAAATATTAAACCTTGTGCACATGACTGAGACCGGACAGGCTGAACAATACACATGCCTCCTAATGCATGTCAACAATTTTACTATCTGGTACAAATAGAAACTTACTGAATTTATTCCCTAAACTGTTTTTTATGCTTTTCTTGGTTCTGGCTTAGTGGTAATGTATTTAAATGTCTGGAAGAAATATTTTAAAAAATGAAACACATAACTTTAGTTGAGATGCCTACATTTCAAACCAAATACTGGCAGATCAGTGAGTATCTGGGCTAATACTATCCTTACTTGATTAGGATAATCCAGCGAGACACTGACTCATGCCTTCAGATCCTGCCTTTTAACCAACCAATATTTGTAGGGTTATGGTTTTCAGACGGCAGGTGATAATTTTGGAGATAACATCCCAAGGTGCTGCTGACATTGGGATGCATATTTAATATGTTCCTGGAATGACAGAATACAGCAGTGTTGGAATCTCTCCCTAGAAATACATATGCACACACAGACACATACAGACACGTGCGCACGCACACACACACACACAGCTAATAACCTTTACATTCTTGAAGCCCCAATACAGATTTAGCAAATTGCCTCTTATTAATGTCAACGAACATTTGAAAATGTAAGAAGAGTTGGGACTGAATACTTTTCCCTTGGATGGTCCTGTCTTTTCAGTGTCGAGAAACTCCTGAGAAGGAAAGGGAAGAAGCAGCTCTCTACTCAAAGATCAATAGTGGGGACAGGAGAAGGGGACAGAGAGTATAGCTAAAGCAATGACCTTTATCAGCACATGTCACTACCCCCACAGAGCAACAGTTCACATGAGAACAGGGGAAGGTGGGAAAACAAAGGGAAGATATTAAACTTGGATTTTGTAGAATGCCATTAAAATATATCTATTTTAATTTCACATGGCTAAAATTATCATCTGGCTTTGTATTAATTTTGCCTTGTCTGAAATTAGTTGTCAGACTTCTGTTTATAGCCTAATTACCTTTTTCCTGAAAAAAAAAGGAGTTAAAAGTAATAACAATAAATTTGTAATGCAAAAGCTACAAGTTTGTGCATTAGGACAGGTTAGGGATGGTTCTAGGAACAGGATTTGGAAATTGTTTAAACAAATGGGAAGAGCTTTCTATTTCTCTGAAGACTAGGATTTTGCTAGTTCTCTCTGCATTATTCAGTGCCATGGTTATTTCTTATGACCACAGACACTTGACTGTGAGTAGTGAACAGGCAGCTGCAGTTTGGTGTCATCTATTTTTATTTTGCTCTCTTACCAAACCAGCTAGGTAATTAAAGGTTCATACTCAGGACCACAAATCGGCAAATATTTTTGTTGCAGGCCAGATAGCAAATACTTTTGTCTTTGTGGTCCATATAATTTCCATCACAGCTACTCAACCCTGCCATGTGTGCAAAAACAGCCACAGATGATGTGCAAACAAATGAATGTGACTGTGTTCTGATAAAGCTTTATTTACAAAAACAGGCAGTGGGGTAGATTTGGCTCACAGGCCATCATTTGTCAACCCCTGCTCAGGACAATTCAACCAACAGACTGTGGAAAGAAAGTAAGGTATGCCCAGCCATAGCAGAGAGTAAGTGCTCAACAAATATATTTTGAATAAAAATTAGTATTAATTAAACTAAAGCACGCACACACACATTTTACTCAACCCCAGAAAAATGAAGCTACTTCGAAATCAGAATCTATGATTTAAAAAAATTGTTTTAGTGACTTCTTGGAATCAACAAAACTAAGTAGCAAATGAACATGAAAGAGACACAGATTTAGCAAACTGGCTCTTATTAATGTCTGTGAGTATTTGAAGCTAATGTTCATGGAAGTTAAGTAAAGGGAAACTGCTCTTCACAATCAATTGGCCACAAAGGATGCCACTATATTATATAATACCATACAAAAACTGAGGTTTACAGTTATGCCCTTCTGCCATCTAAATAAGAGAATGTTGCAGAAAGTGCTGGCTAAGTTAGGGAGAAGTGAAATGTTTTTTTGTTTTGTGTTTTGTTTTTGAGACAGAGTCTTGCCCTGTTGCCCAGGCTGGAGTGCAGTGGCACGATTTCGGCTTACCACAACCTCTGCCTCACAGGTTCAAGCAATTCTCCTGCTTCAGTCTCCCAAGTAGCTGGGACTACAGGTGCATGCCACCATACCCAGCTAATTTTTAAATTTTTATTTTTAGTAGAGACGGGATTTCACTATGTTGGCCCGGCTGGTCTCAAACTGACCTCATGATCTTCCCACCTCGGCCTCCCAAAGTGCTGGGATTACAGGCATGAGCCATCGTGCCTGGCCCAAAATGTATTTTTTTGTTAAGATATGCATTGAAATGAGTAGTTTTAAAATAATTTTCTCTCTTGAAAATACGAGCTTTATTTATCTCATAAATAAACTCCAGATTTGAGGGTAGCCTTCTGGATCTCAGTCCTAGCACTGCTTCTTGCCCTATAGCCAGAGTTTCCTCATCCAGTGACAAGGGCTGGGCCAGACAATCTACGGTACACAAACCCTGATTCTAAAATTCAGTGAGTCCGATGCTAGCTTCCACTATCTGCTTTTCAGTTAGAGGATTCTTGACTTTTTCTATTATTTTTATTACCTAAAGGTGAAGTGTTGGATTGCTTGTTTTTTTCTCCCCTACTAAACAGATTTTCACTCCACTTCCCACATCCCACCCCAGACCTCTCACAACAAGAGTCTCATCTGAAATGTGAATGCAGCTTATCTCCCCACAGGTAGCCAGGAACAGGGTGCACAGTCAAGGCAACCCCCAAAAGGGCCCCTCTCCCGGCCGCGCCTGCAAAGTCATCCTGAGCGTCCTGAGCATTCCTCAGCTGGAGGGGCTTTTCCCTGCTCAGTGTCTGGACCATTGCCAAGAAGATCTGTCCAGCTGTAAGCCTGATTTTATATAGTTATTTTCACTTATTTTTTATTTTGCAAAATGTAAACGAATCTGTTTAGCTAGGAAATCACGTCCTTGAAAGTGATTATAACCTAATTTGACATGCAGTATTTGTATACTTATTCTAGTGTTATGATGCATTTACTGTGTTTACATAAATAGAGATTTCTGTATAATTACCACAAGATAATGTAAAGAGTTAATCATATGAAATCCCCCAAAATCTCATTTGAGTGATTTTTTTTTTAATTTGAAAGTAAATTTTCCTTTAGAAACAAAATTGGGCCCATTTCCAAAATATTCTATAAATCTTCTTTGAGAGCCTCACAAAAACATCTATGTTATCCATTCTTATCAATCATTAATTGATATGGTCAAACTGCCCTTGTACCTAATATGTGCCAAATACCAGCAAAGATAGAATAGACATGAGTCTTGCCTTCAAGAGTATTACATGTAAACAAGTCTAGAAGGGTGTCATGGAGAAAGGTGGAACTCTGCCTTGAACTTATCTGCTGATCTTTGATAATCACTATGGTTCCTTCATGATCTATACAATGAAAAATGAATATAAGAAAAGATTTTTATAGAAGAAATATCAAAAAGAGAGGCAACTAGCATGAAGGAAGAACTATACATATTTTAAAACTTTTCTCTATTTTGTTGACAAATAAAAGAATTTCCCTCAAATTGGAATATTTTACTAAAACTGGGCAGGAGCAATCACATAAAGAACAGTCCAATAGTTCTACACTCATACACCAATTGAAGCTATACTAATAGATAGCAATATACCGGTATACCAATATACTACTTATTTATCTTCCTGAGGGTAAATTGATGTTTCTCTCTGCACTTATCTGCTTCCATTCATTCAGTTTTTTGTTGATTTGTTTTTGTGACAGAGTCTTGCTCTGTTGTCCAGGCTGGCATGCAGTGGCGCAATTGCGACTCACTGCAACCTCCCCCTCCTGGGTTCAAGTGATTCTTGTGTCTCGGCCTCACCAGTGGCTGGGATTACAGGCATCTGCCACCACACATGGCTGATTTTTGTATTTTCAGTAGAGACGGGGTTTCACCATGTTGCCCAGGCTGGTCTCAAATTCCTGACCTCAAGTGATCTGCCCACCCCTCGGCCTCCCAAAGTGCTGGGACTACAGGCATGAGCCACTTTGCCTGGCCTCATTCGGGGTTTATTGTGTGCTTTGTTCTGTCTTGGAATATATGAGGGTTAAGAAATTAGGTCAAAAGTCTGCCAGCGTACACCAAGCTGTGTGTACAGTGAAAGGAGAGCTGGCAAATGTCTACCATGGCATCTGCTTTAGAAAGGTGAAGATATCACTGCTGGTGTACACATCATGAATGGCATCCTTTCTTATCACTGGGTGCTGGAAACTCAGGTAACCAGGGAGGAGAAAGTATCTTCATTTCTCCCAAGTGTTATTTCTCCATCATCATGTTCAAAACCTTCTCTCAACTCTTTGAGTTCTTCCTTTATCTTGTTTCCTAAAAGACAAATGAAATTTAGACATACCTATGAAGTAATGTCCCCAGTAAGACAGATTTTTAAATGAATGAATTCCATATAATTTCTATTAAAAAATTGTCAGAACAAGAGACAGAGATTCAGAAATAACATGGGTTACAAGAATTGCTTATGGTCTTCTTAAAAAAAAACAAAGTCACTATTTGTTGTCACTAATATTCATGACTATCATTTAAAACTCTATATGTTTCAATGAAATCTAATTCAAGTCAATACTTCAATGACTTGTTTTCAATCAATGTACACTGACTAAAGTACCTAGTATGTCCAGTGGTTCACAAGTTCATTTCTTTATATCAAAAGAAGGAATAAAAAGTACATATCATTTGTCAATGACATCCTGTAGAACTAAAATAGTGGTATTATACCACCATTTGGACAAGTATTTGTTATTATTTCTGTAACTGAATGAATTTTAACCATCAATTAGGGAATACTTAAAGGGCAACAACCTCCAGGTAAGCTGACTAAACACATATACCCTACTTTCTGTTTCAAGCCCTAGTTCCATTTTGTTCTCCCAATCTAGAGATTGGGTCATAGTGGTGAAGTATAGGGTCATAATGATGAAGAATTCTAATTATGTGATTTGGACCCTAGTTCTTCTACTCAGTCCCATGGTCCTTTCAGCCAGTTGTCAAACCTTTCTGTGCTTTAGTTTCACTTTCTGCAAAATTGGAATAACAAACAGTTCCCATTTTTTGTAAGGGTTTATGTAAGTTATTCCCAGTGGGCACATAGAGTATTGCCTGGCACATGGTAAAATCACAGGAAATGCTATCTAGTTGTACTGGAAGCACATGAGCCTTGGATGGCCTTGATTTACACTTAGCACTATATTTTCCTCATTTATTTATTCGGTCTATTTCCTAAATTTTAATCAATGTCAATAGGAAATTAAATTAATGATAAATTATCCATTTAAGTGTATGTGTTCTCCTTCTCCCTCCAATATTTCCATTATGTTTTTGTCTTCCATTAATGTGGCTAATTGTGAAGTGACTATGTTCATGATTACCTTATTTATCTGCCCATTTGATGTTCCTAGTGGGAGACACTGGACATTAAGAATGACACTAACTCTAATACCAACAGTATAGGAAACTGCCTGATTACAAAGTTTCCTTTTATTGCCTCCCTCTCATCTTCAGCCTACTTTCCTTTCTAACTGACCCTACTCACCCAACCCAGGCTACCAAAGATGAGCTCATGTGAAATGCAAACTGTCCAAGGTCCACCCTTGCTCCCCTTTTGCCAATCAGTGCTTATAAAACTCCTAGGATAAGTTTCCTTATTTTTGACATGAGTTATTTGTCATAATCATCTTAGGAAAAGGAATAATTTCTCTTGCGACATCTATAGCATTTTCAGTGTTACATCCAAACTGGCTTGATACAGTCTCAAGGGGATGACAGGACGTTTCTGTGGAGAGTCTTCTCAGAGGTAGGGATTTTGTTAGAGAGTCACATGCCCCACTTTTGAGGCAATTGCCCCAGTTTTCACATTCTCTCTCTCCTGTGTTTCAGAGAACAGATCAAACGTTCTCTTCCTCCAGGTCCCGACTGATTGCCTAAACTGTGAGAGTGCTGCTTGAAATGACAAGGGAATGGGGTAGAATTGGAGTTATCCAAATAAAAAACATGTGGTATGAGGCTCACTATTCAATAACTCAATATTCTATGAGGCCTCCCCGAGAGTCGTCAGGTTTTCAGCAGAATATTAGTTGGTTACTTAACACACTCTATTACCTTCACTTAAAGACTTTAAATCAGGAACCTTTGCTTAATTTCACGAAGTAAGATACCTGAAAATGGAATCCCGCTTATTTTCAATTGGTAGGATAAGGAAAAGTCTTCTACAACAATGCTCTTTCTAGTCTGGAAGGAGATGCTACATCATGAATGTGTGTATTTGGTCTGCTTAGTAAAGTATTCAAAGAATCATATAAAGTACATACTCTTCAGGTTTTTCAGTTGGCAAACATGAGAAATAGTTTTGTTTTCGTTTTCTCTGATCTCTAAAACGTATCACGTTGCGTGTGAGGAACCCAAACAAAAGACAAAAATATCAGAAGTGTCTTGTTTCAAATTATATTGGTTTATAAATAAGTTTAGGATGATTTATTGAAAACAGGATTAAAATTTCTCTGTCTCACCTACTGCCAACACAACTTGCTTCTGCTGTGGTACATCTGAAGGAAAAAAATAAATGTTAGATGTCAAATTTATAAAAATGACATGGAGAAAAACAATGCTCTTAATAAATAATATATTATTATAAGGGAAACAGCGATTGAGTAATGGCACTCTAATGATTTTTCCCCAACAGCTAGCACACCTGCTCTGGCAATATTTTTGTTCTGGTTTGTTTTCTTTGCTCAGCAGAACTACCTTACTGTGAGAACAGTCGTCATTAAGTCCTCTACAAAGGTGACTAAACTACCTTCTGCTAGGGTGTCAAACTGCCCCAAATTGGAAGATCAAATAAAATTCTGAATATGGCACCTGGCTGTTGGAGTGAGCACATGTTGTGAAACACTGCTGAATGGGGAGCTCAGACTGTCTTTGAGAAATCTTTACCAAGGCCCCCAGGGCCATTTTACAGATTGCCTTTCTAAATTTTACAATGTAAACAGCCCGGACTGGAATGAATCAACATGTGTAAAGAACTGTGAGGCAGCTCCTCTCTCTCCCTGGATCTCAATGATTGTTACAAAGATGAAGTTTCCAGTCATTCCTCCAACTCTGAATTGTCATTTGACCTATGCCAAATGTCATCAGTTGCTGGATTACCATTTATTTCTATCACATGAAAACAAATCCACTGTCTTTATCCTACAGATTAAATATAGGCAAGAGATATAAACATGGTTGAAAATGTACAAAGGAACAGTGATTAATATGTAAAACAATTTTTGGCATTATTTGGTAAAACATCATTACTAATAAGTATGTAAGAGCAGGTTTAGGGGTTGTAAATGCATTTCTTATAGTTGTTATCTAATTTATATGCCATAATCGAATGTATTGTCATCTTGATGCCATTCATCCTTGAAGCACTGACATTTGCTATTCTAGAAAAGGCCATTTCACACAGTTCTCTATTATAATGCCTGAACTTCTGTTTCTGAATGAGATTCAATGGGATTTCTAGAGGAGGGGGAACAGAAGAACACCCATTTCTACTTTTCTGTCTTTAAAGTTAAGACGTAGCAATGATTACACATTCTTTTTAAGGGAATAGGCTCAAATTTAAGGCAATGGAAATCAGTTGTAAAGCATAGTCAGTAATAATCTGTAATCTCAATTCCTGTGCAAAAACCATTTAGCATAATTTGGCCTACATTTACTAAGCAAAAGTTAGACACTTTCTCACAACAGTGTCACGGCCTTGGAGTCACAAGACACTGAGTTCTTATATAGCCTTAGCTGTGACAGTATCTTCTGAAACTTCTTTCAGCTCTATCTTGAGAGGTAAGTCAAGTGTCTATTTGGAGGTAAGACCTTAGTTTTGTGTTTATTTTGTGTCTTGTCATTTGAGTTAGGAATAATGTCAGAACAAACACAATGCCATTTTCAAATGAGTTAGCTGGTTTGTGGATGCTTTGTCCAGCATGGAATGTCTATGTACATTCATTCTTCATCTGGCACCGTTCTTCGTCTCAGGAGCTGTACTGGAAGTGTCTGCAAATGGTAAATTACCATCTGATGTGTGACACTACAGTTTATCATCTTACACTTGGTTAAGTCAAGCAGGATATTGTTTATAATAAGCTACAGATCTCTCTGGTTTAATTGGATAACCTTGTAAAGCACTTAGGTTAGGGTTTGTTGCATAGTAAGCTCTCAATAAAATTAGACTCTGGGTAATTGTCATGGAACTATCTTAGAGAAAAATGGCTTTAAAAGGCCTTCGCATCCAGGCTCCCGCCTCTGTGTGGTAAGTATCATACAGCGAATTTCTTTCTCCAGCTCTTCATTCTCTCATCTTATACATTTACATGTCTGTCATGGCTTGGCCATATGACTTTCTTTGGTCAATGGGACATTACAGGAATGTTGGAGAGCAGAGCTGAAATATGCTTGTGGAATTGGTCTGCTATCTTGCACTTCTACCATTGCCATGAGAAGAATATTCCCCAGATAATCATTCTCCCTTCAGTTTAGGCCTCAGAATGCGTATGGCTGTCCCAGCCGCCTCATGCACATCATTTTTGTGGCAATGGCTGATAGATACTGTAAGTGTAAACTATTATTTGCCATTAATGTGTGAGGCATCCAAAACCCTAAAAGGTAAGTGTATTAATTTTCTAGAGCTGCCATAACAAAGTATCATCCATTGAAGGGCTTAAGCAATATAAATTTATTTTCTCACAATTCTGCAGTCTAGAAGGCCAAGATCAAGTTGTTGGAAGGGTTGGTTTGTTCTGAGGTCCACGTGGTAAAGATCTGTCCCAGGAAACTCTCCTTGACTTATAGATACTTATCTTCTCTCTGTGCCTTCAAATGTTCCTCCCTCCCTGCATTTATCTGTGTCCTGATTTTCCCTTCTTTTGAGGATACCAGTCATACTGGATTAGGGCCCATCCTAGTGACTTCATTTTAACTAACTTGTTACAGACTATCTCCAAATACAGTGAGATTTTGAGGTACAGCAGGTTAGAACTTCAACACATGGATTTTGAGGAGACGAAATTCAGTCCATAACAGTAAGTGATGTACAAGTTCTCTACCAATACAGGGAAATAAAACCCACTTTGTCTGCTATCTTTCAATTTCAATCTTGGGTTAGCAATATTTTCAAGGGCCCTAGAATTCACTCTTCTCCACAAGTCAATATCTGTGTGTTTTAGTGACCTAATGCTACATGCCTGGAAATTTAGGCCTGAGCTCATTTCAGTGAGCAGATGCTGGACATATCTGTCTTATGATGCCATTGACATTTCAGGAACTGTAGGGCATTGCATTCTGGCTCTGAGGGATCGTTCTGGACCTACCACTTTTGTCATCAATTAAACAGCAACAGACAAAGCATTAAAGTAAGTTGTCTAAATTGAAAAGGAATGTATCTGTCAATTAATCAGCATATAACTAGGCAAATGTGTATGAAAATGTTCCTGTATGGTGGAACCCTCAAATGCTAAAGAGAAAACTTTCAAGTAGTACTAGAAAATGCCTTCAGACAAATAAAGTCTGTTGTATACTGTGCCTGACTTGGGATGGATGCCTTGGAGAAGTTTCCATGTACACAGCTCACCTTTGGCCAACCTGACTTACCAAGTTCGTCAGGAACCCTATCTTCATCATTCAAGCTCTGCCACCTCAATCACGTTTTCTGATATTCTATAACCACTCCCAATCTTACTCGTTACCCTAGTAGCTTTTCCTGCAGTTTTTTTTTTTTTTTTCCTTTCTGTGGTCTCTAGGACTCCTCTGTGACTTCATCAATAAAAACATTTCCATTGAGCAAAATATATCACACAAAGAAAGAAAGTGAGAAAAGAAAGATGAAAGAAAGAAAGAAAGAGAGAGAGAGAGAGAAAAAAAGAAAGAAGGAGAGAGAGAGAGAAAGAAATGAAGGAAGAAAAGAAGGCAGAAGGAAGGAAGGAAGGAAGGAAGGAAGGAAGGAAGGAAGACAAATTCTTCACCTGACTTTGAAAACCTCTCCGAAATGGAAGATTCTTTCACGTCACTTCCCCCCACCAACACTAGTCTGTCATATAAGCCCTTCTCTGCACATGGACCTGGATTTTTGCTAAATTCATATACCTCTTAATGTTATCCAATTCACTGCTTTCACACATACTGTTTCCCTATGTAAAGTGACCTCTGTCATCCTCTCCACCTGTGCTAATATTATTCCGTGTCAAGGCACAGCCTAAGAAGCTTCTAAGCCCTTCCTGTTCACCCAGCAGACATGCTCACTTTCCACCCCCTTTTTCCAACCCTTAGAGCCGTTATCTCTCTTGGACCTTTATCATGCATTATAACATAAAGTTATTTATCTTTTTAACAAATACATTTTCTCTCCCAAATGATATTATTAGTTCTTCACAATTAAGAGCTCATCTTTTCATTGATATCATTATTAACAATGAAAACAGTGTTATGTATGCAGCAGATTCTTCTTTAAAAATACATTGAATAACATATTTATTGAATGAATCAATGGCATCAACTCAATATATGCTTATTAATTGAATAATGAAATATGGAAGAAACAAAGCGAGTATGTATTGAATAAGTGAATCTCTGAAATCAAGCCTACAGACTGCCCAGATGTTCTCACCCATGGGGAAAGTTCCACAGTTCCAAATCACAGTTGGATGATATTTACACGGCTTAATACCATCTTTACTGAATTATCTCAAGTTTTCACTGATATCAGAAATAAATGTTTTTGTCATGCAGCCTAATTTATGTTTCTTGGCAAATATGAGCATTCTATTCATAATATGGCTATTTATAGTCATTTGTTTTGCTTTAATACAATTTAACTCAGAAGTACTGAATAGAGGGCATTCAAGTTTTTGATGGTTCAGTGAAATCAAACATATTTCAGAAGCAAATCTGGGCCAGAGGGCCTTATTTTGGAGATAAAACAGTGAGAGTATAGAAAGGTTAAATGATATGACCCAAGACGCACAGCTAATTGGCCAAAAGCTCTAGTCTAGAATAGAGATTCCTTCAGTCCCTAGACTATATTCTTCACCACCAGGCTACCACTATTGGTGAAATAATTAAAAGACAATCTGCAATACGACCATTTTCTTCAAAATAATATTTTAATGCTATTCTCCAACTATTCACGTGCTATAGATAACAGCATAATCTATATTATGCTGTGTATAGAAGAAGTTTAATTTCCAGCACCATAAGGAAGTCTTTGTAGTGGTTTCCCTCAACTAAGACAAGATAGAAATTGGTATAAATGTGTGATCCAGGACCAGGGAAGCACAGGACACCCAAGTTGAGCTAAAACTAGTGAAGGGACACCAACCACGCAAATGCAGAAGTGGCCAAGCTGTAATGAACCACAGTCACCTAATATTTGCTTTGTAATTGAAGATCCTTAAGTGGATATCCCTCCTTACTCAAAAGCTTTTGTTCATACCATGTGCTATTAACTAAATGTCTGTAGAACCCTAAAATTCATATGTTGAAGCCCTAATTCTCAATGTGATGGTATTTGAAAGCAGGGGCTTTGGGAGGTAATTAAGTTTAGACAAGGTCAAGAAGGTGGAGCTCTTATAACGAGCTTAATATCCTATAAAAAGAAGACATACACAATCTCTTTCTATTTCTTTCTTTCTCCCTCCCTCCACAGGAAAGCTCCAAAGAAAGGCCACATGAGGACATAAGAAGAGATGGCATCTGCAAGTCAGGAATAGACTCTCACTAAGAACCAAATGCACTGGCACCTTGATCTTGGGCTTTCCAGCCTCCAGAACTGTGAAAATACGTGTCTGTTGTTTAACTCACTCAATTTGTGGTATTTTGTTATAACAGTACAGAAAGACTAAGATAGTAACTGGTACCAAGAAAGTGGGGTGCTGCTATAACAAATACCTAGAAATGTGGAAATGGCTTTGGAACTGGGTAATGGGTAGAGACTAAAAGAGTTTTAAGATGCAAGCTAGAAAAAGCTAGGATTCCCATAAAGGGCAGTTAGGGATGATTCTAATGAGACTTAGAAAAGAGGAGAGCTGCAGAGAGCGTGTCTATCTTCTTGGGGGATATCTAAATAATTGTGAATGGAATGTTGGCATAAAAACAGACAATAATGGCCATTTTGGTAAAGTCTTAGGTAGAAATGAGAAACTTTATTGGAAACTGGAGGAAAGGCAACTTTTGTTTTTTAAAAAATAATACTTGACTGAATTGCATTTGTGTTCTAAAGTTTTGAGGAAGGTAGAACTTCCAAGCAATGAAATTAGATATTTAGCGAGAATATTTCCAAGAGAAGTATTGAAGGAGTGGCCCAGTTCCCCCTGACTACTTATAGTAAAATGCAAGAAGACAGAAATAAATTGAAGAAGGAATTGTTAAGCAAAGATAAACCAGAACTTAAAGATTAGATAATTCTCAGCCCATCTGCATTGTATAGAATGCTAAGCATGTGGTAGAGCAACCACTTGATAAGAGGATTAATATGGGTAGGAACCATGGACCTAATCAGCCACCCCAGCAGGAATGATGCTAATTTGAATGTAAGAGGACAGAGATGAGACAAAATGAAGGAAAGCTGTCACACTTTTTACATCCTACAGGACTAGACCAGAGAGCTATTTGGCTGTCAACATTATTCTTCAAGGAAATAGAAGGATGACCCTGAAGGTGATTCAGAAATCATCAGAGCTGCCTCCTTGCTTTCAAAGAAGCAGGAAGGGCAAATGCCTTCACTTCAACAGCCAGATTGCAGCATCCTGGAGCAGTAAAGGGGGGCCCACCAAGATATTTTGGAGCACGACTCTTCACAAACCCCAGCTGGCAGAACCACCCACCCCAGCGAGTCTGGAAGGCAGGACTGCTGCTCCAGTTGGTCCAGTAGGCAGGAAATCATTTTAAAGAAGATTATTACTGAGCCTTAAGATTTCGTGGAATTTGCCTTGCTAAGTTTTGGACTTGCTTGGGATCCATCATTCTTTCTTCGTTCAGATTTCTCCCTTTTTGAAGGGAAATGTCTATCCTATGCAAGTCCTATCACTGTATTTTAGGAACACATAATTTTTCTGGTTTCACATGATCACAGATAGAAAGGAATTTTGCTTCAGGATAAATGTATTTCTGTTTTCATCTGTATCTTATTTAGATAATATTTAGATAAAACTTTGGACTTTAGAGTTGATGCTGGATCAAGAGTTCTGGGGTACTTTGGATGGAATAAATGTATTTTGTATGCAGGAAGGACATTAATTTGGGGGATCAGGGATATACTATTATGGACTGAATATTTGTATTCCCCAAAATGTTGAAATGTTGAAAACCTAATCCCCAGTGTGATGATATTTAGAGATGGAGCATTTGGGAGGTAATAGGGTTAAATTAGGTTTTGAAGGTGGGACCTTCATGATTGGATTAACACCCTTATACAAAGAAGGAGATACAAAATCTCTCTCTCTCCCCACCCCCCACCTCTTTCTTTCTCTCTCTTCAAGTGCATGCACCAAGGAAAGATCACATGAAGACATAATGAGAACACTGTATCTACAGATCAGGAAGAGAACCCTTACCAAGAACTGAATCCACTGGCACTTTGAACTTGGATTTTGCAGCCTTAAGAGACTAAGACACCCATTCAATACACCTTGACTCACCTGACTTTAAACTCATCTCAGTTCTGTGTTAAGAGGAGGGCTAGGCCAGGAGTGGTGGCTCACACCTGTAACCCCAGCATATCGGGAGGCCAAGCACATTGGGAGGCCAAGGAGGGAGGATCACTTGAGCTCAGGAGTTTGAGAACAGCCTGGATATTACAACGAGACCTCCTCTTTACTAAAAATCAAAAAAAATTAGCCAGGCATGGTGGTGTGCACCTGCAGTCCCAGCTACTCTGAGGGCTGAGGCAGGAGGATTGCTTGAGACTGGGAGATGGAGGGTGGAGTGAGCTATAATAGTGCCACTGTACTTCAGTCTGGGTGACAGAGAAAGACCCTGCCTCAAAAAATATATATAAATAATTAATTAACTTTTTATTTAAAATAAGAGGGTAAATAGCCTGGTTCTGCGATGTCGCATATGTACCCATTAACAGTGGCCTTCTGGTGACAATGACTTAATCTACTAGCACAGGTAGGCAATAGAGATAAAAGCTTAGCTAATTAACAAAAAAATTCATTATTCACAATAGTTCAAATATGGAAAGAACTTAAGTGTCCATTGACAAGTGAATGTTAAAAAATATCTGTGTATATGTATATACTCTTTATAAATAAATATGTATAATAGAATATATATGTTTCATATATATATACACAGCCATATATATGTGTGTGTGTATATATGTGTATATATATATATACAGCCTTATAAAAGAAGGTAATCTTGTCATTTTTTTCAACACGGATAAAACTGGAGGATATAATGATAAATGAAATAAACCAGACACAGAAAGACAAATACTACCTGGCTTCACTTACATATGGAATCCAAAAAGTCAAACTCATGGAAACAGAATAGAAGGGTGGTTGTCAGGGGCCAGGAGTGGAGGGAAATGCGAGATGTTGGTCACAGGGTACACGCTTTCAGTTATAAGATGAGTAAGTTCTGAGAGTGTAACGCACAGCATGGCGATGACAGTTGACAATAATATATTGTATACTTGAAATTTGCTAAGAGAAAATCTTATGTATTCTGCTACAAAAAAAAGGTAACTATGTGGGGCAATGAATATGTTAATTCGCTTGATTGTGGTGATCATTTCACAATGTATATGTATATCAAAATATATTTTGATGTGTAATTTAAATGTATACAATTTTTATTTGTTAATTATACCTCAATAAAGCTAGGGGAAAAGGATTGGATTCCAGGACCATTCTGCTATTAACTGTGTGTATTTGAGATTCTGCATTCAATCTACACATTTGTATCCAAAAAAGGTTGGACTGGAAAAATACTTGCCATACAGTGTCCTCAGAAACCCTGGGGTCTCCCAGAGGTGCCTCTTGGCTTTATCAGCTAAGTTATCAGGTTAGGAATTCATGCCTCCCAACCCAATTTCCACCAGAGCTGTTCTGTTTTAATTCGCTGTATACACCAGGATTCTGCATAATGCTTAACTGGAGGGGGGGGGGGGGGGGGGAGGTCCTACTGTTAAAACAATAGCAACAAAACAATATGTTTGCAATCCACTGGAGTAATTAATCTCAGGTGCTTGCTGGCTCCTTCTCTCTGTGAGATATTAGAGGGTAGGATGGCCATTCTGGTGCCTTTCAAATCCTATCAGGCAGTTCTGATCTTGTCTGGATCAGTCTGTGTTATTGGGATCAGCCTGCATTATTGAAGCTACCTACCACACAGATTCTTAGAGGAGTCATTCTCCCCACTTTGAGGGCTTGCTAGGCCATAGGCAGTCCAGGATTCTAGATCCAATCGGAAAGATATGGATGAAATAATTTTTTTGCAATTTTCCCTATCACCTAAACCCACTGTGAATAAGTTCTGGGATGGTGTGAGGATCTGACTCAACAAATATTCATTTAACATCAAATATAGGCTACACATTAGCTTGGTACTGCTAGGTTTGAGCTGATATTTGTCATCATGTTTTTGTTGTTGCTATTATTATTATTCATTGTTGTTGCTTTCCATACTTAATTCAGAAACTCCAGTTTCTACAACTTCATAGAGTAAGAAAACGTAGGGGTTGATGTCCTTTCCCCTGCTCTACATATTTCCATTGAATTCTTCCAACCTCTATTTAGCACTAACTGGATGTCCAATACTGAGCTAGGTACAGAGATAAATAGAAGAAAAGTTTAAAAGATATGGTCCCTGTCTTCAAGGATTTAGAATGTATCGAGGAAAAAAAAAAAAAAAAAAAAAAAAACTTCCACACACAACACCAGCAGGTAACAAAGGGAGAGTGCTAAATTAGCTACAACCACCTGCCAAAGGCATGGTACTGACACTAAATCTGCTTGGCAGTTTGAAAACGGCAAGATCAAAGTGAGCTGGAGTTTTGGGGTCAGGGGTGGGGTTTGATCTGCTTATTGAAGGGCTAGAAAGATTTGGACATAAAGAGAGAATGGCTCCTTATAGGAAAAGGGGAAAAATCAGAAGACAAGCACAAGGGGCCCTAAGGAGACTGGCTGCCTGGGAGCAAAAGTTTACTACGTCAAAGAGCCTAGACACCTAGCCATCACGTTAGTGGAGGCTGCTGGTCAAGTGACTTCTCTGTCCTGGATCTCAACTCATCATTTTCCAATGAAAATTAGCTCCCAGGCTCCTATTTATTTTAAAGATGCATCTCCATTTAAATGTGTTTAATGCAACGTGCTCAGTGTTCACTACCTGTGAGAGAGGCACACATTATTATTACCATAATCATCGTTTGCCACCTGCTTGCCTCACTTGAACCCATTACTTATGGCATCCCTCTCCCAGGAGGAACCCTTCGTCACCTCCCAGGGTTCATATACTTGCTCTTTGGGAGATAAATTTACTAAATTATAAATTTTACAGTGATCCCTTTCAAATGCTTGGGGAACTTGAAAGGGACAGAGGTATTTGACTTGGATTCCTTTCTTTGAGAAGCTGATGGTGTTTCAGAGTGGGTCAGTGTCCTTTCAAAGTCAGTAAAAGAAACATCCCACAGAGTGACTTAGGAAACATAAGATCCAAAATATCTTCCAAAGTAGGGGTCTTCCCACAAGAGAACAATCTTCCACATTTTCCTGTTTCTCCCACGTTCTCTTTTTCTTGCGCTAGCAATGATAATCTGGGAAAAAATACACATTCTAAGGGAGAAATCCTGCCAAGCTTGTTAATCTCATGCAGATGTGATGATACTTTTACTATGTTGTAATATGGCTTCTTAAAAAACAAGTCAGAAGGAGGGGGGAAAAGCCCACCAAAAAACAACAAATATTCACCAACCCATATGGTCAGTAATTGCTGTTTAATAGTCCTCCTATTACAAACCTAAGAGGCAGCAGTCTGAATTACCAGTAGAGTATTAATAAACAGGAATGAGTTAATAGTGCATAAAGACCTTCTAGTAGAACAGTGGGGGAGCTGAATATTCTTTTCTTCAGTCAGCTGTAAGTAATTACTGCATGGTGTGCTTCTGACTATTACCATAACAGAGCAATTGGACGTGAAGAATGGATAATAGTATGGACAGGGAGGTATTTTTAGAATATCAGCAGTGAAGCAGGTAACTGGCCTACTCCAGTAGAAACCTTTAAATAAGTTTCGAAGACTTACTTATTTTCCTTATGACATTTAGCCATGGTAGAATTTTAAAAAGATCAATCTAATACATTATTTAAAATAACTTTACAAAGAGGATGCCTGTGATATGTAAATAAGAAGGCAAGAAGGGAGGAAGGAAAAGCCTAAAAAGCCCAGGCGGACACGAGGCATGAGCCGACGTTACTGTAACTACATAATCACAGGTTCCCTCCTGCTCCTTGGAGACACAGCCGTCCTCTGCCTGGATGCCCAATCTGCTTGACTGGCTCCCACTGGCTGCTCAGGTGAAAGTGAAAATATTCAAATCAGAGCTGTAACTATGATTGCTGGAGTTGTGGGTTTTCTAAAATTGAGTTAGTCATCCTCAGTGATTTAATGATGCATATCATTTATTTTAAAATATTATTACAGGGGCATTGACTGAGCTGCAGCTCCTTTTTCAAGGGACTGTCCATTATGCAATGCAGCAGGGTATGTCATGGATGGTGGCAGGCTGAGATATTGTCTCACGGCACAACATATGTTCTCAGATGAAAACAGCTTGAGACTTTGATTCAGAAAGCGGTAATTTTGTAAATGCACACAAATATCATTTAAGGAATATTTTGATTTTTTTTTTTCAGGGTATAGGTCCTTTTTCTGCCTCCTGGCTGCACAGGCCGAAGCTGATTTTTCAATTTGCAGGTTTGTTAAGCATCATGGAATGTTTTGGTTCTCAATCAAGAATATTCTTCCCAAGTGGTTCCAAAGTCCTACGCTTGAAAATAAACGCGTGTCCTCTTTGTCTCCTAGCAGCATGTGTTCCAATGTACAATAGCAGCACAGGACGGAGCAAGGCATTGCCTTTGATTGAACCACCCTATAGGTTTTTAACCTGCCACTCTCAGGGGCTGCAAGCTTTCTTAAAGCCAGGCGGCATGCTCTCTTCTTTGGGCGGCACTGGCAGCTGGAGTCCAACAGGGGTGGTTAGGAGCCAGAACCCAAGTCCTCCTCCTGGCAGGATTCCTGTCTTACGTTGTGCACAGGAGCTGAACAGAGGATAAGCCACCCCAGTGCTAATGACCTCAGAGTCCCACCTGAAAAGAAGAAGCATAACCTATGGGACAGATGGCAATGCTTAACTGATCTCTGCCCACCCTTTTGAAGTCCTCTGAGAAACAATTGTGTGTGAAATAAACACTGTCACACTTATTTTTCCTGAAAAAAATGCATTATTGTGTCTGAGCTCCACCAGCCAGCATATTCTGATTCATCTAGACACAACTCCTTGCTTGTTAAAAGAGGCTGCAGTGTAAATGTACAGCTGTGTATTTCACCTGTTTAGCTGGTGATTCTTAATAGAAATCAAGGGCACACCTGTAGAGGCGTTATAGCGACCCAGGGAGAGCCGCCGTTTCTCTATGCTGCTGGTTTAGGTTTTCTTTTTCTCATGTTTTTGAAAATAGAGTAGTTCTCTTTTCCAAAAATCTACAGAAAGATGACAAAAGAAAATCTGGCTAATTAAATGCCAATTTTAAACAAATTTTTTCACATTGAACAAAGATCAAAGGTCATTTCTAGAAAGTGATCACGACCTCTTATTTTAGGGCATTTTAGTGTTTAGAGCATTGTGTTTCTAATTCAGTAAAATTTTGAGATTTGTACAACTCTCTTTCCATGTGACCACACTATTTATGGTGATCAGTATGTCCCATTTAAATATATTCTGCATCTCCTATTAATCATGAAGTTCCCAAGGGCATGGGATGGACCTCCCGGTTTTATACCCAGAGTTGAAACCCTATCCAAAGGACCAGTACAAAAATTCCCTAGGAAATGACACCACCAACAACCAGAACTGTTACTGTTTCATATCTAGAGAATCTTCTTAGGAGCAGAGAATAAGATAATTCTGCTGAGTGAAACAAAGAGGGAGAAGGGGGTCTCCAACGCCTTTATATTTCCGTTTAGCTCCAAGAAGTCCAGGGGAAGATACCTGGAATTGTTAAGAAGCTGAGCAGTTTCAGAGGTCACCAATTTATATCTTCAGTATTTCAGCTGGCAACTCTCTAGTCAAGAATTCTTAGTATTTTCAGGTGTTCCACTGAAACAACTTAGCAGGCCAACACTCAAAAAAGAACCAGTGAAAAGGTAAATTATTTGGAGTCAATTACACACAACTTGACCATTATAAAACTTTCCAGAGTGGTTGAATTCAGCTACCCTATTCATGGGCTATCATGACAACCATTAGGACTCACAAAAATCTTTTTTTTTTCTTCAACATTTGGTAAATAATCCTCTGAAATGTCCACTTATATAATATTGGAAATAACAACGATAATAAAAGGTCTAAATAATTTGGCCTCTACTTCCTCAACGGTTTCATCTCCCACCATCCTCTCTGTGGTTTTATTTTAGTTCTTCCATCACCCTGAGCTTATCTCTGCGTATAGGTCTTTGCATTGTCTGTTTCCTCTGCCTAGAATACTTTTAACCTCTGTTAAAATGTCACCTCAACAAACTATTCTTAGTGGTTTTCCAAGCATTTGCTAAACCTGCTTTATTTTCTTCACAGAATTTATACTAGCTAATGTTTTCTTGTTTGTATATATGCTAGATTGAACTATTCTTAATTCTTGACTCCTTCATGCTATAATATACATATCATTTGACATGTAACTGTGAGTAGAAAATATTCCTACCTTATTGCAATTAGGCTTAGTCATGTGACTTGCACTGGTTAATTAAATGTTGGTAGTTATCATGAGATTAGGCTTCAAATATGTCATGTGTCTTGCTTGGATCCTGGTGCTTCTGCCTTTCCCTATTAGAGAAATAGACCCCAGATAATCAGTTTTTGAAGAAAAGTGAAGAGACTGTTAGGACAAATCTGAACCTAATCTGAGTCTTGGAGCCAAGTCTCCCTATGACCTAAAGTAGTGCTGCTTCAACCAACCCATGGGACCATTAGCAAGGAAATAAACACTTGCTTATGCCACTGAGTTTTGGGTTTGAGTGTGAGGTTTGCTATATATTATTATTGTGGCAATTGCTAGTTAAACTCTACCAAAAATGGGCTTCTGCTGTCAAAAAATATTAAAACGTGTCATTAGTTTGGGATCACATGGTAAGAAGAGAAGAAACTATTATTTAAAAAGTAATAGAAAGTTAGAAAAATGAAAACCTGTATTATACACTACCAAAACATTTGATAAAACTGTTGACTACAATAATCTGGAAGGCAGAAAGTGTACTAACTGTATTCGTAGCTTTGAGCTGGGAAGTTTCGGGGGCCAAATTTTTATAGTATGAATTGGCTGTTGTCTGCATTTAATAAGTTACTACAAGAAAAATATAAGCTTAGAAAAGAATTGATTGACTTGCAAATAAGATTGAGGGAAACTGAGAGAACCCCAAAATTCTGGAAGTTATCAGTTTGAAAATTAAACCATTTCTCTCTATAGAGAACATTGTCATTAGAACATCACCATAAGATAAAGACAAAATCAAGAAAATAGTTGTCACAGCCATTGGTAAGATTCCTGAAAAAAGAGTGGAGCATGGTGGCTCACACCTATAATCCCAGCACTCTGGGAGGCCAAGGCGGGCGGATTGCCTGAGCTCAGGAGTTCGAGAGCAGCCTGGGCAACACGGTGAAAACCCATCTCTACTAAAACACAAAAAATTAGCCAGGAGTGGTGGTGTGTGCCTGCAGTCCCAGCTACTTGGGAGGCTGAGGCAGGAGAATTGCTTGAACCCAGGGGGTGGAAGTTGCAGTGAGCCGAGATCGTGCCACTGCACTCTAGCCTGGCCGACAGAGTGATACTCCATCTCAAAAAAAAAAAAAAAAAAAAAAAGAAAAGAAAAGAAAAAAGAAAAAATTCCTGAAAAGATTAAGGAGACTGAGGGCGCATCTCACAGATGCCTAATACATGCAAATTACCTACTTATATCTAGAAAGGAACCTGTCTCTAAAAGAATTATGGTTGAGGCATTTGGCACATAGTAGTTGACTGGAAGCAAACAGAAAAAACAGAAAGCTCACAGAGTTTTTGAGAGAGCTGTATTGGCAAGATTACCACCAGCCTGGATTTTTAAAAATTATGTCTATTTGAAATATATAAGAATCTCTGAGACCCCAAGATTTTACAGACAGGAAGCAGGCTGAGAAATCTGTTCAGCTACCAAGAGGGCATATTCTCCTGTACTCATCAGAAAGCCAAAAATGAAAAAAGAAGGAGTTCCAAGATAAGAACAAAGATTCGTGTACAACAGTAGACTGGGAATAAACTCCCAGGTATAGAAACAGGGCTTAACCAAAATATATACCAACATCTTTGTAGGAGACACTGGCAAAATTTGTTCAGCAGAGTTTCAAAATTTCTATATACCAGTTATTCTGTGTTTCTCTCAATTGTCTCCGTGTTGAATGCAGCTGTTTGTTTGTTCTGTTTGTATTCCAGCATGGGATATTAGATGTGTGGGGGCAGATAACATATCTTTTCAGTTCACAGAGGTCCAGATCAAGAGAAGTTCCATCCAGACCCGACATGGATCATGAGATCCTGGACTCTGAACTCAATGCCATAATTGGGTGAGACTTTGTGGGTTTCTTGGAATGGCAGTTAATATGTCTCAGGTGCAGAAAGAACATGAATTGTGAACAAGAGAGACAACTGTGACTGATTCGTGTTATTATTAACACTTTTAATCTTCGTTCTCTTTCTATTATAAAATTACACATTACCCTTTTTCCTATGTAACTTGCAGTTTTTTCCATTATGTGTGAAAAATACTCCCTTGATCCATTCATGTTGGGTTTGGCATGTGAATTGTCAGAGTTAATGAAATGTTAGTAAATGTGACAGAAGCAGAGATTGAGACTTGCTGCCATGATCCGGCTTGTTCTCTTGCACACCTACAGTTCCCCACAAGAAGAACATGCTCCAGATAACTGGTCAAGAGAGACTGAAGAAATGAGAGGAGCAGATCTGATCCAGCTGATGGTTTAGAGCCAAGATAAGCAAAACTCTGCTAGGGTCAGTCCCCTTCTAGCTGCCCCACACAACTGTTATTGAGATGAATGTTTGGTGTTGCAATTCAGAGTTTTAGATTTGTTTGTTTCACAGCATTATTGTAGTATAAATGCTAATTGAAACCATTTATGTTTGTTTATTGCCTACCCCCTCATGAGAATGTAACTGTCTATTTAAAAAAGGAAGAGTTCAAGACTAGCCTGGGCAACATAGTGAGACCCCATCTTTACAAAAACTAAATTAAAAAAAAAAATTAGCTGGGTGTGGTGGCACTCAACCTGTAGCCCCAGCTACTCAGGAGGCTGAGGTAGGAGGATCACTTGAGCCCAGGAGATTAAGGCAGCAATGAGCCATGATTGCATCATTGCACTCCAGTCTGGGTGGAAGAGTGATATCCTGCCTCAAAAATAAATAAATAAATAAAAATAAATAAGGAACTTTTTAAACTTTGTTCATTTATGTATTCCAGTGGATAGAAACATTCTTGGTGTACAGTCATTGAATAAGTATTTTAAAAATGAAAAATGTAACATATAGTAAAAAAACTACCAATTAAACATTAACAATGTGTTAGAACTCTGGGCATATCATTTACTGAAAATAATGTTAAATTTATAGTGGGCAAAGAAGAATGGCAAAAACAACAAAAAACAAAAAGAGGAGAATGACATACCTATAAGAAAATAAGCCATTTGAATTTATTTACAAGAAAGCATTAAAGATATGCTGGGGTGATGTCACAGATAATCTGGTGTAGAGACCACTGGACTGACTGGCATAGTGAGTGCACTGGGTTGAGAAAAGCGCACTACTGTTGGAATAGTGATCCTGTCAACTCTGTATCTGCAGTTCCAGAACAGAGTAGGCTCTGAATACATGTATGTTGAAATAAATTGACTTTCAGAGCTCATAGATGCCTTTTTTCTTTTTTTTTTCTTTTTTTGTGGTTTGAAAGAGCAGAAAGTTTAATAGGCAAGAAAGACGGAAAAAGCTCCCCGTACAAAAACAGAGGGAGGGGGACCCCAAGCGGAGAGAGAAAATTCCCTTACAGATGCTTTTATACCCTTCTTGGCTATTGGATATGGAAGATATCAAATGATATTGGCAAATAATGCAGGCTTTTGCCTAAGGCTTCGCTCAGCAGAAGACTATCTGACTTGGGAGGAGCTTAGTTATGCCTTTGGGGTCAACCTTGAAGAACATGGGGAAATCTGTTGTCTTTCCACAGATGAAAAGGCAGGAATTCTACAGATACTCTTAACAGAACTCATGTTTTAGCCTTTTGTATTCTCTAAGTCAACCCATTTTAGTTTCCTATTCTTCATTAGCAATTCTTTCCTTTAACCCAAATGTTGTACCCTTCATTTAGCAATTCAACTGAACGGTTTATTTACCATCTACCATTACCCAGCCCCTATTATGGACTACATATTATGTTAAATTCTGGGAACATAATGTTTGAAAAAGACAGTTCTTCTACCAAGGTGACTATTGAAGAAATAAAGGCAAATAATCTGATTGTGTGGTTTTAAAGTGCTACAATTAGAACTTCATCATAACACAAAACCAGAATATCCAAATGATACCAAGGGGCCAAGAAAAATTGAATTTGAAGTATATGGAGGAGGGATAATGGGGTGAGAGAAATTACCTCGAACATGTTTTTGTTGATGTTTATAGGAAAGGTGTCTCCATCATATGAAAATAAATACCTGTATCAGTGCATCCCTGAAAAAAAGTTACATAGCTGACCAGATATACACTCCACTACTAATGGAAAAGGAAAAAGAGGAGTTTGTAGAGTCCCCAAAGACTGTTTTGTGGCATATGGCATGCATACCTTACCATAGTTTCAAGAAAAGTGATGAAATGAGAAGGAAACACTAAATAGCAATTTTTCTGGGAAGGAGGGAAAAGCAAAATCTACAGATTGAAACAGGAAAGCAAGTATCTGTTGTTGGTAGTGGGTTTTTTTTTTTTTTTTTTTTTTTTGAAAGGCACTTGAAGTCAGTAAAGAGAGGTTTAAAAGCAAAAGCAAGTGAAAAAAAGTCCAAACTGTATAATTAAAAAAAAACAAAAACAAAAAACAAGGTGAAATTTGGTCTGACATAGTGAGAGTATGAAGGGAGAAAAGATCATTAGATTCTGGAGCACTTCAAACATTCAAAAAAAAATTCTTGTGGGTTGATTGATGAGACAAGATAAGGTGCTCTGAGGCCAATGGTTAAAGAGTTTATGTAGTCCATTTAAAAGTTTTCTGACTTAGTTTAGGGCATTTTTTAAGATGGGTGAAAACTGTTTGCTTAAATTTGTGAACTAGGTGTAAATTCCAAAAATGTGTTACTTTATGCCTGATACTTTTGTTGTTGTTGTTGTTGTTTGTTTGTTTGTTTGTTTGTTTGAGACAGTTTCACTTCTGTGGCCCAGGCTGGAGAGAAGTGGCGCGATCTTTGCTCACTGCAACCTCCACCTCCCAGTTTCAAGCGATTCTCCTGCTTCAGTCTCTTGAGTATCTGGGATTACTGACACCCACTACCACACTCAGCTAATCTTTCCGTTTTTAGTAGAGGCGGGGTTTCACCACGTTGGCCAGGCTGGTCTCCAACTCCTGACCTCAAGTGATCCACCCACCTCGGCCTCCCAAAGTGCTGGGATTAGTTTGTACCAAACTGGTGGATGTGACCCATCGCACCTGGCTGCCTGATACTTTTTAACTTTTCATATATATTGAAATTGAATTGCTCCAATAACATATCAAGTTAGTCTTTTAGTGATATTTGTTTTCCCTTCTTTTTTAAATTGATACATAATTGTTGTATATGTTGATGTAGTACATGTGATATTTTGACAAATCCATACAATGTGTAATAATCAAATCTAGTAACTGAGATATCCGTCACTTCCAACTATAATCTTTCCCTTGTGTCAGGAATGTTCCAAAACTTCTCTTCTATCCATTTGAAATATACGATAAATTATTGTTAAGTATAGTCACTCTACTGTGCTATTGAACACTAGAACTTATTCCTTCCATCTAACTGTATTTTTGTACCCGTCTACCAAATTCTCTTCATCTTGCTCTCCCCTCTGCCCTTCCTAGCCTCTGGTAATCACCATTCTACTCTCTACTGCTATGAGATCAATTTTTTAGCTCCCACATATGAGTGAGAACATGCGATATTTATCCTTCTCTGTCTGGCTTATTTCACTTAACATAATGTCCTCCAGTTCCATTCATGTTGCTGCACACGACAGGATTTCATTTTTTTAAAATTACTA
Source organism: Piliocolobus tephrosceles (assembly GCF_002776525.5). Lineage (NCBI taxonomy): Eukaryota > Metazoa > Chordata > Mammalia > Primates > Cercopithecidae > Piliocolobus > Piliocolobus tephrosceles. Next base: position 59,504,681 of record NC_045448.1, on the reverse strand, counting down.
AATAGTGTTTCATCATGTATACATGCCAAATTTTTAAATCCATTCATCTATTGATAGACATTTAGGTTGATTCTTCATCTTGGCTATTATGAAGGTGCTGCATTAAACATAGGAATTCAGATATCTCTTCAATACACTGATTTTCTTCCTTTTAGATATATACCCAGAAGTGGGATTTCTGGATCATGTAGTAATTCTAGTTTCAGTTTCCTAAGGAACCTCCATAATGTTTTCTGTAATGGTTGCAGTAATTTACATTACCATCAGCAGTGTGCACGAGTTCACTTTTCTCTGCATTCTGGCCAGCATCTGTTATTTTCTGTCTTTTTGATAATAGCCATTTTTAACTATGATGAGATCTCATTGTGGTTTTGATTCATATGTTCGTGATGCTTAGTGATGTTGACCATTTTTTTTCCCCTATAACTGTTGGCCATTTTTATGTCTTCTTTTGATAAATGTCGATTCAGATCATTTGCTTATTGAATTATTTGGTTTATTTAGTACTGAGTTGATTTCCTTATGTATTTTTGTTGTTGGATAGATTGTTCGCAAATACTTTCTCCCATTCTATAGGTTATCTCTTCACTGTGTTGATTGTTTCCTTTACTGTGCCAAAGGTTTTTTTAGCTTGATGTGATCCCTTTTCTCTGATTTTGCTTATGTTGCCTGTGCTTTTGAGGTTTTACTCAAAAAATATTTGTCCAGATTCTCCAATGTTTTCTTCCAGTAGTTTTATTGTTTCAGGTTTTACCTTTAAGTCTTGAATCAATTTTGATTTTATTTTTTGTATGGTGAGATGATCTAGTTTCATTCTTCTGCATATAGTTATCCAGTTTTTTGGGGGGCACCATTTACTGAAGAGTCTCTCCATTACCCAATATATGTTCTTGGTGCCTTTGTCAAAAATGAGTTGGCTGTAAATGCATGGATTCATTTTTGGGTTCTCTATTCTTTTCCATTGGTCCATGTGACTGCTTTTATGCCACTATCATGCTGTTTTGATTACTATCACTTTGTGGTATGTTTATAAGTCAGGTACTGTGATGTTTCTAGCTTTATTATTTTTGTTCAAGATTACCTTGTCTATTCAAGGCTTTTTATGGTTCTATATAAATTTTATGATTCTTTTTTATTTCTGTGAAGAATGTCATTGGTATTTTGATAGAGATTGCATTGACTCTATAGATTGCTTTAAGTAGTATGGGCATTTTAACAATATTAGTTCTTCCAATCCATGAATATGGGATATTTTTCATTTTTATGTCTTCTTTAATTTTTTTCAGTGTTTTATAGCTTTCTCTGCAGAGATCTTTCACTTCTTTTGTTAAAATTTTCATTCTCTCTTTATTATTCCACTCCAGTTATTCTTCCTGCTGTCCAGGAGGCCTATGCAGATGCAACTTTCTAGCAGAAAATCTTATCCTAATATTTCCTAAAAGGAACTTGTTTCCCATGTATGTATATGTCTTTGGTGAAAAAGACAATTTTAGTAGGAGAGCTTGTGATCTAGACAACTTTTCTTTCAAGGGACACATTAGTAAGGACTCTACCATTTTTTAAATTAACTTAGATATAAATTATAAAAAGTCATAGACAATTCCCTCCCAACCACAAATTCTAACAGACAAACTATAAATAATTTTATGATTCTGCTAACTGAAGTCAAAAACAAATCAAAGAAAGGTACACATAGGTAGAGGCCATGATGATATCCTCTTCTTTATTTTTAGTATTTTAAATCATCACCACACTTCATAATTGTTATTTTCTACTCTCTTCCTTTGGGTCTTTTTAGTCATCTTTGGTTTTTTTGTGTGCAAGAAAATAAAATGTAGGTGGGTGAAAATAAATAGGGAGGAGAAAAATACCTTAAATAGAAATTGCCTAGTTAAAAGTAACTTGTATTGTTACATACATGGTTGTATTTGATCTTTAAAGCAAATTTGGTAGGATAGGGAAGAGAAGTAGCTCACCAGAGCAGACAAGATGATGGTCTTTTAGTGACAAATGATGGATTAGAGAGCCGGGCGCAGTGGCTCACGCCTGTAATCCCAGCACTTGGGGAGACCAAGGTGGGCAGATCACAAGGTCCAGAATTCAAGACCAGCCTGACCAACATGGTGAAACCCTGTCTTTAAAAATACAAAAATCAGCTGGGTGTGGTGGCATGTGCCTGTAATCCCAGCTATTCAGGAGGCTAAGGCAGGAGAATCACTTGAACCCAGGAGGTGGAGGTTGGAGTGGAGCCAAGATTGCACCACTGCACTTCAGCCTGGGTGACAAAGCAAGACTCCGTCTCCAAAAAAAAAAAAAAAAAAAAGATGGATTAGAATCCCACTCCACTGTATGGCTCAGTTGGCATCACTCCCTGTATAACAGGCATAATAATGTCTACCTCATAGGTTTGCTGTGGGGATTAAGTGAAAGAAAATAAAAGCCTTGGTACACAGGACCGAATAAATAAGTCTGCATATAGCAGCTAGGGTTAGTATTACAAAGATGTGACTATCTTTTTCTGCTTGCCACCTGAGAAACTGAGATAGAAAGAAGTTAACAGACACGCGTATCCAGAAGCATGCCTAACCATGCTTCCAACCACATTGAGAATACATTTTTTTTAGCTTTTAACCTTCAGAGGCAAGCTGTGTTTAGCACTTCTAATGAGAAAAAAAAATAAAATTACCTTAGAAAAATATATACTGATGTCATTTTAATGAAATGGCTAAATATCTTTATAACAAATGTGTCAATCCAGTTGCAATATTTCAAAAATGCAGAGTCACAGTCTAAGCATTGGCAAAGCCTTGAAAAGTCAAACTCTATACAGTGTCCTGTAGTGGTCTCTCCCACCCTATCCTCATCTTGCTAGCCAACTCTTGCCTTACCTTAATGACATAATTAAATGGCTATAAAGTTCCATAACTCTTGCTCCTTTAATTGACTGGAGGAAAACCTCTTATCTGCACAATGTTGAAGATTCTGCTGTTTCACTTTGCATGGTATTGTTCAGTCCCTTTTGTAAAACTGTGAGAACTTATTATTTTAAAAAAATAAATAAGTGTGAATTTCAGTGGAGACATAAACATTCCATCAGCTATAGAAATCATCTCTAAAATTGGTTCTGTATATCCACCTGTTGATTTTCACTAAAGGTTGTTCTAGATAGCAAATAAAAAGTTAGTAAGTGCCAAAATCACTGAGCCATAGAATTCTCTCGAAAATTTTTCTGGACTCAAGAGGTGCAGCAGCACTAAAACACTTCTACAGAGGTTCAAATTCTTCATAAAGAAAAAGTGTGAACTTGGGACAAGATACAAAATACACATTATATATTTTAGAAAAGTTTCTTAAAATCTCTTCCATTGATCCTTTGATCCTCCATTAATTTAACAGCTCTCACTCTGGCAGGAGTTGAAATGATCTTAACAGATGCACAATGTGGGATGGTCACATAAAAAGAACCCAGTGATGCCACCCAGCTAGGAAGAGGAAGGTGCAGAATTTATATTCTGTAGACTGACCTCACTTCCCATGTGGCATGGGCAAGATTAGGAAATTTCTTTATACCCCTCAAAGAGAGGACTTAGGAGAGGCTAAGTGTCGTGGGTTTGGTAGGGGACCAGCCCCCTATGATAAACGGCAAAGGGCCTCCTCACCAAACACTCTGGGAAGACTGTTAAAGATTGTCTGCCACTACATGGCAGAGACACAAAACACATCAGCAAAAACTGATATGAATCAGAGGCATCTGGGTATTATCTGAGAGTACTGACCACACAATGGGCCAGCAGGTCCCCAGTCAAACCTACTGTTAATGCCTGTGGAGCAAAGAACAGCCAGGCAGAGGAGAGACCTTGCTACAGAGAAACCCCAGGGTCAGAGGCAGGACATGGACCTAAGCATTCTCTTCTCCCATCATGGAGATAGAACAAGGGATGTGGCTTAGGGTTGAGCAGGTTGTGCTCACATAAATGTGCCCCCCAAGGTGCACTCTGGAGGAAGGGAGATTTTTTGGCATTAGTCATCCCAGGAGTGTGGAATTTTTAGTCTTTTTGTAATCCACTCTAAGTTTAAGTGTCTGGTAGCTACAGCCCTATCTGTCAGACAGCAGGGCACCATCTTGAGAAAGGGAAAAGTGGGCTAGGAGAGCAATCTGAACCACTAAGCATTTTCCTAAAGAGATTAAATCTTTGAAAGATGCCTCTATAAACCATCATAACTTTGAATGGACTGAAAGTTAAAGTGAAAGGAGACTTACAAAGCAGAAGAGACTAAAATGTTGCCAAAGGACAGTAAGTTGTTTTTGCAGTCAGTAAAGTGGTAGTGCATGGACCAGGTCACAGTTTTTATAAATTATAGGGCAGCATTTATTTTCTGCATATCTGAGTGCAGCATAAAGCAATTTACAACTCTGTTGTGTGTGTGTGTGTGTGTGTAAGACTAGAGGATTGTAACTCTAAACATAATCATGTTTTTGAAGGCATACTGATATTATGGATGTTTATATTTTCAACTTTTGACTTTCACATCCTTTAATTTTTCTGTGATGAGCATGTATCTAGCATTTTAAAATCAAAGCTGGATAAATGTTATTTTAAAATAATTTGTGTACCTCTTCCAGTTGTTTTTGTCTAAACCCCAACTGTTTTGTAAAATATGTGAAGTATTTGGTCAGTCAGTCCTTTTCCAGTTCAACTCTAAAATATGATTTTTATATTTTTTTACTTTTTTTTTTTTACTCATAAATCCTTTTTAACTTTGCTCTGTTTTAATCCCTTTATTTCAAAGATCACATCGTATCTCCTTTATTCTCTCAAAATTTCAAAATGGCCTTTGGCCAAATGCAATAAAATTTTGCCCTGACCTGACATAAAGAATGAAGTATGTATATGAAAGCACTTTGAAAACTTTAAAGGACTTTAAAAATGCATGGTAGTATTGGTGGTGGAAGAGAAAGGGGTGGGAGAAGAGGGGGAGGAAACTGTTAAGTGGAGGAACTATGTTGTATTTTCTCATAACATAAATTTTGAAGTCCTTCCTGAATGAATTTGCAAACAGAAGCAAATGGAGTCCTTATGGACATTCTTGAATGCTCGCAATTTTATAAATTCAATTCCATGCCTTAGGCAACATGGTACACCCCTTCAGGTTGACATTTTTCTCTGCCATTTACTGCTGCTGAGTAAAATGGACCTCCTTCACAATTGCCAAAATTACCTCAGAGCTACTGGTCTTCCCCGGTGTGAACCCTACGGCCACCTCTTGTACCTATATTGTTAAGAGCTGTGCTAGAAGTGGTTCCTAATTAGGAAAACATTTAAAGCTGCAAACTGTGTCTAGAGCTTATTTGGGTTTTGTGTTCCTTTGTGTATTTGTTTGAGAGATAGGATATTGAGATCCCAGAAGACGAGAAAGTCTAAGACTATAAATTCAGATCTCCTTAGAAACCCTCCCTGCCCCCGCCAGGTTAAAGGGATATAATACCTTGACAAATACTGCATCTTCACTTTCCAGTCTCTTCAGTGTATGCCTAGGCCAGAAAACTATGTTATAATGGTTAAAAGCATATACTGGGGAGTCAGACAGACTAGGTTCAAATCCCACCCCTACTACTTGGTAGTTCTACGATCTTGGAGAAAGCACTTGACCTCTTTTTGCCTTAAATTCTTTATTACAAAATGAGGATTATAAAAGAATCTATTTCATAGTGTTCCTGACAGATTTCAACGTGTTAATATAAGTGAAGTGCATTCAACAGCATCTGGCACTTACCAAGTGCCCCATAAATGCTAATTATTTTGATTAGGAAGGGAATCCTCAAGTGTATCCAAAACGCCACAAGCCCCTGAGGCTCACATGCTGTCCCCCTCAAGTGAACTAACACTGAGAAGGCTTGGTAACTCTGAGAAAGAAATCATTCTCCTAGCTCTTCACAGCTCAAGCGTGTATGGTGATGACCTATTTGTGCATGAACAGATGTGTACCGAGCCTTCTGGATTTACTTTGGCAGCAACAGGGTCAGGCTTGTATTGAGTGATCCACCTTTGTGGCTCAGTCAGCTCTGGGATGACCGCACGTGCCTGGTTGTGGTTATGTAACACATCCATCTGGACTGGGATTCAATGTACTGGTCTTAGGCCTTGCAGAAAGGAAGCAAAGAAAAATTCTTACCATGGGAAATAATCTTGAGTTCACAGATATTTACTATTTTCTTGCCACGCTTTTTGAGTACCGATGGCTGTCAAACAGGCATTAAAATGATTGTCATTGGACCATAAAGAAAAGCTAGAAAACGTGAGGCACGAAGGTATGCTTTTACCTATGGAGTTCTTTGCTTGTCTTCTGGTTTCTTTTTTGTTTGTTTTTTTGTTTTGTTTTGTTTTTTTTTTTTTGAACAAAGGAGAAATTACAATTAGGGAGGAGGAAGTAGAAGAATCCCTGGATATATGCTAACGATTCTCAAAACCAGAAGCATTATTTCTAGAGTGCCATTAGCAAATCCTGGAAGAGCACCTTTTCTATGACTTCTAGCTTTTTTTTTTTTTTTTTTGAGATGGAGTCTGGCTCTGTCGCCCAGGCTGGAGTGCAGTGGCTGGATATCAGCTCACTGCAAACTCTGCCTCCCGGGTTTAGGCCATTCTCCTGCCTCAGCCTCCCGAGCAGCTGGAACTACAGGCGCCCGCCACTTCGCCTGGCTAGTTTTTTGTATTTTTTTAGTAGAGACAGAGTTTCACCGTCTTGGCCAGGATGGTCTCGATCTCCTGACCTCGTGATCCGCCCGTCTCGGCCTCCCAAAGTGCTGGGATTACAGGCTTGAGCCACCGCGCCCGGCCGACTTCTAGCTTTTATGGTGTTTAGCCAGATCTTTAGCATTCTTAGGTGAATTAATACTCAATGAAATTTTTCATAAGCACCTGAAATTTTTCTGGAAGGTATTTAAAATGGATCAGCAGGCTTGATACCACACCTCACACCTCTGCTCCTAGCATGAATCCTACTCAACATACACTTTAAAAAAATGCTGGAGTTAGTCCTAAGCCACATTTGCTCCATTTTAATTCATTTGTCGAACAAGTAGTTTTGGGCATTATTTTTCTTGACCATTCTCTTCTCTCTCCATCTCTTCCTTTCTCTTTCTCATCTCCCACGATGTCAATTTATTAAATATATATACTTTAATGGGCCCTTAGAAAATAAAGACATTTCCGATTTGTTTTGGAAAGGAGGAATCTAAACCCCAACTGCTTTCCAGGGTACAGTTCAATTCTCCACCACACACACTTCCTCCTCCTCCAGGGACTGCATTTCATCTTCCATCCCTCTAGCTAAGGAGAACAGAGGCTAATTTAGGAGCCTCTTTCTGCTTGTACATATTCAGCCAGAGGGGTCACTGGTGATTGATGCAAGACGCTACATCCTCCAAGAGCTTTCCAAGTCCCTGCTGGTCCAGAGAGGAGCGTCCAACAGTAACTCACCCTTTGGTGCCTGTGTATTTCTGTGCCTCCAGCTAGAAATAGTCAATAAGCACCAGAGGCAACTTATGTTGCCTTAGATCTGAAATAAATGCCTCACACCATCACCTTAGAACCCTTTCACAAACACTGTTCCTTCACAGATAGATTCCAAGTCCTAGCAGCCAATTACTACTGAGGTGCCTCAGAGGCTTGAAAGAGGAGGCAAGGAGAGAGAAAGGGCTTCTCCAAAGACAAGAATTATGCGTTTCCTTCTAATAAAAATTGCTCCCTTTTAATTGAGTGCTTCCTCTGAGCCAGACACTGGATGAGGTTTAATCTACATTATCCCACTCATTCCTCACAGCTGTGGGATTCATGAAGCTCTAGCCCATTTGACAGATGAGGACACAGAGGCTCACAGAGCTTATGCAACTCCTACTTTCTGCCTCCCCATTCTCTGGCGCACCCCCTTAACTGCCGCTTATACACACAGATGCTTGGGGACGTGTGTTACGAAAGCAATTGGAAAATGTTCGTGGATGCCATGCAAGTCAACTGACTTCTGGGCCTTAGCTTAGGTCCCTGACATTCCTTCTTTTGCATTGAAAAGAGGCTCGCTGTGCTGGTTACTCCACAGGCTGCCAGAAGCATGCCCCATTATATTCTGCCCATCTTCTAGATGTTGTCAACACTTTTTCATTACTTTAAGGGTGGGTGTCACACGTTCTGGCAAGTTCCTTTTGTTTTGTTTAGAGACAGGGTCCTACCCAGGCTGGAGTGCTGTGGTGCAATCATAGCTCATGGTAGCCTCTAAGTCCTGGGCTCAAGCCATCCTCCCTTCTCAGCCTCCTGAGGAGCTGGGACTACAGGCACACCACCACGCCCAGCTGTAAGTTCCTTCTGGTACCACAAAGCATTGTGTGTTCACCCTGTATAAGGTACTGCAATAGGTTCTGTATAGGTTCAAGGGAGTGGAGTGTTACTTTAAAAACAGATGACACAGTCACAGTCTTCCACAATTATTTTCAATCGTGCAATATTCCACAAAGAATCAGGTCCTGGCTTAAGTGCCAGAAATAAAGAGACGAACATGCCTGAGCCATAGGTTTTATCATTCTTTTTCATTATTTTCTTTCTCTGACTTACCTCTATTTCCTAATTCCTAAAGAGTCTTGTTGTCTCCTTTACACACACATGTTCTTAGGTAAGATGTATGTGGCAGGATAAAGCATCTGCATTCACCAAAAATTAATTTGGCAACTAGCTATAGAAAAGCCAATGTCTCCACATCCTGAAAGAAATCATATAGCTGGACATTGGGTAAGGTCTGATAGGTCAGAGCTCTCAGTATCCCATTTCATCACGCTTTTCTCTGGCAGGAACTGAACCATGGACTAGCATGAATTTTTTACCTTTTCTCAACCCTTCCCGGGAACTCACAACACACGAATATTAAATACCCAAGATCATTGCATATCTGCAAGTTCTGCGCCATGAAAGTCTCTGGACAATGCAGTCTTACCTGGTCTGTAACTCAGCTATCTGCTACACTTCTGTGAAATAAAGGGACAGATGTGTGTGGGCTGTCTCCCTGTGCAAGGCAGAAGACCCTCTAGATGTGATAGATCTAGGTATAAATGTAGGGATAAGGATCACCACGTTTTTTTCTGTTATGGAGAAAAATGACTAAATTCCTTGAAGATAATAACAATAATCATGTATTTTATGTCTATAGTACTTTTCCTTTTCCATTTCTCAAGCATTTTCACATCTGTGCTTTCATTGGCTCTCCACACCAAACTTAACCTTGGTCTAAATATTTTGATATTTTTCTCAATGATAACACATCTCTCTCTTTTATTTGGTCACCATGATTATAAAGGAAAATATTGTTATCCCCAGTTTATTAATGAAGAAACTGAGGGTTAGAGAGAGTGATTTTCTCAGGTTATAAAACAAGAATTTAAACCCAGGAGATCCTTTGCAAATTCCAGTGTTTGTTCCTCCCCAGTAATCTTCATTTGGTACGTGGGGAAACCAAGGCCTTTCTCTGGAGGATCTCAGATGAAATAGAGCACATGTGCCCAATAAGCCAAACGTCCCACCTGATGGATAGGAGTCACAGCGTGAGGTGTGTGGCCATGACCAATGAAATCTTGCCGAGCCTTTGTATGGACTGCAAATCCAGTTCATTTCCAAAAGCCAGGTTCCTAGAAAACGGGTTTCTGTTGACACTTTCCCTGCATGTTTTGTTATGCTTGTTTGTGTTGGCCTAGAGAACCAGCAGCCAGGGACAGCAGGATGACTTTCAGCCAAGGGGCGGTCTGTTCACACCCTGGGGACGAGAGTGTTCCACCAAGTTAGCTGCTGCTTGAAAGGACAGCTGCCGCACAGTCTTGCTCACTCCCCATTTTGTTATCCCTGAGATAATAAATAAAGGCTCATTCTGTTGTGTCCAAAAGACCCTTTTCAGAAGACCTGCTCTTGCTGGAAATCTCCTGAGTCCCGTTACCTGACTACAGTCAGATGCTGGGCATTTCAAATTAAATTAGAACAAATAACGAAAATGAAAGGAGAGTGGGAAGGAGGAGGAACAAACCAGCAAAAATGGTATTCATTTAAAGTAGCCAGTGAGAAAAATGGACCCTGAGAAACTCAACCGATACCGGGAGAGATCAATGTTTGTCATCTAGTCTTAGGCTAAAAAGAGCCATAAGTGAGAATTTGTAGGGATGACAGTTCTAGGTCAGTTCTGTTTAACATTCTGCTGCAGATATGGTCAGGTTAAGCAGGAAAATGTTCTAAACCTAGATCTGAATTCCTATGGCTCTTGGACCATGATTCTATCTCTATTTGGTTAAACGATGGCACATGCAGGATATGAGGTCTAGCTCTTGGAACGTGTGGGAAATACATGTCTCATTGCACCAATTTGTTTTCTCTACCAAATCCTGCCAATGTTGAAATGTCATTTGAGCTCAAAATTCTCCCAGAGATGTGCTTAGAGACCCATTGCTGTGTGGATGAATGGGAGAATAGGAAGTAAATTCTTGTAATATGTGGTCTCGATATGGTTCAATGTCAGTAAGACAAATTAAATGAAATTAATTTAAAATTAATTGAAATGATCATGGACCAAGATTACTGTGTGGTCACTCCCAAAAGTGATTTCAAACAGAATTCTTATCGTTCAGTTAAAAACAACTTGCAATCAACCAGCCTAACGATGCCCCAGATCATTTCAGCCTCCTTGAGATCCCTTTACCTTGGTCATGCTTCCATCACATCTGCCTGATACTCTGCTATCCCCTATTTCAGTGACACTAAATATTGCTGGATCCTAGAAGATCATTAAGATATTTGATAAGACAATCTAACTTCACCATCCAGATGCTGAAAAAATATTTACATTTGATGTGTTTTTTCAATCCTATTAGCCAAAGTAATATATTGTACAATAAAACATATTGTTATATTACAGTACTCTTTTTGTGAAGAAACAATGAGCACACAGAAACATAATTCATATTATATCATCTGTCAGTAAAGGAGGTCTCTTCAACAAACACAAACTCAATTTAGATAAAATAAGTTAATAGGTGTTAGAGGGTTAACTTCTCTTGTGACAAAAAGTCATCACATCACATATTAAAGGCCAGTATTAACAAGGAAAGAGATTCAAGAGAGCATAAGGGATGATTATCTTTTGAGACATTCCTGCATACAGCATTAAAAAATATAATTTGGTTTCGCAGCTGTCCCCTAACATCACTCCTCATTTAGTATCTATGGTGGAACAAGTCAAACTTTGAAGTATCAAAATGAGCTAGTGCTGCTGGGTATTTCCTAAAAAAGTGACAACTCTTATACTTAAAATAAATACATAAATAAATAAATAAGCATTGAAGAGTGATCAGTGAAAATGTCTCTTAAGCCCATTATTTTTAGCTGAGCGCTGTTATGACTGTTTCCATGGTTAAACCATGAATATGTTTTCTGCACAAGCACGGTCAGCTAGTGGCCTTAATTAGCTTTCAAATGGAGAATGCTGCGGTTTACCACTTATTAAATATCCACCACACCAAGTTACAATTTTACCCTTCCACACCTCACTTAGTTGAGACACCTCAAGGAACCCACAATGCTGAATAACTGGTGATTTAAAAATATGTACCATGTGTGATGATTGGACTGAACACACAGGCTGTGAGGGGAGTTCACTAAAACCTGGCCAGATTTCATTTCCAGATGGAATGACACAATTTGTAAATTGAGGCAACAAGATAAGTCACCCAGAAAGAAAGAGATGAAGTGTATGCTCTAGCTAAAAGCTAACATACTGTCCTTATTCATAGGAATTCAACATATATTTATTAAGTGCTTGCACTGCATTCTGAATACTAAGTCTTCATCTAGATTCCTCATGTCTAGGAATTCGCAGGAGGTGATTAAGTGGAATACAGGATCTGGTGAAGAAGAAGAGGACTGTCCCAGCATTCAAGATCTTTAAACAGTATGCCCCCTAGAGAAGGAAGAAAGTATAAAATTACTCATCAAGCTAATCTACTCTTAATACAACATACAAGTAGAGTAACCTAACCAAGCTCATTTCACCAAGCATTTTATTCATGAGGGAGATGATGCAGTTTGAGATTCAATTGAGACAGAATTAGTTTTTCTGATTAGCTAGGTTGAGTGGTTAAGGTATGGTAATGATGATATCATTTCTTCTCTCCCCTTTCTCATACAACATTCAGAGACACATTCTCTCTCTCTCTCTCTCTCTCTCTCTCTCTCTCTCTCTCTCTCTCT
>NC_045448.1:59443058-59492402 GCF_002776525.5 Piliocolobus tephrosceles | reverse complement strand
CTCTCTCTCTCTCTCTCTCTCTCTCTCTCTCTCTCTCTCTCTCTCTCACACACACACACACACACACACACACACACACACACACACACACCCTCACATATCTGTTTGGATGTGGTTTGCGAATCTTCAACTGGTGGTGTCTGCGTATCAACTTGTATACTCCCAGGGGCACAAAAAAAAAAAAAAAAAAAAAAAAAGTGAATTCACCTCTTGTTGCAATTCCACTGTGTACAAAATGGTCTTGAAATCTGAAGGAAGAAAAAAAATCCTCCTACAAAGAGAACAAGTGAAAAGGCCAAGGGAGAGCATAACTGAAAAAAATATATAAAAATGCAAATTTTCCTAAACTTCAGCTTTGGATGGACTGAAGCATAAGTGAGAACTTCAACAAAGCAATAGAAAAAGATGACAGCTCAGAGTTTCAGAAATTTAAGACAGCAGCAGGATTAGACACTTTGGGTTGTCTTCGCACACATTTCTTATGGGAGTTAATTCCATTTGACATGCAAGACCAAAGCAAGATTACAGAGGCATAGCCCCATGGCGAGGTGTATGCTGTAGCTAAAAGCTGGGATTTGAATAATTGTGCAGGCTTACTCCAAGAATCAAGCGAGAACAGAATGAATGGATTATTACAAGGAACTTTGTACATTTTTAACTGCTGGACTTAATAAAATACCCTCTATGTGAGAATAGTGTTATGGTCGTCTGCACTTACTCTAGCTGAAGTTTGTGGTAGGATCTATCAAAAATGAGAAAAAACAGAAGCTGTTGTTTAAAAAAGAAAGAAAGGAAAAAAGAAATTTGAAATGAATGACTGGGCTGGGTCATGCCCGTATGATTTATAGAGGAACAAAAAATTTGGAGAACTTGAGATCAACATATTCGAGCCCCCCCAAAGTTACAGGGAATTCATTTCCTGTGCAAAGAAGTCTGAGGAAAGTAGAGAATAGAGTTCAGGGAAAGTGGGCCACAAAAAAGTGGATTTTCATTTCACGATTTCAGCTCGTTAAGGAGGTCATTTGTTACTGGAAAAAGTTACTAACCCACACATCATTTTATATATATGTATAAATGTGACCTCTTTCCTTGGAAGCCATGGAAGCACTTGTCTGTAAAAGGCAGAAAGAGTAACAGTTCCAAAGACTTCTTGCTGCTTAATTAACTTTCCAGTGAGAATTATTAAAATTCTTTATGTAATTCTTATTTAGTGCTCATTAAAGTGAAGGATACAAATGCTGGACAATGCAGGGTTCAGAGAATTTTAAGAAAGAAAAGTTAGTTTTGCAATAGCTGAGAATTATGAAAAGCTGTCATTAACTGTAGCCAAGTAGACCTTTCATTTTAAAAGTCACTGATTTAGATCTGAAATGATTAGATTTGATTTTTTCCCTTAATCTCATCTTCATGTCCTCCTTTCCTGAAAGCTCATTTCTCCTCAATTCCTCCTCAGCCCTAACCAGCCTAGTGGGGAGGAAAGTCCACCCAGAAGAGGAGGAAACTGCTCTGGGCCATGGCACTGGGGCAGTGCGCCCTCTGCTGGGAAGTCAGCCTGCAGTCCAACTTGGGAAAATCCCCCCCAAAGAGCATGCCCCTAGGAAAGCAAAAGAGAGGTGCATTTCCAATAGTGAAAATCCCTCATACAAGTGGCGTATCTTTCTCTGATAAGTGGAGATTAGAGGAGGGACCTGGGAGGGTGCATGCGAAGGCTTCATTAAACCAGAACTCAAATGCAGCTCTCCTCACAAAACATGTCTGACAACCCAGCCTGCCATGCAAAATAGCATCAGGAATGATGAACACATTACAAATTTGTAGACCCTAAAATTAAACTCCACCTCATTTATTTCATATTTCAGCAGGGCAGAGGATGCCTGACAGTAAAGGCACAGACCTTTCTTGATAAGCCCCATGGTTTCCTTCTTGGAGAAGGGATTGTGCTCTGTACAGATGCATTCAGTCTTCTTGAAGCCCAAACTCTGCTTGGTGGAGCCAGGAAAGAGGAGGCATGTTTCAGTGTTCTGCAGAAGAAAGTCAAGAATCCTAGCCCTGAGACATAACCAGGTGAATGTATTACCACAGGAAGACAAAGAGCTAGTCTTTCCCCCCTTACCTCTGTACATCATTTAGATCTTTGCTAGTAAAAATGTGGTTCACACACCAGCCATTTCAGCATCACCTGGGAGCTTGTTAGAAAACCAGGAGCCCAGAAACCACCCTAGACCAACTGCATCATAATCTACGTTTTAACAAGATTCCAGTAATTCATACGTATGTTAAACCTTGAGACGCACCAGTGTAGACACTAAAGAGTTAAAGCACAAACAAAACTAGAGTATGGAGCTTTACAAGCAGAAGGGGACCTAGCGACCACCTGCCTCCTTTGATAGAGAAACCAAGGCCCTGAGGGGAACACAACTACTCACGTATCTAAGAACATTTTATACAGGCCTCAATCTGGTTTGGTGTATAAGCTGGAACAGGGATATCACAGATTTTTGTAGTTGTCCTCATCACATACTACAAAACCAACAGAATGTGGCACCAGCATTACAAGTGACATAGGGCATAATTTCCCTGTGGGAGGAACCCTGTCTTCTAATCCATTCTGTTCTACTGAAATGACTTGTCTACATTCTGCAGGAATTGACATAGAAATGAGATTCTGATATTCCTTCTATCCACATAATGATTGATGAAACACATGGGAAAAATAAATTGAATTATATTATAATCTCCCAGGGAAACATAATTAAGTTGTGAAGCATTTCCATGAAATCCTAAAAGCCTTATATCATCTAGGCAGTTACTTCTACTACATGATCAATAATTATATTAATTATAGATAATTATTTTGATAGGATGGTGTGACTTTGGGGCTCCACTTATTCTTGCATCAATGCATCAATTCTGATGCATTGATCCAACGGTGAAGACTTGGTTGGAGCCAGAGCTGAACATAAATAACTCTTTTGGGATCCCAAAAACCTTTATGATACTTATGTTAACTTGTACCAATTTGCAATTCCTGGCCACCAATTTGATGTGTATTCACATAATCTAAAGGGTCATACTTGTGCAAGACTACCAGAATAGTAATTCTACTCTTAAATCTATAAGAAACAGAAGCAAGCTACTCCAGCAAGTAATAGATAATATATAATACATAAAATCCAATATTCCTTGAACTTCCAAAATTCCAAGACATCCAATACATTCTTTGTGTGTACACAGGACTGCCCAGCACATCCATGGCAACTCTAAGGCAGTGAGCTAAAAGAATCAGACCCAAAGTTAACAATGCTCAGAAAGTTAGGGTGACCATGGGTCCTTATATAGTTAATATCTTTCTTTGTAAACACTTAATTATGAAGGTTATCCCTGGAATACATTTCTCATAGTAGACATTTTAAGCACAGGTAAAAACTGAGACTTCTACCTGACCCTCTTTCAACACTTTCCAGAGAGAGCCTCAGTGGGGATATATGCCTTCTCATCTGAATAAAAGGATCAATAAGAATCAACAGAAAATACAGAGAGGTTTAAAATAAAAGTAATAACTCAAGGGATCATACAGCAAACACACCAGATTTTTTTAAGGTGACAACCATTATATGTTAACTTTCCTGAATTCTCCACATAATTCAAGATAACTTGGGTTTTTTAAACATAAAGGGATAACATAGTTTAAAAAAACAGAGGGTGACAGAAATAAAAACACTTTTAAGTACACATTATTTCATCGACATTTCCTTAAAATATTTGTAAAACATCTTGCTCACATGATGGTTACTATATGAGACATTGTAGATTTTTCTCTCAATGAGGCAGAGAAATTCAACATTTAAGAGTCAAGACTTAGAAGCCAAGGCCACCTGCCACTTACCACTTATATGCCTTGGACAATTTCTGAACCGTGCTCTGTGCCTCAGTTTCTGCATCTGTAAAATAGAGATAAAAATAATGTATGCCTAATGAAGTTATTATAAGGATTTAGTAAATTAATAAGCATGAGGCAATTAGAACATGCATGAGAAGTACTAAGCACTCAATATTATCTTTATTGCCCTTATAATATATGTAGGTTGGCTTATTCGTGGTCATATTACAATTTATTCAAGAATAGTCTTCTTTAAAATCACCATCCAGAGGATCTGAAAGCCAAGTTTTAGTCTCCAACTTTGAGATATGCTTTCTTAAAAGCATATTTAAAAAAGAAAAAGCATTCAGAGGACTTGAAAACGTAAGCTTACTCATGTTATACTTTGACAACACACACACACACAAGCACAGAATAGTAACACCTCACAGCCCATTGCCAGAAGTTCCCACACAGGCGATTTGCCATAAAGAAAGCTAAATGTGACCCAATATTCTAGTGAGAGATCTCACCATTCAGAGCAGAATAACCTGAGAACAAAATAATGCAGAAAGCAGCCCGAGGTGCCTTTGTCTTTCCTCAGGTAAAATCAATTCCGTTATTATCCACAGTTGGGTACAGAATGGCAGATGAGCAGCATGGCTTCAGCCAGCGATACCTCTCAGAGAGGGGACTGCATGAGTAATATTTCACACCCTCAGCGTTGTCAAGAGAGAAAGGGGGAGATCCATCTTAGGTAGGGAAATTCATTCTAAGGAACTGTTAAGACATTAGAGAAGAAAAAACGGAAGAGAAATCAGGCCAAATTCATACAGAAACACGGATCCCAGCCTGCCCTTATCCTCAGACAGAGAGGTCAAGGTGATGGGCGATATTGCCAGGCCTGCTATCTTTCTCTCTACTCTTTTGTAGGGGGATGGTTTAGCCATATTTCCTATGTGTGGGAAGGAAATGAACCATGCACATGATGCTGCACAGCAAAGTGAAACAGAAAAAGCTTCCCAAAGAAAGTAGGCAGACATGAATGTAGCATTGTGTAACCCAAGAAATAGACCAACAATGATTGAAAGCAAGAAAATGACTTGGTCTTTCTTAAAACTGCAACAATTAGGCAATAGAGCTAACTAATAGGATCTGAGAAGATGTAAATAAGTTTTCTTTTTTTTATTAACAAAAGAAATGAGGAGGCAAATTTCAGCCCAGATGAAAGAAGGTAAATGATTCCTCCCCAAAGGCAGAGCCAAGATTTCTCAAATGAGTTTCCTCCTATAAGAGGCAGAAGTAAAATATATGAATCCAGATGACATAATGTGCTGTGACCTAAATGTAGGCAGTGATGGTATCCTATTCTACAGACCAAGCTCTGGGTAATTGAATGCAAGACAAAGCAAAAATGTAGAAAAGGCCACTCCAAAACAGAAGCATAAAAATGCAGTGTGTGTAACAGTACTGAGAAGGGTACAGCTTTGTAGAACTGATTAATAAGGAGAGCAGTGAACAGAACAGAGTGGATTTGCAGAGATTAGGATGTAGCAAGCTTTGTCCAGAAGATTGTATAAAGTTCTTATTGGCCTTGAATCTGAAAAAAGATTAAAAAAAAAAAAAAAGAAAAAAGAAAGAAAGAAAGGCCAGGCTCGGTGGCTCACACCTATAATCCCAGCACTTTGGGAGGCCGAGAGGTGGATCATGATGTTAAGAGATTCAGACCATTCTGGCCAATATGGTGAAACCCCGTCTCTACTAAAAAGACAAAAATTAACTGGACATGGTGGCATGTGCCTATAGTACCAACTACTTAGGAGGCTGAGGCAGGAGAATCGCCTGGGAGGCAAAGGTTGCAGTGAGCCAAGATCATACCACTGCACCCCAGCCTGGCGACAGAGCAAGACTCCACCTCAAAAAAAAAAAGAAAAAGAAAAAACTTACCTTTATCAGGAAAGACCCCCTGTAAGCTTTTGGTATATCTTAGTCAAAAAACTTACCTTTTTCCATGTGCTATTTAAAAAATAAAATTTACAATAATTGTAAATATTTGTAAAATTATAAATGATGTGCCATCAAATTTACTGTAATGTGGAAATCATTCTTTCTGACATCTCTCCTGGAAGACAGTAGGGGAAACATGGTACTGTATTTTTAATGTTAGAACGTATCAGAGACCAAACTTTAATTGCTGTTTTTCATCCACAGTATCTGAGCTCTGAGAAAACTCAGAGCTTCATAAGGCCTAAAGGTCAGGTACCAAGGTGAACGAGAATAAGAGTCAGAAATATGAGATTGCCAGATGAGTGTCAAGAACTTGGGCATTTGTATTTCAAACTCTAAGAACTCCACAGCAGAGCTTGCTCTACTGTGAAGGGCAATATCACTTACTCCAGGTTCCAGGCAACAGATCTTTTTTTTTTAAGGAATAAAGAAATAAAAGGAGGCTGGGCACAGTGGCTCACATCTGTAATGCTACCACTTTGGGAGCCCTAGGCAGGTGGATCACTTGAGGTCAGGAGTTCGAGAAAAGCCTGGCCAACATGGTGAAACCCCATCTCTGCTAAAAATATAAAAATTAGCCAGGTGTGGTGGCGCACGTCTATAATCCCAGCTACTCGGGAGGCTGAGGCCCAAGAATTGCTTGAGCCCGGGAGGCGGAGGTTGCAGTGAGCTGAGATTGCACCACTGTATTCTAGCCTGCGCAAAAGAGCGAGACTCTGTCTCAAAAAAGAAACAAAACTAAAAAAAAAAAAAAAAGAAAGGAAAAAAAGCAAGCAAGAAAGGCCAGGCTACAAATGCTCAGGAATCCAAAACCAAAAATAATGTTTATAAAACACAGACGTACAGACAGCAAATGATAATTGCCATGACCTTAGGACCAGAAAGCACCTTTGGTGCATGGGCTTCTCTCCAATTATCATAAGACTTGGGACCGTCATTAAAGAGGCAACTAAATGTGTAGCCCTTCAAGGCCATAAGAGCTACTCAACCAACAACAGCCAGTGGCCCCCTTCTTTGCTTTAATCGGAGAGTTCTGAAGAGCTTCTGTTATCAGTGCTGTAATTTGTTATGTGGGGAGTTTGGAGATCTTGATGTCAGGGAAGGTGTTTGTGTCTCTAGAGTGGGCAAGACAGAAAAATAAATAAAGAGAAAAGTAGGTATTTTAGGAATGCAAACGCAACCAAAAATCAGGAAAACTTGGCCAACAACAGTTCTCAAATCTTTCACTTATTGCAAGAGGGAGAAGGGAAGACTTCCAAGTGTTAGACAATCCTAAATCAGGAAAAAGTAAAAGGCGTATTTCCGTGGCTGTGGAAGAAAGTGGTACGTACCTCAGGGAGCCTCGGCCCTGTCTGCTTCTTTCTTTCATTTTGACTTCCTTGGTGAGCTTTTCCCTGTGGTTTTAAGGAAATTAAAAAAAAAAAAAAAAAAAAAGGTAAGAAAAAATACACACACACACTTATATATATATATATGCCCATATGCACACGTGTGCATGTTTATTATATTCCTTTCTATAAACAGAAATAAAGACAAAAGAAGAGAAGTCTAATTTGTAGTTCAGTTTTCCGGCCTCGATTCTGGCTCACCAATGAATCTTCTTATATACAAAGCTGACTGAAGGGAGGGGTGGGATTGAATAACAAATTTATGTGATACAATCACATCATTTACAATCACATAATGGACCATATCCCAATTTTCAAAAGGCATAAAGTATCCTCATTAATACGATAAGTGCAGCAGTCAAATCAGCACTGTGATTTTATCAGGGTTTTTGACTGTACATGAATGAGAATGTAAAATGCATACAGAATTTTTAATGGGAAGGCTTTAACATTCTCTGAATGTATTTCTTACTGTCATTTGCATCACATTAAAGTGAAATTCTACATAAAAGGATAAAGAGAATATGTCCTAAATTACAGTTTTTCCATAGTTGTCATGTCCACACATAGAAAAATCTGATTCATACGCTCGAACATGATCCTAAATCTGAAAAGGCTGCACCAGTTCCCTATTTGTTTGTAGGTTTTATGTGGCTGTCAGGGCTGGAGAGAGCTCAGTAAGGTCAGAGTGTCAGGACAAAGCTAATAAAGATCATGGCAGGGCGGGAGAGCCGGGAAGGGAGGGTGATTGTATTCACTGTCTCTACTCTAGCATATTATTAAATACTGTGCCTGCATTTTTCATTCTATATCAGACTACTAAAAAGTCACTCATGTTCCTTAGAGGTATTCTGTCGCTCCTTTAGAAAGCTTCTATCATTGGTTTAGTTAACTGCAGAGAGTTTATGAACATAGAGTTAATGTTTTATAAATCCAATTCTGTGTATTCCACCATGAATAAACATGTATAACATTGTTATGTACATGGGATATTTTGTAAACACTTACTTCATATCTAACATGTGTATATCTACTTATAGGTTAAAATATGATCCATATGTCAGAAGTTAGTTCCAAAATAATGGCAATTGGGTTAAGTGTGCTTGGCAGCTTGTATACACTGAGAAAAAAAAAAAAAAAAAAAAAGCAACCTGTCATTCCTCATTAACCCCACATCACACAGAGAGAAGTCAATGATTGGTACATAGCAGTTGACACAGAATCTTGGGAATCTGAGAAAGTGCATTTTGCATCCTAGCAGAGGCCAACGTGTCACCTGCCAAGCTAATGAACTGGGAATAAAGCATGCCTGCTACATACGTACTGACTGCCTGCCCACTGGCTAACACACCTGGCCCATGCACAGGAATTCGTACCAAATGACATCACTCTGTTATCATTTTAGAGTCTGAATAAGACAGGATGCTTCCATACAACCAATAGAAAAACATGCATGGAACTTGGGGTGAAATAGTTCCAATTCACAATAAGACCTACTAATGTATTTTGTGGCTAGAAAAATAATTTCATGTATGCACATGAAATGGGCCCATGTGAAATAAATGGATCTTGGCATGGCCAGTCTATCCATATGATTATTTTATCTTTTATTGGTGGGGAGGGGTGGGGAGGGCCAAGTCTTTCTCTGTTGCCCAGGCTGGAGTGCAATGGCCTGATCTCGGCTCACTACAACCTCTGCCTCCGAGATTCAAGTGATTCTCTTGCCTCAGCCTCCCGAATAGCTGGGACTATGGGCATACACCACCATGCCTGGCTAATTTTTGTATTTTTAGTAGATAAAGTCCATCTTCTTAGGGATGGACTTTACCGATGGCCTCTGCTCCCCTGAACCCTGGTGTGAACTGACCATGGAGATGTGGAAAAATATATCTGCACATGTGAGGACCCTCACAGTGAAGGGATGGGAAAAACAGGAGGTGGGCGGGAGGCTGAGGTTTGGTTTTCCTCTTCTGCCAGTTCCAGGATCAAACTTCAAGGATCCCGAAGATTCTAAGTTGAAACTTAGACTTCCAGGTTGTTATTACAGTCTATTAATCAAGACAGAGGGTTAGACCTTATTTTAGTCAACAGTTTGCTAGCTTGATTTGTAATGGAGATATTTCAACTTACATTTATGTGGACCTCCCTTTGTATTCTTTCTCCAGGCCCTTCGAATGTTAAGGGTAATCATTAGTTTGTGACTTTATCCCAAGTAGATTCTTCCTACTCTCTCTTGCCTATCTCCCTAACATACAATGGAAATATAAAACAGGAGTCAGAGGGATAGAGCAGTGATGAACCAGGTAAATTATTTTGTCCTAAGGTGTCCACTTTATGATCTACTGTGTAATTGCCACTTCTGCGGGCTTCACAGACAATGCAACGAAAAGCAACCTGATACTTTCTTCCTTAGCATCTTCAGAGGAGATGGGCAGCAATGTATTTCTTAAATCTGGAAATCTCTGGGTCTCTAGTTACTCTCAGTGTATCCTTTACCCTCTTCACAAACTCTTTAAAATCCTCAGGCTGTTCCATGGGTGCCTGTTCCATGAGTGCCTGATATGCTTCTCAGAAACATCACATGGTCTTAACAAATTCTATCACTAAATTATCCAGGTGTGGTGGTACACACCTGTGGTCACAGCTACTTGGGAGGCTGAGGTGGGAGAATCACTTGAGCCCAGGAGGTTGAGATTGTAGTGAGCTGTGATTGAGCCACTGCACCCCAGTCTGAGTGACAGAGCAAGATCCTGTCTCAACAACAACAAAAATTCTATCACTATTTTCCTTATTTCTCCTATATTTAAGTCCTGGTGATCTTGTTACCTTTGATGTTATACCCACTTTCAACATTTGGTGAGAAGGGAGGGTTTCTTCCCAGAAATATTGACTTTCTTTTTTTCTACATTGTTAGCACTTACTCTTTCTTCAACTTGGAGCTTAAGATTTATCTCTTGCCAATGAACACCTCTATGAGGTCGTAGGAAAGAAGTACGTGTGGAGTCATATAGAGATAGAGCTGGATTTCAATTCAACACTTTGTTACTTACTATGTTATCTTGTACCGGTCACTCAAACTTTCTGAGACTCAGTCAATCAGTAAATGGGTATTAGGCAACTGCTTCCAAATTCTATTGGGAGGATTAGATGATATCATTGATGGAAAGTATCCAGTGTGTTTTTAGATAGATCTCATCTTGTGTTGACTCCCGGGTCAACATTAAGTACTTCTTCCTGTATGGTACATCATACCTATCACAAACCCCAGATAACTGGAACAGTGACATAAGGACACCAGGCCATAAAAATAATTCAATGCATTTAAGCGAGAGTTACCAGTTTTATTCAGCTGCATTTTAGGGGACAGTCAGAAAATGTGCTAGTGAGGTGGGCTAAAACCAAGTTGGGACAGGCATTTTAGATTAAATAAAGAAATTTGACTTACTGTTATGTCTTAGAATTCCTGGAGTAGATATGTGAACTTTCCATTTTCTTTAGATAAAACGTAATTAAACATCTTAAAGCACCTCAGCTTAATGTACACAGAATGGTGACATGTTGCCAAAGAAAGCTTTGGAACTTTGTTGCCTACAACTATGCGACAGCTTAGTAACCAAAGCATGCTTGCTATTACATCAATGATAAGTTCTGAATAAATTAACTACGTCCAACATGGCATAATGCTTTGGATCATGCAAGTGAGACTATCATATTCATAATTATCATTTTCCCCCAAACTAGACAAACTGTTTTATAGGATTTTTCTTAGTGCTTGTGTTTCAAAATGAAATTCTTACCAATTTGGGATACTAATGATTTAGCCATGTACCAAGTTGGAGTTTCTCCAGTGTGCATGTGCTCCTTATGAAAATGAAGAAGGCAAGCTGCCAATCAAAAGACTAGTTGCAGGTTGCAGGAAAAGACCAGATTGGTGATAATTGCTGGCATGGTGCCTAGCACAGTGTCCCATACACCAACATGCTCAGAAAATGCTACTGGGTCCAGTCAAGACTTCCATATTTCAACTAAGAGCCCTCCCTTGAAGACATAACATTTGTTCAACCTAGAGTTGGAAGGAAGGCAGCGGTATGGACAATCTCCAATTAGCCAGAAGATTTTAATCTGCTTTGCAGAACTAATCGAATGGTTGTGCTTCCCCAGTGTTCACGTGAATTGCACCCTAGCTGGAAGTTAACAGACTAAACAATAGCAGGAGCAATTAAGTGGATGTAAATGAATGTGATAGGCTAATTCTCACAAGGAGAACATCATTGTGTCGGTGTCAATGCACTGGTGCCCGGAATAAAGAAGGAATTGACTGGGATGAAGAAGGTAGCAATGAACAAGGTGTAGCAATCTTGTAAGGACATATATTCCTCAACTAGATTAGTTTGGAAATGCTTCGGATATAAGCAGAAGGAATAAAAATAAGTAATGATAGCAGTTCTCTTCTACATATCCTCTTGTGGGAGGAAAAGAAAGAAAATACCACACTTTCACATAAATACATTCAAGGTATTATACCTTATGGTGTACCTTAACTATAAAATAGATTGTTGGATATGGAATAGGGTAAAACACAAATCTACTTACAATGAGGAGGAGGACATTTTCATGACCTGGGAAGCTGAGAATTCAAAAGAGGACAAACTTCCTTGGCCTTTTTCGTATTTAGAAATGGGAACTGATTGACAGAATAAGAAAGCTATAAAAGCTTATTGCTGCTGGGTTTCCGCAGAGTCTAGAAAGACAGAAGAAAATATGGCACAATAGGAAAACTTGAGTTTTTGCTTAAGTTCTTTCCTTTAGCACTTCGATACTTTAGGGAAATCTCAACATCTATAGACTGGGGTGTGAGACTTGGAGAGAATGTGAAATTTGTAAAGATTATTTTACATGCTGCCCCAGAAAATTCCTTTTGTTTAAAGCATCTGAGAACATTATCTGATTTCATTTTTAGCTGTTTTGAAAGCAAAAAATCAGATGAATGCAATGGGTGCAGCCTGACACCCTGCCTTCTGTTTTTCAGGGCATCCTAAAATTCCTCTGGAATGCATTGGGTGAGAGAGAAAGTTCTGTGTCAACTCTTCTGGCAGGGGTGAGTCTAAATCTACCTTTCCTCATAAATCTGCAGAGGACATCCCTGAATGTATTGACTCTCTGGTCCATGCTGAACATATCATAAATGGGCCTGATTACTGTCATAACACATTGCCTGTCAAAAGTCAAAGGATGGAAGAAAAGAATAAATCAGATGCATAAAGGAAGAAAGACAATCATAATGTCATAACACACTGTATTGCATATACAGTATTTTATTGAAGAATAGTTTCCCAATGGGCAACTGAGACATTAGAGTAAACCGTAAATAATCAAAATTAATAGATTGGTAGAATAAGAGAATGAAAAAAAACCATCTATTGTCTGGAAAAGAAAAGTGGGTACATACAGAGTCTTTTTAGAGTATGTTCAGATGATTTAAAAAAGCATAGTCAGAAATAAAAGTATTGTGTGAATATGAAGAATATTATTTATCATCATACCATGTTATATAAGCCATTACTGAAATTAAGCTATACATGAATAAATGGCATGCATAGTTTTGGTTCTTCACCCTTCTATAACTTTTTAAAATTGTTTATCAGAAACCTATAAGTTTTTCTTTCTGCCAAGATCAAGTCTATGACTTTGGCTACTTATATAAATACATTTTATCAGGAAAAAGTTGAACATGAACAATTGAATTATCAGAAGGAAATACAAATCTAAGTTCAGTTAAATTGGTTGTATTGACACAGGAGTTTTCTCGGTCACTTTGCCAGCCAGAGGCTTTTGGCTGGTGATGCCCCTGCCCGGGCCTCGCTTAGCCCCAGGCCTGCCACAGGAGGTGTGCTACCCACTTGGCCCACCAGGCTGTGCCTGGGCTTGCACACTGGCTCAGCCCAGAGCTGGCTTGGGCGTGCCCCAGCCCACCTGTGTTATAGCTCATACTCGTGTTCGGCGGTTCCTGAGTTCTTG
The DNA here is from genome assembly GCF_002776525.5 of Piliocolobus tephrosceles. Classification (NCBI taxonomy): domain Eukaryota; kingdom Metazoa; phylum Chordata; class Mammalia; order Primates; family Cercopithecidae; genus Piliocolobus; species Piliocolobus tephrosceles. The sequence continues at coordinate 59,479,130 of NC_045448.1, read as the reverse complement.
TCCTGTGTCCAGGAAGAATGAGGTTATGCTGACAATCAAAGGGTGAGGAAGGCAGATAAAAATTTTATTGAGTGATAAAACAGCTCTCAGCAGAGAAAGGATGTGAGGGTGGCCCCCCACCTGAAGTCAGGTGGTCCCTCTCTCAGTGTCATTGGGTCTGGGGCTTTTATGTGGTCAGAATGAGGGAGTGCATGCTGACTGGTTTGTGAATATGCAAAAAAGGCTGAAACAAAGGCACCACTCAAAGGTGGGCATGACAGTGTGAAAAACCAATTAGGGAAGGGTAGGTATATGCAAGGTATATGTAAAATAGGTGAAGGGTGGGGATCAATCAGAGAAAAGCACACCAAATGGGAAGAGGGGTTCTCAATCTGGTTCATGGATTTACTTGGGACTTGTGGCTAGGCATTAAACTGTCCTTGGCTTGAAGGTGGGATTTTACCAGGGACCTGCTCTATCTGCCTAGGATTTTCCTGCCTGCTGCTGCTATCAGTGTCATTGACCCAACTCCAGTCTTTTTGTAGACAAAGCCTCAAAGAAGCACAAAAAACAGTATTAAGGACATTTTACCTGACAGGTTTAGATAGAAATATTACGAATTAGCAACTCCTTTCCAATAAAGCAAGAAATGAAACAATGAGTAGCAAAAGTTGAGCTATTATGCCTCAGTGATTTAAACTGAATCAAGAATTTTTTGAGACACAAAATCTTTAAGGTTGTAATGTAACAACCTAGTGAACCATCTGACCTGTATGTTTATTTGAAGACTAAGGTAGTACTTGCATATGGGCTGGCAGGAGGAAAGGAAAGTGAACGTAAAGTAAAAAGTTCAAGCAGCTTTCAAAATTATTTGCCGATAAGTTTAACACATCCATACACTGTAAAATACTAGAATTGTTCTTATGAGAAGAAAATGTGAAAACAAGGAAGCATGGGTAATAGGGTCCTATAAATTAAACAGTATGCATTTAAAAGGCAAGAAAAAATCATGGCATAAATTTGACTCCATGGAGATAGATTACTGGTTTTGTCTGAAAGAAGAAGGCAGTGCTTTAGACATACCTGCTATTATGAAACAAATGTGGAGTTTGAGGAACTATTAATCTATTTTTCCATGATTTACAAATGCATATTTTTATGGAAGGAACTTTTCCTTTCTGTGTACAAATTAGATAAAAATGTATTTGTTTTATGCTAACAGTGAGTTAGGAAGGTAGAACCAGATAACCTTACACTTTTTCTTTTTAAGTAAAAGAAATACCAGCTCAAATGATCAACTTGTAGCCATGTTCTTGATAATATGAAAATAACAAATGGTATGATAGAGATTTTAAAATAAATTTTGTTTGCTGATTCCTAATAACAAGTAAAGAACATGGTCTCCTTTTGTCCTAATACTTTTTCCTTAGTTTCTGACTTTTGGTAACATCTCCAGATAGTCAGCAGGGAATGGATGGGAAATTAAAGACACATATCCTAATTTTATTGGAGGAGAATATGTTTTCACTGACTTGGAATTATACAGTTTAGTCACAGATAAAAATCTGGTTTCATAGCATCTAATTTGATTCTTACGAAAGGTGTGAGCATTCTTTGCTTTTGACAAAAACAACATGAAATATCTTGCATGGTAGAGCTAACTCGTATGAATGGTATACATTGTTCCAGGAGCTATTCTAGATATTCGATGTGCACCATTCTGTTTTGTACTTAAAATAAGTCAATAAATTAAATATTTAAGATAAAGGGCTTGTTAAAGCTCTTCCTGCCAGTGAAGGGCAAGGACCAAGATTCCAACAGGTGAACTGCCCACTAAAAGGACGTTATGAAGTCTCTAATGGTAATATGCATAATTTTGGAACAGAATAAATTAAACGGAGTAATGTTATTATCAGATAATTTTTGTCACTTTTCCATCAACCCATAAATGTCTTCTCTACAGAATTCTTGTCATTTGACAAGTATTTTTGGTATTAAAGAGAACAATTTTATCATGACTAAAAATGGATCAGAACTTGAATACATCTTTTTTTTTAGGCCCAAATTCCAATTCCTATCTTAATACAAAGAATATGAAGGAAAGGAGAGAAATGAAAGAACAACAGAATGAATGACAGGGGAACAGAAAAGGGGAAGGGAGGGAGGGAGAAGGTGAAAGAGAGAGAGAGAAGAAAGGGCCTAGGTAAAATCTGTGGTCATTATAAATGTTTTTGAAACTGTTTCTAGACATGGAAAGAAATGGGTGCATTTTCCTGACAATGATATATCTATTAATATATCTAGTATATCTATATGCTACATATATTCAAGGAAGATGAACAGGAATCAACAGCAATATTTGGCCATGAATGCTGAACACTAGTATATGCAGTCTTTGATCTTTGTCAGAGATAAAGTAATTGAACAAATTATTAAAGGTAAAATGATTAGGTCGGGCATGTGCAGATATATTTTTCCACATCTCCATGGTCAGTTCACACCAGGGTTCAGGGAGCACAGGCCATTGGTAAACTCCATCCCTAAGAAGATGGACCTACACAGGCCCTACAGTGGGTTTGTGGCCATATAGGCAGGGAATTTGGGGATCTATTATATTTAGAGCATGACCTAGAAGGGGACAAATGTCCAGGATTCAGATGAGAAAGCCTGTTGGTTCTTTGGATACCTTACCCCTTAAGGAGGACTGAAAAAGATCAGAAAAGAAAAGGAAAAAAAAGCGCCCAGAAAAGCACAGGGCTCAAGGCAAGGACAGCTTTTGCCTAACTGTAAAACGGCATTGCAAAGAGTAGTATAAAAAAAAAATTGCCTTTCTATAATCCATAGATCCTGTTTTGGCACAAAGCTCCTCTTTGGTGCTCCACTTGGCCCATAGCATTACGCAAGCTCCTCAGGTGGCCCCATTCACATTGAGGCACATGGAAGCCTTGTGTTAGGCATGGTTAGGTCGCTAATAAGAGTCCCTAAAAAGAGGCTAGGATTTTGAATGTTCATCTTTTACACTTTTGAGCAGCTAAAAGCTTTTTTTAAACTCTCATTCAGTCCAGTGTCTCCACATAGATTCAAATTGCAATAAAGCAAAGGAAAAAATTTGAGACCCCCCTTCAACTGATTTCTCCATTGCCTTCACAAATACATATGCACACGTGCACGCACACACACACACAAGGTTTAACTAGCTATTCAATACTATCCTAATTAAAAGTTGAATGCATCAGCAAATTGAACCCTAGAAGCTAGTTAGTTCTGTGCCTCAGTCTACTCACCTAGCTATAGAGCTTACTTCATCAGAAAACTCTCTCTCTGTTCAAAACAGAGAGCTTCCCTCTGCAAACTCACTCTACAAAGTGCATTAGACTCCACATCACATCTATGCTCCCTCAGCCCTAGTGGATAGAACAAGTTTCTCGGAGAGGATCATTTCTGTTGACCGAACTTTAAGTTCTTTTCCCAGATCTCTGACATGATTTGACTGAATTTCTTGAAGCTTTTGTGTGTAAAGGTTGCAGAATGTCAATTCTCTAGTGATGGGATTTAGAAAAAGGAGTGAAACCCAGAGACTTTATTCAGAGCGTGTGAGGAACCACCTTTATTACTAAGTATTTCATACAATGGTATTAAAGCTATTTGCCATGCTTTTTTTTATCCAAGGGTTTGACACAATTTCTTATTGTGCAGATAGCTGCTCCTAAAATTAAACCAATAACAATCAGTAGCATGTTATTGAAAGCTTATGATGTTCCAGACATTGGGCTTGGTACTTTTCATGAGTTCTCTTCTAACCTTCTACCAATCTTATGAAATGGGTATTATTATTACTCTTGCTGCTGTTACCGATGTCATTAAGAAGACAAGAAAACCGAGGGCTTGGTGAAGCTAAATACCTTCTCCAACATTTTATTGCTAATAAGTAGCAGAATCTTAAGTTAAAACCAGGCACTGTGATCTTGTGACTTCAGAAGCCTTCTACTTAATGACACTAATGCCCATTTGCATTTGTAAAGCATATTTCTGGAAGACACAAAGAGGGGGCAAATATTCTTCTGCCTCTTAATAAGACCTTAACCTAAAAGGGAATTAAAAATGAGAAAATACCAAGGTGGAGTAATAGGGACTATATTTACCTTTCCACCTGAACAACTAAAAGGAAGAGAGAATATATTAATGTATATATTCATATTGATATATTCATATACATAAATACATGTGCATGATATGAATACACACATATACACACAGAGAGAGATCTACAGTTTTCAGACCATTGTCCAATTAAGTGACAAAAGAAAGTGATATCTTCTAAGTGGGAAACAAGTCAGGTAAGCCCTAAGATTGTCCCGCCTTACTTCCTTGAGAGAATTCTTGGGCTACAGTACAGAGAGGAAGTCATTCTTCTCCTAGGCATTTACTCAAGAAATAAAAGTGCCTGTCCATATAAAGATTTGTACATTATATTCAGAGCAACAGTTATATCTGTAATAGCTAAAAATTGGAAAGAATTCAAATGGGTAAATAAAATGTGGTATATCCACACAATGGAATAGTGCTCAGTAATAAAAAGGAATAACTGTTGATATCTGCAATAAATAAATGAGTCTCAAAACAATCATGTGGAGCAAAAGAAACAAATGAATACATATCATATGATTTCACATCATATAAAATTCTAGAAAATGCAAATGAATCTAAAGTGACAGGAAGCAACACAGTGGCTGCATGGGTGCAGAGAAGGATTGCAAAGAGACAGGGGAGTATCTGTGGATAATGAATATGTTCATTTTCATCAATGTGGTAATGGTTTCACAGGTGTGTAAATATGTACAAATTTATCAAAGTGTATACTTTAAATATGTGTAATTTATTGTATGTCAATTATAGCTCAATAAAGCCATTTTAAAAATAGAACAGTTTTAATTAACAAGATGAAAGGTTTCTATCTTATTTGTTTTGTTTTTAGTATAGAATAGAAGCTGTATAAGAGTTGAGATATTGTTTAACTTGCTTATTTTGGGTCTCTAGTCACTAAACTTAGGTGTACCGATTACTACTTCTGAGTAACTAATGCAAAATGTAGTGGCATAAAATGGTCACCTGTCATGTTCATAGATCCTCTGCATGAATTTATGGCAGAGTTGGGATGGCTTCTTTCTGTTCCACGATGGTTGAGATCTTAACCAAATTGCTGGGTACTAGAAGCACTGGAGCTTCCTTATCACTTCGTGTGGTCTCTCCAGCGAGGAGGCTCCAACGTAGCCAGACTTGTTACACGTCAGTTCTGGGCTCTCAAGGTCTGACTCCCAAGGGAGAAATCTAGGAGGAAGCTGTGTTACGGGTTTTGTAATCTACCCCCAAAAGTCACTAAGGGGCACTTCCATCGCATTATTTTTGATTGAGGCAGTTATAAAAATTTGCCCAGGTTATGGTGAAAGAATATAAACACCACTCTCAATGGAGGATTCTCAACAATTGTGCCAACATTTTAAGAACATGTGGGATAGACTATTTATCAGTGCAGCCATCTTTGGAAAATTCAGTCTGCTGCACCATGTCTGTGTCACACAAATGAAGATATGAACATGAGTTGGTTATTTCAACTTCATACGCAGTCTTACATGCCATGGAAAATGAAATCCATGCATTCATTACACAGATGCAGAGTGCCTCTTTTTTACACAATGTGGTTTCAAGATAGAATGTTTTAACTTGTACCCTGAAGGAGCTCATATTTATAGATAAATATATGAGAAAAGAGAAAGAAAATATAGAAAATGGCAACTTAGCACAGGTTTAAGTCTTAGGGAAGGTATTTAGTACTATCAGGATTTTGAGAAAGCAGGGGCTACTACTGGCTGAAGAAACAGTAAATGCTGCATGGGGTGTGGAGTGTTAGAACTAAGACTGGAAAGTATAGTAAGATTTCCACAGAAGATGCTGAGAGACAAGCATTGAAAGTAAGGAAATAAAAGTTTGATTCAAGAAATTGACCAAACCTAGTACATTATCTGAAACTCCAAGGCCCCTTTAGAGCTACAGATTCTACACCCTCCTTCTAGAGTATTTTAATTTATTAAATTCCTCTCCCCCAGGACATTTTGATGATCAATCAGATTTTGAAACCACTGAGGTAAAGGATATACACAGATGGAAATAAAGATGTCTGTAAGAAAGATTAGAATCAAATCATAGGGGACTTAAATGAATCAAATAGTCTGCAATAGAATCTGATGATTATTTCATTTATATTTATTAACTTATCAGAGCACCACACTTTCCAGCTAAACACTGCACATTTGTGGTAAGTCAGATTATAAATCAGTAAACAATAAATAATGGCAGCATTAAGTACTTGATGATACATAGGCAAGCCTACAGTGTAACTTTAAATTACGATTTTTTAAAACATGGAATTTAGAGTCAGGAGAAAGCTAAGCAGTCCTTCAGTTTCTTTCCCTAAGTTCACAACCTTATTTAATTCTTCCCCAAAAGTGTATGTAAAATTCCTTTCTATTTTGCATGGAGGAGATTTCAGAAATTCATTTCACAGGAAAGTTTCAGTGGAGACACACTTTGTGATATAGAATGAAAGGTGCCTTATGCACACAAGATGTTAATATTGCTGTCATATTATTTATAAACCATAGGCTTTTCATATCACTTTTATGCACTGGTAGATTTTGGCAGTTCTATGGTTTCCTTTGATATATAATTTATTGTGTCAACTAATCCTGAAAAAAAATCCACAATAAATAAATAGATAAATTGATGTTCATCCAGCAGAACTATACAGGATGAAATGTAAGTTCAATTGCAGAAAAGAAAAGCTATATAAGAAGCAGAACCATTGTTTGTCAGTTTCGAATTGCTAAATTTGTTCTTTGCCAAAATTTCTAATTTCTAATTAGGATTGTAGGTACTATTTCTCTCTCTCTCTCTCTCTCTCTCTCTGTGTGTGTGTGTGTGTGTGTGTGTGTGTGTGTGTGTGTGTTTCTCTCTCAGAATGGCATCTGTGAGTCTCTTTTGATAATGAATACGCCAAGAGGGCCCAGAGTTAAGTCTAGGCCTCAGAACTAGGAACATTTCCATCAAAGATGGTTTGTTAATAATAAAGTAAGGAGGGAAAAAAGCTATTTGCTTCTTTTGTGGCTCTGACCCTCCCTTGGTCCTGCCAGGCCTGCCTGAGCATCAGCAGAGTTCAGTGGTAATTAAAGCAACAGTGTTGTGAAAAAAGTGTGAATTACTTTTACGGGAAGACTTGGATGTTGCTACTGACTGACAAAGCACAGCGGGGGACTCTGCTGGATATTAAAGAGTGATGGTAGTCCCTGTATTGTAAGGTGGCTTTTCAGCACAATGCAAAATTGTGACTTTTCACAAGTTGATATCTCTGGAACCATTCGAGTTATCAGCTTAAAATTTAGATATATATTTCTTCCCCTTGGCAAGCATGTGGAACAAAACTATGTCACATTTCATGAAATGCGATATGGTGGTTGGAATTATGGAGAGCTAAAGTATATTTTCTTCCTTTTCTTCCCCTGGATTTTGACTCTATCATGGAATTATTTCAACCTTGAAGATTGCAGAAAATAGTGAGGAAAAAGCTATAAAGGGATCATATGTTCAACCCTCTCTTGGCAAGTTATTTCAATGTCAACTATCTAGGCTTTCTGTTTCTGTCATTTTTTTAAAAAGAAAGAAGTGCAGACCAGCACTCTGTTGACAATGCCAAGAAATGCCAACTCTGGGCTCTCAGCACTGCTGTATAAATACCCAGAAGGATGGTGGGTTCCTCCCACCACGCCCAGCCAGGAAAAGTTCTGATCTTACTCCTGTCACTGCCAATCTTGGTCAGCCAACTCCCACACAGGTATGATATTAATGTTGATTCTGCTCCTTATCCTGTGAGAAAAAACCTTCTTAACCAAATCCAACAAACCAAATTTGTGGATGTGAATCAAGAGGATAAAATAGCCCAATAAACTATTAATCACTTTTCATTTTATAAGCTAACAGACACTATCAGTATTCCTGAATCAGGTTCACAGAGAACACATGGAATTCTATGTAAAGACATCATCAACAAACCAGGGAAGACTGCAACTGGTAAGATGCAACTGAAAAGTGATAGGAAATACGTATGTTATATGAGCCTGTATTAGTGATATATCATATAACCAATGAATAATATATCATGTAACATGCAAATGCTCTTTCATGTTTATCACTTTCTCCCTGAAGTAAGTGGGTTGAGATAGTGAGTAAAATTCCTATGCTTGGTATATTTTTGGTAACCCTATCCACATCTGACCACAGTGGGACCTTTTGTGGATCGATGGACACAGCAAAGCAGAAGGCAACGGAGTATGGTGAATAAGAGCTCACCCACACACTGTGCAACCCCAATTTCTCCATGTGCAAAAAGGTTGTAATGAGCATTCCCAACTTATTTTAAAAATTAAGTGAATTAAGATATTGAAAATAGTTTAGCAAAATGCCTGACATTTAGGAGTAATTAATAAAAGCTAACTGTTACTATCATCATCATCAAACAAGGTGTGAGAATGGTGCAAGTTGATCCAAGGAATCCCCTTTGCTTTTAGATATACTGATTCTGTGTGATTTGCCAAGCAATGGGGTAATATTTTTTAAGTAGTATGAGGTCATAAAATGGCATTTAGGGGATGAGGCTGTGACATGCCAAACAATAGATGGTTTAAATAGACAACAATGATATAAACAGAATAACTGGGGTGCTCAAAATGACATTCTTTCACCCCACTAGTGCAAAGTTTAATTAGTATGTAAATGGCATACTCATTTAAAATTGACATAATGCCACCTCTTTTCATGCCAAGCTGTCAGGGCCTATGAAACTGTAAAATTCCTGACACTAAACATTTGTTGTAAACTGATCCTTCCAAAAGTAACTTAACTAAAGCTGAAAAGGCAGGAAAGGTGATAATCACTTTTTTTTTTTAAAGCCACTTCTTCATTCTTTCTTTCAGAGAAAAAGGCCCAAATTGCTTTTGGGGAGAGATTCACCACATTATATTGGGCTGAGGGCATATTCTGTGAAAGAAAAAAAATACATGAACCACCAACCCCAGAGTGATGAAAAGCAAAACGGGTGAGGAAAAAAATACCCTCAATTGACATAGCTATTTTCATCATATCAAATCAGCCATCTGTTCTTGACATAGTTTATTATCATTAGGAAGATTTTCTCAATTCAGACATGGTGATGAGGAAAGATGAAGAATTAACCAGATAAATAGCCAATTTGGAAAATTCAGGCTGAGACCCTTTTCCTCAATTTCCATCCCCTCCTTTCTCCCTGCTCCATCATCACACTCCAATTATTCCAAGAAAAGCTTCAATGACATGATTAGACATGTTTATGGTGGTGTTTTTCTCTCACTTGTATAGGCATAACAAACTGAACACACTAGGTATCGAATGACACAAAGGTGATCGACATTGTACAAAAAATAATAATTTCCCATTGTCAAAAATGACTGCATAAACTTAGAATGACAGGTGGCTACAGTTAAGGGTGAGGGAATTAAATACTCTGAATTGAAGTATAAAAATGCTGATGTTTTCCTCCCAGAACTTATTCATTAGAAATCCATCAATTTACCTTGGGATAAGAGTGTTTAGAGAAGAAAATTTTCTTTGAAATCATCACAAAGTAATTCCAACAGCTCTGTGTGAGATAATCTGGAAGGAAAAAGTAAATGTTGGAAACCAATAATAAAAAGAAAATATTTAAATCCAATGCTTGAGATCAACTTCATAAAGTGAAGTCGGAAATTCACAAAAGTTAAGCTCATACATTTAGGTGAAAAAGTTAAAAGAATACTTGACAAATATCAACACAACTATTTAAAAAATTATTCAAGCTGGTTATTTTATTTACATAATGTCGAAAACAAGTGTGATTCTCCCTCAAATAGTTTACAAATTCATGTTAGATTTATAAGAATCTAATTAACAGTTTTTGAATTATACTTGAAAAAATATCTTTTTGATTAAAAACTTAAAAATGTTAAGGGAGGTAACTATTAAATCATGCAGTCTCCACAAAACAACTTTCACTCTGACCCCCAGGTTATTTTGTGTATATATATCTGTCTTTGATTACATTTCTGTGGTCTCTTATTCTGATCTTTTATACCTAAGTATCTGACTTACAACTAATTGTCAAAAAAGCAACTTTTTATAACTCTTCATTCCTCATCATCTCTTTGAGTCATCATTGTTGCTAGAACTTTTTTTTGTTGATACTCTCTTTTCTTAATTTCATCTTTGTCATGGGATATTAATTATCTTCATAACTCACTTAGTGTGCTCTTGGTTTTCTTTGTTGCTCCAACAAAGCTAAATATAGACATAGTCATTCCACCACAGTATTCATCAATTCAACAAATGTCTATTGAGACCCTACTGCAAACCAGGTGCTGTGCTAGCTGCTGGGGGTACAGCAGAGAATCAGGCACACATGATCCTTGCCCTCATGGAGCTTAAGTTTCTAGACTAGAAGTCAACAAACTAAAGCCTCCAGGCCAAATCCAGCTGGTCACCTAGTCTTGCAAATAGATTTTTCTTGGAACACAGCCATGCCAATTCATTTAAATATTGTCTACAGCTGCTTTTGGGATACAATGGCATGGTTAATTAGTTGCAGCAGAGACCTTTAGAACACAAAGCCTGAAATGTTTATTCTCTGGCTCTTTACAGAAAATGATGGCTAATTCTGGTTGACTCTGATCCACCTTCTACTGTGGCAGCTCTTCAATCTTTATCTTGGAGAGTACATTCTTGATTTCTTGTTGTTTTAATCACTTCTACAGAAATGATTTCATAACCTTTAGTTATAGTCACGATCTCTCTTTTGAACTTCAATCACATATTTCTAATTGCCTATTTAACATTTCCCTCCCCTGCACACACACACTAGTGAGTAAACCACCATTATTTCAAGATAGCTAAGATTGAATTTATCTTTTTCCCAAAGCCAACTGTGTTCTACCATCAATCTCCCAATCACTAGGACTTAAGATTTTGGAGTCTCTCACTTTCTTCTAACATCTAGGCGAAAAAAAGTTTAAAAACTTTAAATATTCTTTGTATCTATCAACTAGTATTTGTCTCTACTGCCACTACCTAGGTTTGAACCTCAAAATCTTACATTTGGATATGGTAATCATCAATCTCCTTATAGTTAATCCTTATATCTCCAATGATCTGTCAATCAGTCTCCCTGAGACATCACCTTGTATATGTCATCAAAATCCTTAGTAGCTTCCCATTACCAAGATAGGGATTCTCAATCTGTAGCTGGGGCTTTCTTTTGTAGGAATGCTACAAAATAACTTCAAATACACCTAGAATTCCCTGGAGGTTGAATAAATAAATACCCTGAGAAGATGTATCACTATGTATTTTTCAAATGTACACAGATGTTCTTCCAATAACTAAAAAGTTCAGCCTAGGCAACATGGTGAAACCCCGTCTCTACAAAAAAATATAAAAACTAGCCAGATGTGGTGGCATGTGCCCATAGTCCCAGCTACTCAGGTGGCTGAGGTGGGAGGATCACTTGAGCCTGAGAGGTTGAGGCTGCAGTGAGCCGAGATCACATCACTGCCCTCCAGCCTGGGTAACAGAGAGACCTCGTCTCAAAAACAAACAAACAAACAAGCAAAAAACACAAAATACAAAGTTGCTTTTATAAGTTACTGATATGGTTTGGCTGTGCCCCTACCCAAATCTCATCTTGAACTGTAGTTCCCATAATTCCCACGTGTTGTAGGAGGGACCCGGTAGAAGATAATTGGATCATGGGGTCAGTTTCTCCTATACTGTTCTCATGATAGTGAATAAGTCTCATGAGATCTGATGGTTTTATAATGGGTTTCCCCTTTCGCTTGGCCTCATTCTTTCTTGCCTGCTGCCATGTAAGATGTGATTTTACTCCTCCTTGCCTTCTGCCATGATTGTGAGGCCTTCCCAGCCATGTGGAACTGTGAGTCCATTAAGCCTCTTTTTCTTTATAATTTACCCAGTCTCAGGCATGTCTTTATCAGCAGCATGAGAACAGACTAAAACAGTTACCAATTTCATTGTAACTTTCTTCTCATTCTCTATTTTCCCAAGGAATAGATTCCAAAAGTGCAACTATTTTTTTTCTGTATTTTGTAATCAAATGGCCTTCCATTGGCCATTGAATGCCTACTCTACCATGAGGAAGGGTCTGTTAATTTACAAGAAAACTATGGGAGCCTAAAACCTCAGCACTTGGAGGGGAATGTAAAAGGCTTAAAAACTCTTTAAATACAACTTTGTCCTTTCCTCTCTTCTTGGACAAGAGCTATGGATTTGGAGGATTTTGTGAGGTACAGGATGACCTTGGAAAAATAGATGGCTGTTTAACTCAGTTCTAGACTTCAAAGAAAAGGAACTCGAGGACTCCTGGTGGTTTCTACACTGTCTGCCTCTGCTGGTTAGAGACCACGAGCATATTAGGGTTCTGGACAGAAGGTTTAATAAATGATATGAATTTGACATCCATGTCTTCCCAGTCATATTTCCTAGAAACCCAAAAGAGGTGGTGGAAAACTGAACATAAATACAGATGTATAGCAGGGGAAAGAAATTACTAAAATCTATCTCCACATTTTTGGCCCTGTAGTATCTGTGTCTTTCAGCTTAGCCATTATTCCTGGTTGTAGTGTTTATTTTATTTTATTTTTTTCTCCCACCATCTCCCTATGTACTATTTGATAAGTGATGGCAGTTCTCCTGTTTCCTGGCATATTATGTCATGGCATCCCTGGAACCCAGTGCAGTGCCATCAACCAGCAAGCAGAGAGCAACTAAAAATTGTGTGTGTTGCCATTATCCAGTAGCTGCAGAATAATCATAAAGCTCTTGTTTTTGCTCATGTATGAGTCATTTGTCAGGGTGAGTACTCAGGCCAATTTACATATCTCAGAAACCTCTCTGACATCACAGAACTTAGAGGGAGGTAAACTGAGGGAGGGGGAAAAGATGTGGCTACAGAATTGTCAACTAGTAGTTGATTAACTTTGAGCTAGGTAATTTCTCAGAATTTTAGTCCCCTCTGTGGTAACTTGGAATAATATCCACCACCTCATTGCAGTTATAATAACTAAAGGAAATAAAATATATAAGGATTTGGCATGGTACCTGATACATAGTTGGCAACCCAACAGTTGTTCTTAGAGGAGGGAAGAAGAGAAGGGGGTATGGATCTAAAATGATGCCTGTTATATATATTCCACCTGGTTTAGTATATGTCTGAATTACATTTGGCTTGGGATTACATTCCAAGGATATCCATAGTAGGGGAGGTGGCTCTGACAGTCAAAGAGAATTATTGGGTCTGGGAGTGATTAACCAGGAGTGAATTAACATTTATGGCGCTCCTATTACATAGCCAATTTAGTGGGCATCTCATATGTATTTTTTTATTTCATGCTCACATCTGTTCTGACACGAATGTAATTTTTTGTGTGTGTTTCTGACCATAAGAAGAATATGGCCAGAAAAGGTTTGAAACATTGCTTGCGTCCAGTTACTTATCAGCAGAGGAAAGACTTGAAACCAGTTCTAGGTGACTCTAGAGTTTTTCCGCTCTTTTTCAATCACCAGGATGTCTCTTCTAACAATTTTTTATGTCTTGTCAACTCACTCATCAATTTTCATGAAGACCACTGCCCAACTAGTGTGTGTATTATTATCTTTTTCTTCATTCCAACAAATTTCATTTTATTAATAAAAAAGGTAGCAAATGTTTACAAAAGTTAAGTTCACATATTTGGAATGATAATTTTTGGAATGTCTGAAAGAACAAGGACTATCCTAAGAGTAAGTGTGGCACTTATTCTCAGACACTTTAGTAGTCACCCAACTACCTAGCATGAATACGGGAGCTTGGCCCATCATGGGAGCCAGGACTGCTACGGTTGGCTTTGTGCCTTTGGCCTCATTCTTTGAGTCTGTCAGAAATATAACTTTGATTTCTAGAAAGTCCAATTTCTTCTCCTCACTTGCTATCGTAGATAATTGGAAGAAATTGTTTACAGCCAGGACTTGCAGGGTGCAGCTCTCAAAACCTGGCTTATATATAAGTAAATAGTAGTAAAATAAGGATAAAATGATGACATTCTTCAAGTAACAGATTTAGGTTATTGAAAATGATTATTTCTGTTTGCCTGCAACTGTAAAAATCAGTTTCAGATCATAGCTTTTCTTTTATATGGTAAATGATGAATGACCATTTAAACATTGACCCATCTACTAACCAAGATGTTACAAAATAAATAAAAACTTACTGTGCTAAAAGGGAATTTGAAGACTAAAATCACCTGATTTTTCAACTCACTGATTACATCATGGGGACATTTATTTGTCTTTACTTCAACTCTGGAATTGCATAAAATATATTTTCCCAACCAAGAAAATCCAGCCCTTTGGCTTCTGCATATTATATTTTTTCTGAATTCTGTAAATATGGTTTTCATCCAAGTTAGTATACCCTTTTAGACTTTGGAAATTGTGATGTCAAATCTAACTACTTGAATTAGTTTGTTCTCACGTTGCTATGACAAATACCCAAGACTGGGTAATTTATAAAGGAAAGAATTTTAATTGACTCATAGTTCCTCATGGCTAGGGAGGGCTCAGGAAACTTACAATCATGGCAGATGGCATCTCTTCACAGTATAGCAGGAGAGAGAATGAGTGCCCAGTGAAGGGGGAAGCCCCTTGTAAAACCATAAGATCTCATGAGAACTAACTCACTATCACAAGAACAGGATGGGGAAACTGCCCCCATGCTTCAATTATCTCTACCTGGTCCCTCCCACCACATGTGGGGATTATAGGAAATACAATTCAAGATGAGATTTGTGTGGGGACACAGCCAAACCACATCAGTACCTATTAAAAGAGCTCACAAAAGTAGGAATATTCTTCTTTGAATATGTATTTTGCCAAAAGAACATATAAGAATTATGTTTGCTTGCAAGGGTGAGGATGGAATGGGCTTGAGAAGAGTCATAGCAAAGAGAAAAGACATAATAGCACTGAGAAAGAAAAAAAAAAACTATTTTTGTAAGCATTTATTAGTTTTTATATTATTTTTTACTCTTTACAAAAATAGAACTATCCCGTGTTCAGTTTTTACTTAACTTCAACAACACTAGCAATATACTGCCTTACTGCTAAAACATTTAAAAGAGAGAAAAAAAAGAGAGAGGGGAAATGAAGGAAGGAGAGAAAGTAAATAATTTTTCTGGCATCACAGGAAAAAGAGAACTTGACTTAAAATTTTTCACTGAGTACCATTTGCTTATTTGCAATAAGCAATTCTTTTGAAAAAAAAAATTCTAAATTCAACCAATTCAGTATTTTTCTTCCTTAGGTTCAAGTACTATGACATAGATATTTTAGTTTTAGAAAAGTGTTACTAGCCACCACCCCTCTCCTTTCTAGAGCAGCAAAAATTCTGCCAAATTCATTATTTTCCCCCATTAGCCTATGGTCCTTAAATAAAATTCCAAAAGTTAGATAAATATCATTGGGTAATTAATGACAACTTTTACTCCCTATTGACTTCTTTATTTTTATTTTTGAGACAAGGTCTCACTTTATCACCCAGGCTGGAGTGCAGTGGAGCGATCTTGGCTCACTGCAGCCTCGACCTCCCTGGGCTCAATGATCCTCCCACCTGAGCCTCCCATGTAGCTGGGACTACAGGCATGTGTTACTCCACCCAGCTCAGTTTTTCTTTTTCTTTTCTTTTTTTTTTTTTTTTTTTTGTAGAGATGGGGTTTCACCACATTGTGCAGGCTGGTCTCAAACTTTTGGACTCATGCAATCCTCCCACCTTTGCTTCTCAAAGTGCTGATATTACAGGCATGAGCCATCACTCTTGACCTGACTTTATTTCTGAAATAAGAATGCAAATCTATATCCCTATCTAGGTGTTAAAAGATAGTAGAGCTAAACCAAACATTACACCCAAAGAAAACAGATTTATCTTCATTTTTAGATGCATGCATTTATCAGACTACAATCACCTCTGTTTATTTCTACAACAGCATGAATTCCAAAGGGCAGCTAAAATGTTTGAAGAAAAGGCAATTAAAGGACCTACGGAAACTCTCTCCAGTATGGATGTATTATATTTTGAGTTTTTAGCTAACATTCTATCTAATACTGGGTTTAATTTACCTAATATCCACAGCTTCAAATCAAAGTTGAAAAATTCACTTGTTAGTCGCATTTACATAACCGCTATAAAAACTGACCATTAGTTAGGTGTCATAAAGCCTTTCTCCTTTCTTATTGATAACTGGGGTAATAAATTACTTAAGCTTAGATCTCTCTTTCTCTCTACCTCTCTTTCTCTCTCATTCACACACACACACACACACACACACACACACACACACACACACACCTTTGTGTTATATGATTCTTCTACTAAGAGCAGTGAGTGTATCCAACTCTGATAATTTAGTGTACCACACATGGATCGCATCTAAACTTCTGAGTATTTATTCATCAGGATGAATAAAATACGTATCACCTGGACAGTACTGGATCTCAGTTATTCAGTGTAGATATGTTTCTTGAAATTCCACCTTCTAATAAGATGTAAAGAATTTGGCCTGACTCTTTTACATTACATTTAAGTGTATTTGGAAACTCTAAATTAAATGAAGTAAAGTAAGTGTTTTTTTTCTACTGAGCTTCTCAGAGAAATGTATATATTTTGTGTAAATTCCTAATAGAAATAATATGTTAATTTATTTTTAAAAGCATGCAGAAAAGCACAGGAATCATGTTTAAAATTATGTAAATCCTGCCACTCTAAACTAGCCATCCTTAACTGTAATGGGACATCATTTTTATATGTTTATCTGCATATAAACATATTGAAATACATACTAATTTCCTATTGCTGCTGTAATAAATCACCACAAACTAAATGACTTAAAACAACACAAAAATATTATTTTATAGTTCTGTAGGCTATAAATCCCAGGAGGCTAAAACCAAGATGTCAGCTTCCTTTCTGGAAGCTTTAGGGGAGAAATTAGTACTTTCGACTGCACACCTTCCTAACTTTGTGGCCACTTTTGACCTTAAAGCCAGAGAGGGTAGTTCAGACCTGCTAAGGTTGCATCACTCTGTCTGCTTCCCTCTTCCATTTTTAAGGACTCTCATGATTATACTGGGCCTGACCAGGCAGTCCAGAATATCTAACTTAAAGTTAGCTGATTAGCAGCAACTATAATTCTATTTGCAACCTTAATTCCCATTTGCCATGTATTATAACTTATTTATAGATTCTGGAGTTGACAATGTGACATCTTTGGGGATACATTAGTCTGTTTACAACAAAAGATACATATTTATATGTATTTATATATATACATGTACACACACATATATAAAATCTTTTTTTAAAATAAGATGCTAATCTACATGCTCTTTTAATTAAAAAACTACTAAATTAGTTGTATATGTTGGTGTATATGTTAATCTTTATAATTTAATCGCCTGGACAAACTGAAGAATTTTCTGAATACTAAATAAATATTTTTAATGTTGTATTATTATTTTAAAAATATATATCTAAGTCTAAAAATAAATGTCATCAAAATAATAGGTGTTTGAAGTTATGTTTTTAGAATGAGATCCAAATTTAGAAAGGGTTGACTTCCCCTTAGAAATAGACAAAAAAAAAAAAAAAAAAACCAAAAAAATTCCTACTGTCGTTGTATTATTTTTACATCATCAAGGTATATAGCATTTAAACTTAGCCTTCAAAACAGAATTTCCAATATTAGCTGAGGATTGTATTTACCTAAACAGTCACTTCCAACTATTTCTCCATTCTTGAGATACTTATTTTGGTTCTTCTCTTTGTTGTCCAGTACTCACTTTCATAAATTTCTTCATTTCAAGATGGGTTCATAGACGTACTTCCCAAGTTCTTGTGTACTTAAGAATATCTAGTTTTAGTTTTTATATCTGAATTATGAGCATCTTGGGTCACACTTTTTTAATAGCAGGACTTTGTAGACATTGTTCTACAGTCCTCTGAAACTAAGTGTTGCTTGGTGAGATCTTAGGCTGGCCTCATTTTTTTAATGTGATAGTTTACTTGCTTTTATTGTGTGCAGAAATGACTAAAATAAAATCTTTTTTAAAAAATTACTAGAATTTTAATTTTTTAAACAGGCTAAATTATTATCAGCTTTTGTTCCCCACCCCCCCCGAACCTCATATCTTAATCAGTTCTTTCGCTTAATTTCAGGGAAATTTTCCACTTTTACATTGTGAAATTCTTCTGGATTCTTCTAAAAGTTTTCTATTATTGGGTGCCCACTATAAATTATATTATATCATCTTTATTCCTGTATAGTACCTTGTTTCTAATTGCTTTTATTGCTGTCTTTTCTTTCTGCACTTATTGTGAGTATCTTAAGATGTCCTATGTCAGAAATTGTATACAGCTGTGTTTATAGGCCTGCAGGTTGAGTTTCTGGAAATGGGAAGGCTAAATTGAAGTGACTGATATAAGGGCTTGATTGTATAGTATCTTTGAAGCTGTGTTCCCACATTAACACTGACAATCTAAATTATTTTCAGTTCTTAATAGTTTTTACAGTAATTTTATGTATATTATCTCATTTAACCTCCACATGGTTCTGAGAGGTAGACAGGGGAATAGTATTCTCACTTTCTGATGTGTATAAGTGATCAGCTGAATCACTCTTTTATAATTAGAATATTAGATAATGTCAATATAAAACAAATTGTTCTTAAACTAATCCAATCTTTTTCTTCCTTGCCTGTCTTCATGATAAAGAAAAAGCAACCCCTAATTTTCACTTCCACTCTTTCTGACTGCAATGAAAAGAAATTCTGCTGCAGAGGTAGATTTGGGGAAAGTTTTTACTTCTCTATTAAAAGCAATGGGCAATGCTGGCATCTCAGTCTCCTTCCTTCTTCCTCAGTTTGACATGTATACAATGTCAAGAGATGAGGCAGTAATTGTGGACTCATCAGGAAAAGGGCAAGAACAATTCAACTGATATTAGCTCCAACATGATTGAGTCATGGAACTAATGTCATCAGCTGCCTGCCTATCTCTGAACTCCTTATTACATGAGAAAAAGAAGTGTCTCTTTGCCTAAGTCATATAAATAGTATTTTATGTTATTTGCCGCAAAAGCATTCCTAATACTATCAACTGATAATAATGTCAATGCAAGGAAATGATTTAAGCTCCAAATCATTATACATTTATCTTAAGTTCATATAATACAGAAATAGTCCAGGTGTGGTGACTGATACCTATAATCCCAGCATTTTGGGAGGATCTCTTGACGCCAGGAATTCAAGTTTAGCTGGAGCAACATAGCAAGACCCCGTGTCTGCGAAAAACTTACATTACAAAAATGGGCTGGACGCAGTGGCTCATGCCTGTAATCCCAGCACTTTGGGAGGCCGAGGTGGGTGGATCACAGGGTCATGAGATCAAGATCATCCTGGCTAACATGGTGAAACCCCATCTCTACTAAAAATACAAAAAAATTAGCTGTGCGTGGTGGCGGGCGCCTGTAGTCCCAGCTACTCGGGAAGCTGAGGCAGGCGAATGGTGCGAACCCAGGAGGCAGAGATTGCAGTGAGCCAAGTTCGCGCCACTGCACTGCAGACTCGGGGACAGAGCAAGACTCTGTCTCAAAAAAAAAAAAAAAAAAAAAAAAAAGGCTGAGTATGGTGGCATGTGCCTACAGTCCTAGCTTCTCAGAAGGCTGAAGAGGGACAGGAGGTCAAATCTGCAGTGAGCTTTGATGATGATGCTACACTCCAGCCTGGTCAACAGAGCGAGCGAGACGTTATCACTAGAAAAAGAAATTGTTTAAATATAATAACAATCCTTTATTTCCCTGATAAATGGGAAGACTAAGTTCTTTCCTTCTTCCCACCATTGGGGACTAGGACGTCACCTAGGAAGAAAAAATATTTAGCATTTTAACTCATTGGGCAAGTATTCAAAATAAATTGTTCCAAGAAGCAAAGTTAATTTATGCCAGTTGAATAGAAAATAACATTAGTTTAATTCATTGTGTTTCCAAGTAACCTGGAAGAATAACAATGACTAAAAATTTTGTGTGTATGAATCTAAATATTTTTCCTGATTTGAAAGACTGTGCTAGACACTGAATGATTATTTTCATTTACATGGTATAAGCAATTCACTTTCTCATACATCTTAAAAGTCTACCTACATGAGATAAGAATTATGCTGTTTTATATTAAAATTGATATAATTTCATGAATCATTTTTATTGACTGATGATTTATAAACTATTCTCCTGGAAAACCTCATTATTTTTTGAAGCCTCTACTACTTTCCAAAAAAACTTCCAACTTAATATGTATCCTACCATGTCGTGCCAATTTACAAGTTATGGGAGATCTGAGCAAATATTTTAATTGATTTTGAATTGTGCAGTTTGTCTCAGAACTACATAAACATTAAATAATTCAGAGACTAAATGAAACCTTATAATGCAGCACACCAAAGTTGTTTAAGCAAGTTTTTTCCCCAATAATCAGATAATTATACATAACTAGTCGTCATTACTTGAAACAAATTATGTTCTGTTGAAGCATAAAAGAGGTTTCCTGGCATTATTTTGAGTTCAACTAATCTTACTGACAATAGGTGTCTGTCTGCAAAACCTGTTTATTGGTGTTATGGTTTGGTTATATAGCATTGTGTGTAGTAAGCCCCTCTTAATCATATCATTTTTCAAATAAATATTGTATCTTTTACTTTGAAACATCACAGGTTCAGTAAACTTGGCAAATGTGTGTATATTTTGAATACAGAATGCTTTGTCCTTTATTCATTGTAGATTATCTGTAATAATACACTGCTCCATGAGACAGCAGACTAGTGAAGAAAAAAAGGCGAGCAGTTATTTGCTGTGCATTTAAGTGCTTAAACAGAGGAGTTACTCTGCTTTCAGACATTCTTGCTTGATGAATTCACTGGAGGCAAATGGTTTAGAGTGCTGTGTCATGCCAATCAAGGGCATTAGTATCATTTGTGCAGTGGGAAAGCTTGTGTTTGGAGGAGGAGGGAATCTTTGGCTCTGTCCATACAGATTAAGTAAAATGGAAAACTAAGGCATTTATCCAACTAATTCTGGCAAAAAGAAAAAAAGTGAGGTCAATTATTCAAAGCAGCTATAGATGGTAATGGAGTTCAGTGGATAAGTAGTACTCCACTGTCCTCCCATTTTCTGCAACTGAAATTGTTTTTACGTTTGTGTTGAGTGGAAGAGCACACTAGGAATTCCCTTATGAAGCATCATTTAGTGAGTGGCCAAAATTAAAGGCACAGCAAACTCTTCATTCCCTCGTTGTTTAAAGGACTTATATATAGGCAGGATAATAATAAATCTCCTACTTCCACATAAGAGTGTACACCGAAAAGATTAATATCATTTGACCACTTAACTTTTAAAAAATGATACTCTGAATTTATAAGCTAAATTACTATGAGTTTGAGCATACGTTATTAGACAATAGTATTATTGACTCTAATAAAACCAAGATATACTGTGTTCAAACCACAGAGGCAATAGTTTTTGGGGTTTTTTGTTGTTGTTGTTGTTTTGAGTATTAGGAAGTTCCTACTTCCAAGTTTAAAATATTGTGATAATTGTGATAATTTTATACTTTGAAAAATTAAACCATTATGTCGGAGGTGTTTGAACCAGAGCAACTCCATCTTGAATAGGAGCTAGGTAAAATAAGGCTGAAACCTACTGGGCTGCATTCCTAGACAGTTAGGCATTGTCAGGATGCGGGATGAGACAGGAAGTCCACACAAGATACAGGTCATAAAGATCTTATGGCAAAACAAGTTGCAGTAAAGAACCCGGCCCAAACCCACCCCAACCAACATGGCCACAAGAGTGACCTCTGGTCATCCTCATTTCCACACTCCCACCAGCACCATGACAGTTTACAGATGACATGGCAATGTCAGAAGTTACCCTATATGGTCTAAAAATTGGAGGCATGAATAACCCATGCCTTGTTTAGCATATCATCAAGAAATAACCATAAATATGGGCAACCAGGAGCCCTAGGGGCTGCTCCTTTACTTTCTTAATAAACTTGCTTTCACTTTACTCTATGAACTTGCCCTGAATTCCTTCTTGCATGAGATACAAGAATCCTCTCTTGCGGTCTGGATTTGGGCACCTTTCTGGTAAC
This sequence comes from Piliocolobus tephrosceles, assembly GCF_002776525.5. NCBI lineage: Eukaryota > Metazoa > Chordata > Mammalia > Primates > Cercopithecidae > Piliocolobus > Piliocolobus tephrosceles. Next base: position 59,456,789 of record NC_045448.1, on the reverse strand, counting down.
AATTATGCCACAAGAAAAACTAGGCAGATAAAATATAATAAATTTAAATAAAACTTCATAAGGGAATCTTATAGTAACTTTAATCATTCAACATAAATTCATTAAACAGCTTTAGGTAAATATTTTTCTTTTATATCATCTTCTAAATGTTATAAAGCACTCTTATTGGAGAACTGCTTTCTTTCCCCAGCACCAGTCATTAAAGTCCATTCTTTCCCTTCTAATTTTCAAGCCAATAAATTAAGTTAGCTTCTATATGTAAACCTTGTTTATTGATCATTTCCTCTGGAAAAAAATTCCACATCATTCTACTAGATTTCAGTGTAAACTTTTTCTTCTGTTCCATTAATCTATTTGTCTATCCCTATGGCAATATCACCTACCTTAATTTTTATTTTATTATAAATTTTAATATCTGAAAAGGAAAGACCCCTCACTTTGTCTTTTTTAGGTGTATCTATCATTTTAGAATTAGCTTGCAAGTTAAAAAAAAAAAGTAGGAATTTTAAGTAGAATAATTTGACTCATTCTAAGTATGTATTGTTTTGTTATAAATCACTCTAAACTTAATGACATAAAAGAATCATTTGATTTATTATATTTCACAGTTCTGGGGTTTAACTGAGATCAATTAAGCAGTTGTTTCTTGATGGTCTCTCATGTGGCTCTTGTCTAATGGTGGCCACTTGTTCATATATCTGGAAGTGAAAGCTGATGTCAGCTGGAACTTCAGTAAGGGCTGTTCTTCAAAACTACTCCTCATATCCTACCCATGTGATTTCTCTACTTTCTCATGACAATGAGATCAGATTTCTGGAACAAATAAGAGTCCCAAGAGGACCAGGCAGAAGTCACATCAATAGTTATGACCTAGCCTTAGTATCAAATATTATTGTTTCTACCATAGCTCATCAAATTCAAGGGGATGAACATAGACACACACATTCCCAACTTTCCATCATAGGAACATCAGTAATACATTGTAGGAAGAATGTATGAGAAAAAGAAAATCTGGCTATATCCATATTAGAAAAAAAATCATCTGCCACAATTCTGTAAATCAATTTAGGAAAAATTAGCATCTTTACACTATTGAATTTTCCTATCCATGAACATGGTATAATTCTGTTTATTTAGATTTTCTTATTTTCTTTCAATAAAGCTTTATTTTTCCACAAATAGCATATGTACGTTTTGTTATAATTATTACTAGGCACCTTATTTTTTTTATGTCATGGTAAAGATTATCTGTTTTAAAATGTGTTTTTCAACATTACTTATTTCTATATAGCAAATTAGTAATTTTATGTGTTGATTTCGTATTCAACACACCTGCTTTACCATCTAATTTATTCTAATAAATTCTATTGCTATTGAATTGTCTACATAGTCTTTTCATCTGTGACTAATAATTCCTTTTTTCTTTCTATTATACTTATTTAATAGGCACATATAATACCTATCCTGTCTCAGACACTTTTTTTTTTTTTTTTTTTTTTTAGTGATTCCACTTTTATTTTTATTGGTATATTTTCTGTTTGTTTCTTTGTTTTCTTCAACTTTTATTTTAAGTTCCGGGGCACATGTGCAGGATGTGCTGGTTTGTTACATAGGTAAATGTGTGCCATGGTGGTTTGCTACACAGATCAACCCCTCAACCAGTTATTAAACCCAGCATCTATTCGCTATTATTTCTGATGCTCTCCCTTTCCCCACACTTCCTGACAGGTTCCAGTGTGTGTTGTTTCTCCCCGATGTCAGACACTATTTTGAGCACTTACAAATATTAACTCATTTAACATTAATAACCTCCCATCAGGTAGGTATTATTATTTCCACTTTGGAAACTGAAGTGCGTATAGAATAAAATACTTAGCTACTAAGCTTGTTAAGCTTGTTCATTACTTAATTTGTAAGCAATAGAGAAATGATTTAAATCCAGAAGTCTGGTCAAACCCTTAAATGCTACATCATGTAGCCTCTCCTATACCTTTTCTTTATTTTTCTTCCCTTACTGCACTAGCTAAGACCCACAATATAATGTCAGAAAGAATTACTGATGCAGACACCCTTGTGATTTGTATGATGTTAAAGCCAACTCTTTCACCATTCTACTGTAAAGTACTAGGCTTTGTAGGTTACTATTTATCAGATAAATACAATTTCCCTTTCTTTTTACTTTACTAAGTGCTTTTTTTTCTTATGTTTTCTTTCTTTAAAAAATGTGAATAGTTGTTTAATTTACTGAAGGCTTTTACTTCCTCTACTAATATAATCATGCCATCTTTTTTTCCCATTTATCTCTTAAGTTGGTAAACTGAATTATGTGATTTTTCTAATGCTTAATCAATCTTCCCCCTGAAAAGAATTCCATTTTATTACACATTTCTAGATGTCAGTGTTCCAATATTTTGATTAGAAATTTTGAATTTTAGCTCAAAAATGAAATTTGCATATACATTTTTTCATATTATGTTTAAAGTTGACGAAAACAGAATTTTAAAGTATTGACATTTTTCAAGTTATCTTTCTAAAAATTTCATTTGAATTTCACAGTGATAAGAGAAAGTGGTCTGTATGACACAAATTCTTGAATATACATTAATGTTTGGATACTTGCTTTATAGCAAAATATTTTCAATTTTCACAAATATTCTCCATGTACTTGAAAATAAAAAACGTCATTTTGAAAAACCTAATGAAATAATGGATTCAGACAATGGTCATCATGGATGACACTATTAAGAGAAAGGTTGATGGAGAATTTATTTATTTATTTTTTACCTTTTTTTTTTTTTCTCTTTTTTAAGAGATGGTATCTCACTATGTTGTCCTGACTGGATTCAAACTCCTGCGTTCAAGTGATCCTCCTGCCTCAGTCACCCGAGAAGCTAGGACTTCAAGTGCAACACCACACCGAGCTTGATGGAGAACTTAAGAGTGAAGGGATCAGGCAATGACCAAATGAACCAAATGATCAATCTTTGCATTACAAACAGAGTCACAAACAAGTGTGGTGTCATCTGGTTGTGATATAATATTAAGTACTCCCCCCAGCCAAGACTCCTAACTTGAAAGGGAATCTAATCAAGTTCAGGGTTAAATTCCATTTATAGAGAATACAGGAGATAAATGAATGAGCTAATTAACACCACAGTGAAGCAATCAGACAAATCAAGAATGTGAGACATTTTTTAGAACTGACCCAAGTTCTTCAACCAGTCAGTGGCCTGATGAAAAAAGGGAAGAAGTAAAGAGGAAGGCAACTGTTTGGATTGTATTTCCAATAAACCAAGTGTAAAATACGTTTAAACAATCATGACTATTTTCATATGGTATGAATTGAATTCTGGATAATACCAATAAATCATTCATAATTTTATCAGGCATAATTTTGGTTTCAGTTATGTACAAACAAGTCTGTGTTTTTTTAGAGATTCTTGCAGAATTACGTGGTGATGATACACATTTGAGACTGAGCTTTAAATTTTGAAAAAGGAAAGAAAAATATGAATCTTGTTCTTCATATGTTCATTAGATCAAGCTTGTAAATTGCCTTTTTTTGTTTGTTTGTTTTGTTTTTTGAGATGGAGTCTCCCTCTGTCACCCAGGCTGGAGTGCAGTGGCCAGATCTCAGCTCACTGCAAGCTCCGCCTCCTGGGTTCACACCATTCTTCTGCCTCAGCCTCCCGAGTAGCTGGGACTACAGGCGCCCGCCACCTCGCCCGGCTAGTTTTTTGTATTTTTAGTAGAGACGGGGTTTCACCAGGTTAGCCAGGATGGTCTCGATCTCCTAACCTCGTGATCCGCCCGTCTCGGCCTCCCAAAGTGCTGGGATTACAGGCTTGAGCCACCGCACCCGGCCTGTAAATTGCCTTTTAATTTCATCTTTTTTTTTTTTTTTTTTTTTTGAGACAGGGTCTCACTCTGTTGTCCAGGCTGGAGCGTAGTGACACAAACATGGCTCACTGCAGCCTCTATATGCTGTGCTCAAGTAATCCTCATATGTCAGCCACCCAAATAGCTGAGACTATGAACCACATGACTGGCTAATTTTTAAAATTTTTTTGGAGAGACAAAGTCTCACTATGTTGCCCAGGCTGATCTTGAACTCATGAGCTCAAGTGATCCTCCTGCCTCCATCTCTCAGTGTTAGTATTACAGACACGAACTACTACACCTGGTTCAATTCCAAATCTTACTGATTTATTTTTCTCAGTTAGTGAAAGGCATTGTTAAAATGTTTCAATCTGATAATAAATTTATTTATTCTTGTGTTTGTCTTCATTTTTGCCTTATCAATTTTAGAGGAAAAGATTTTGCTTTATATGTTTTAGGAGACAATCATTTAAAAATGTTATATTTTCCATGTTAATTGAATCATTTATTATTACACAGTTACCTTTTAAATCTGAGTAATCTTTTTTAGCTTAATGTCTAGTTTGTCTGTTAATCAAGCTGTAGTAGCATCTTTTGTTTTTGGAAAGTATTTGAGGAGATACCTTTCCCCGTCCTTTCATATTGAACCTATTTACATTTTTGTGTGTTATACATGTTTATTTGTCATTTACTGGATTATTTAATCATTTACATTTCTTATAATTGCTGATATATTTAGGTTTAGTTCTACCTTATTGCAAGCTGAAATTTGTCCTACCTTTTCTATACTTGTTTTTGCTTTTTTTTTTCTTTTGAATTAACTGAATATGTTTTCTCATTCTGTTTTTTCTTTTTACTTAACATCTTTCATTTCTCTTAGTGACTACTCTAGGAATCTTAACATTCAGGCTAACTTATGAAATTTTAAAGCTAATCATTATCTTCACCCTCCTGAACAAATCAATGATGTTAGAACACTGTAACTCTAATAATATTTTTCCTTTAGGCACTATTGCTTTATGTATTTTTATCTTACTTTTTTCTTTCATAAACATAGAAGTGGCAATTATTGTTTTATATAGTCAATGTTGGTTTTGATTACAAACATATTTATTACTTTCTTTATTCATTATTCTTCCTTGCATCTCAGACTTCTTAGATGAAAATGTCTTTATTTCCCCCGTATTCTTAATAAAATATTTGTCGAATATTGAATTCTAGATTCAACAATTATTTTCTTTCTATGCTCTAAAAATTTTACTCTATTCTCTTTGTCTTTTATTGCCACTAATAAGTCAACTGTTATTTTAATCATCATGCTTAGACAATTTATCTTTTCTGTCTGATTTTAAAATCATCTCTTTGTCTTTGGTGATATCAGTTTTCCTTGTTGTATATTTAAATGTGGATGGTTAAATTTATCCTACTTGTTTTTTTAATCTGAGGATGGATGTTGTTCATTAATATTTTTAAATTGTCAGTCATTTTATCTTCAAATGCTGCTTCCCTCTTCTCTTATGAAAATTCCAAGTACATACATGCCTTAGATTTTTTCACTCTATCCTACACATCTACTAATAACTCTGCCATGTTTTCTATGTCTTTGTCTCTCTATACTGCAATTCAGATAATTTCTTCAGAAATATAATCCAGGTTATGAATTCTCTTTTTATCTACATCTAATCTGATCTGGAACGTTGGTATTAAGTTTTTAATTTCAATTATTATAGTGTCTCTTCCACTGATCTCTTTAGTCATTTTTATACCTGCTTGGTCATTTTTATGGTGACTCCTCTTTTTTACTCATTTGTATCCCCTATTTTAATTCATTAGGTATGCTAAACCTCTTTACCCCATATTCTTTTTAAATATGTTTCTAATGTAGGAAGTTTGGGGCTCACATTATTCTTGCTCATGTTTTTTACTGCTTTGTTTGTATGTTTTGTGACTGAACTTGAATTCGTATTCTTTAGTACTTTGTTGAGGCAAATTTACCGAGGCTTAGATTGAAAAGAGGTTCCTTTAGATAGGATTTGCATTTGCTTCTGCTACGTGCCTGGAGAGCCTATTGATTCAGCATCATTTTAATTAAATGCATGCTTTTAGTTTTATTTGACCACACCCACATGCTGTGGACTCTATCTGCAAATCCAGACAGTGAAGACTAGCTTGTAGTATGAATTTCTGGAGAAGAGTTTTTTCTTCTGGTCAAGGTTGGAGAAGAGAAATTTGTTTTGCTGATCCCTTAGGGGAAGGTGACATTTCTATTTACATTGAGAGGATGGCTGTTTGGGGTCCCAGATCTATGGAGATGGTTACCTATGAGATGTCATTTCCTTCCCTTGTGGGTACTAGTCCTCCATCTCCTGTGACCTGTGAAGATGTGAAAAGAAAACTCAAGTTCATCTTGGTTTGATGACTACGCTAAGAACACAAATCATACTCACTGTTTTGCTTGGCTCTCTGGATTTGTACTTTCACTTAGTTTTTGACCTCTGCAAACTCCTAACTTTCTTACTATATCATTGATATACCTAAAAATATGTATTTTTATATTAAACCAGTATTTTTAGTTGCTTTTCATAAGACAGTTAATTTCTGTTAAATTGCTAGAAAACCAGTCTCAATAATCTTATACCACCTCTGTATGAGTGAATAAAAGAAATAACTGAAAGAAATATTTTAAAAGAGAGAATCATGTACCTGGGTTTGTGGTAACCACATTACTCACAACTGCCAGAATGCAATGCAGCCACAAGTGGTTTTAGTGGTCAGAGAAAGTAAGTGTAAAAACCATAACATTTTCGGAAGGTTCATACAAACTTGACATGTAGCACATTAACCTAAAAGGAGACACTCCAATTCACCAGGTAGTTCTAAGAACGCTAGTCTGGAGATCAGAAGTGGTGGTTGTTTAGCGGTCTCAGTGAAAGAAACTGAAGGTGGGAGGTTGATGTAGAGTCAGACTTAGTGGGCATGGCTTTGGATTGGCTGTCCAGAGGTCCAACTTCTAAACTCACCTCTGCCATTAGTGGTTTGTGGGAAGTTGGGCAAGTTGCCTTTCCTCTCTGGGTTTAATTTTACTTATCTGTAAACTGACTATGCTGTTAACACATGAGGCAAAAATCTGTGGCCTCTTAGCCCTCAATTATTCCTTTACAGTTCCTCTAAGGGCAGCACAGTTCTTCTGGTAATATGCTCCTGTCTCCTCATGTTTAAAGGGTCATTACTTAGTGATTCTAAAATGTTTTATAAGATAGTAAGAGTCAGCTAACTCAGATTCTACTGGAACAAGGGAAGAAAGAAGCCCAGATGACCCTCTGTAAGTGTTATTTATGAATGATGGGTACTCAAAAGATTTTTAAATGTAAGATATCATAAATCATATCTTTGTGACAAATTGTTTTCATGCCTCAAACTCCAGGTTTTTTTTTAATTGTTGTTGTTCTGTTATTTCATTATTAGCTGCATTGTAAAACTAATGAAATTCAAGCTTTAGGTTCCTGGATTTAAGCATCTTCTTTCCAAAGACCTTTTTCCTCTCATTTTAAATAAACACTCACTTTTGTGTTTAATGTTTTAAATATAATTTTATATATTGTTTAAAAATGAATTTCCCACATTGTATACATTTCAGGGTCCACAAAACCTAAATCTGCCCAGTCTAATACTTTATCGGATAAAAATTACATATTTCTTCCTCATTTGGTTTATCACTTTTCCAGCTTTCATTAAACAACAAAAAAAGACAAAACAAAGAAAAGATACTATTGATTCAAGTGTACGTATACAGAAACATGTTTCAACGCAGGTCTGGCCTATTAAAATTGGAGGGCAGTTTGATGGTTATGCAAAAGCTTGTTCATGATTCATTGCCTTCCAAAGCTCAAACTTTCACTCTTTTTTAAGCCTAGATCTTTGGAAAAAATAACAGGTCCCAGTAGTCATTGCAATGTTTTGAGACTGCAAGTTGTGATAGTGCTAGTAAAAAAAAAAAAAAAAAAAAAAATACATGTAATATTTTATTTTCCAATTTTGAGGGAACAATTCTACCAGCCTCACATAGTATCTTAGAGTTGCAAAAGCATTTATGAACAGTTGAATTTGGAAAAGGAAGATTTATTCAATTGCTTTATGTAGTTTGAGAACTAAGATAACATGAGCAATTGTTAACTTCAAAATATTCTATTCTGTTTGTATTGTTTTTACATTAAAATTATACTCTCGTATATATACACATATTGACTATGGCTGGCCATTTCTAGGAATTTGGGTATTTTTGTCAAAGGAAAGCAGCCTATTTTAAGATTTTATTTTACATATTTTATTTTTATTTTGAGGGGAATCCAAATATCTACATCATGAACTTAAATTCCTATAGCTGCCAGAACTGACAGAGAATTAGCAAGGCAGAGCCAAGTTCACGCAAGACTGTCTACGGCGCTCTTATAGCTAAAGACAAACCAAAATATTGACTAGTTCTTCTCAAAACAGCATGTATAAGTTGTGGCTGAAATAAGCCTGATGTAAGAAAGAATACAGATGGCAGTATAATCATAGGCTGGGTCTACAAGATGCCAAACAACCCATTCAAAAGTGAAAAACTCAGTCGATCAGTTGGTGGTTTTGTCTACATGCCACCAAGCAACAGGCTTGACTGATTTCTTCACAAAATTGACTGAGCTTTTGACTATACTTGAGCAGATGTTTTATCACTATGTATATTCAGTCTTAGTTGTCAAATCTATAACTCAAGTAAAGTAAGTTCTCCTATGAATGACGAATTCCTTTCCTCCATCAAAACAACCTGAAACTGTTAAACAAAGCTCATCTGCAGTTTTTAATTCATCTTAGAACCTAGTTCAATGCATGTGTTTCACACAGTATAGAGCATTCCGGACAAGAAATAGAATCTCCCAACTTTCATGCCTCGCTTTAGCTTTTCTTAATTCATTTGGTATCCTGGCTACTCAAATACTCATTAAAAAGTAACTAAAATCCATTTTACTTTCTTTCTTTTATTTTTTTTAAGCAACAGTTTCCTTGGTATATCCAATCTATTTGCCATCAATGTTTCAAATTACTACTAACATTAACGATTGCTTTTGACATTTTGTTCTAATTCTTTTAAAAAAGGTCCTTTTCAGGCCAGGCATGGTAGCTCACGCCTGTAATCCCAGCACTTTGGGAGGCCGAGGCAGGCAGATCATGAGGTCAGGAGATCGAGACCATCCTGGCTAACACAGTGAAACCTTGTTTCTACTAAAAATACAAAAAATTAGCCAGGCATGGTGGCGTGTGCCTGTAGTCCCAGCTACTCGGGAGGTTGGGGCAGGAGAATCAGTTGAACCCAGGAGGCAGAGGTTGCAGTGAGTCGAGATTGTGCCACTTCACTCTAGCCTGGGTGACAGAACAAGACTCCATCTCAAACAAACAAACAAACAAACAAAAAGAAAAAACAAAAAAACTTTTCTCTAAAAGATAAGTCACAAGATCTTTCAAACATGTCATAATTAAAAATGAAAGCAATCAAAAAAGATACTGTTTTAAAACAAGTTCTTTGTGAACAGCAATCTCATGCCTTTGGCCTCTATTGTGTCCTCATCACCTGATATGGTGTGGGCCTCAACAAATGTTTATTTAATGAATGATTAGATGGATTGTAGTATACTATTGTCCTAGCCACTGACAAATTGTGCCTATGAAGAAGTGACTAGGGGAGTAAATATTCCAACTCACTCCCCTCCTGTCCTACAAATGTACTGCTCATGCTTCTATTGCCTAAACCCAGCTGGAAACCAGAAGGCAAGGGAGCGTGTTAAGAGCTCACAGGAAGGTGGAGAGGGGTGGCGAGTGGTTCTGGAACTGAAAACAGTATCCACTATCTGCACACTGCTGTCATCCATGCAATCACTGGAGATAAGAAGCGAGATGTACATGATGATTCTCATAATTTTCACAAACACACTAATTACAGACATACATATATACACATGTAGATTTATGTATATAATTGACACGTTAGATAGATAGATCAAAATGCTCTCAAAACCTAAACACAGTTGATTTCTTCCCAAATCCAAAACTTCTATTTAATTAAAAAACTTCTATTTAATTAAAATTTAATTCTTCTATTTAATTTAATTAATTAAATCCAAAAACTTCTATTTAATTAAAAAAAATGTTTTTTCAGAAGCTAGAAAATATAAAAAAGGGTAGATGAGAAGCATACTCATTCATACGCAATGCTTCTAGTAACCAATAGATGTATTTTTTCTTAGTTCACAAGGCAGTCGTCAGGAAAGATGGTTTTCTGGGTCTGTCTCTAATCACTTCCCTTCTTTCTGATTTATGTCCATCTTCCATTCACCATTCTTTATATGCTGTCAGTTTTCTTCTTTTCAAGCACAAAGAACAGGCAAGAGCATGAATGGGGGAACAAGCAAAGGACTCCACTCTGCGAAACCGACTCCGAAAATGTTTACTGCATCGGCATTAATATCTTCCAAAGAAAAGAGCCCTTGCCCATTTTTTGAGACCACAGCAGCAATTGCCTTTATTTAAAGTTACCTGTAACATGCTCTAGGGGACGATCTCTACGTGCTTAATACACAGGTGTTTTAGCAATTTTAACAGTGGTCTGAGAGGGGAAATGCAACTTTTATTGTTATAAATTTCTAGATTACATTATGTTTTCAGCTAAGCAGTAGATGGAGTCTGACTTAACCCAAGGACCTCTTCCCAGTTTGTGGGGATGTCTTTTTTTTTTTTTTTTTTTTAAACCTTCACTATAAAACCAGAAAAAGGAAAACTTTCTTAACTTACTCAAAGTATGTGCAAACTACTTCTTCAAAGCTCTGAATTTCCTGAGCCTGACTTTTAAATAAAACCCAGTAAAACAGGAGAAATTGAAAGGATTAGGGAAAGAAAAATCATAAAGCATTTATTTTCAGGTTGAATAAGAAATTCTGTTTTGTTAAACAGAAGCAAAGTTTCTGTAGCCATTCCCCACCACCCACACCCATAGTCCTGTCTTCTGAAGCATGAATGTTTGCTCTAACCATTAAAGAAGACAGATGCAAACCCTGTTTCCATAAGAGCTAAATTTTTCATACATTATGTTAATAATAAGCACAGTCTACAACTATAGAGAAACCTCTTACAAGTTTCCTGAAATCACTCATCTAAATACAATGCTGTAGCTACAACTATGCTATATTAAAGATCTTGAGGAAGAAAATGTTAGGTACCATTACAAGTATCTTATTTGTCTAATTTGTTAAAACACATCCATTTTTAAAAAGAAGCTTTTAAAGCAGTGATCCTACAATATAACTCCTTTGCTCAGTGTGATGAGAAGCCAACGGAGTTGTTTTAACATCAAACAGGGGCAATTCTTTCTTTTACTTTTCCCAGGACTTTTACCGCACTCGAATAAATTGTCATTAGATGCAGAATGTTTGTATTGATTAATTCAGGATGCCAACTACTATATGATTCACAGAAGGCAAAAGAAATGCCAGTGCTTTCATAACACAAAATGACACATGTTTTGAGAATACTATGGTTCCCTCACAACAGCTAGGAAATTTTTTCAGAGGAAAAAAAAAAACAACAAAAAACTTTACACCTGAAGTCGAGCAAACGGACAACTTAAGAGAGCGGTAATGGACTCATTTATAGCTCTTCTTCTGTTAACATTAGGTTAGAATTTACTTAGTAATTCTTTACTATTTGAGGAACTTGGTGAAGATTTTGTTTCAACCAAGAATAAATTGAAGTACAAATGATTTAAAGTCTTGCCAAAAAAATAAAAACATCTCTCCTAGTTGTATCACGTATCATGAATATTTTGGCTATGTTGGGATACATAAACAAATGCATAATTGAAGTAAGTTGTCTTAAAAGTCAAGAAAATAAAAAGCAAAATGTTTTAATATTTATTATCAGAATGTAGATGCTGTGTTTGATTTTGCTGGAACATTTGTTTTGCATTTTATTGGGCTCCTTTATTTGGATAATTGCCTTAATTCATCACTTTACATGCCCAGACAGACAATTAGTTAATAAGTTTATGTTAAGCACCTACTCTGTGTCAGATTTGGAATTATGAGTAAGGATCCCATTTAACTTCAAGATTTGCAAAGGTGTTAACCAATGACATTTCAACAGAAAGAGAGCAAGTATTACTAAAAAGATTGGACAGCTAGGGCACTTATCAGGTTTTTTAAACTTTAAAAATAAAGCTCTTATCTCCTAGTGCAAACATCCTCATTCCAAACACAAATGTATTGAAGAGGGTGGGTGAACAGGTGAGGTTGTGTCCACACGGAAACTGTGAACTATTTCAAACTGCAGGCATACTCCTGGAGAGCTGCTCTGTCCTGAGGTGTCCACAGATTTCCAATGTGGACTCCTTGAGGAGTCTGTGAGGAGAGGATGCCTTATTGTTATCTCTCCATTGGGTAGTCTAACGTGGCACAAAGAGTATCATCAGGTTCTTCCTTACCTTCTGAGACCTTGGGGAACCCTGTTTGCTTCTTTCTTGGCCTCCAAGAGGAGTCAGCATCAAGGGAAGAAACCAGAAAGATATAGCAGAATATGACTGTTTCAGGAGAGACGCATGCTTGGCCCAGGATGTTATTCAATTAGCCTTCCTCCAGGTAAGAGAAATGCTGTATGATAAAGAGCAAAGGATCATCAACCTCTGGTCTTGAATGATAGGAATCACATCACATGAACAGAAATTGTCTTTAAACCTTAAACTTTCTCCAACACTAGCCTTTGTTTTCCTCGATTTTTACTACTTTGGAGATCATCTGTACCAAAGTATAATAAAAAGGCAATTCAGGAGAACTACTAATTTAAAAGGGGAAAAAAAGCAAAAGCAAAAAAAAAAAAAAAAAAAAAACAGGCCTTGAGAGGGGACACAGCTTGGCATCAGGTCACTGAGTGTATTCATTATTTGTTCCCATTACCATGTTATGTCTTAATTACTCTGGTCTGGCTTCCTAGCCAGGGTCACTATGTTACAGCTGGTTTTCTGCCCAACCCTAATTAATAAAGCCTCATTTAGTATCCAAGTTTATTGTAATAAACCTCTGCTGAGAGATACAGCAGAAATAAAGGGGGAAAAAAACCTAGAAATTATTAGAGTTGTTCTAACACTAACCTGGCACCATAAAAGGTCTTAGTTCAGGCCTTCTCTAGGTTACCTTTAACCTGGAAAGGACTTCCATTTGATTTCATTTGAAATTTCTGGCACAATTAAGTACAGTGGTTAGATTCCACCCCAAGGAAGAGAAGGGACAGCGGTTCCTAAACACTCCTGAATACATCATTTGGAATTTTTTAAAAGGATTATTCATTCATACTTTTTGCATTCAAATCAATATTATTTTGTGAAACAAAAACAATGCTTTCAAATGCAACATAAAAAATACACAATCATCAGTTTTCTTTTTCCTGTGGCACTAATTCTCTTAGTTTTCTGACACATCAAATAAAGACAAATTATATACTAGTCTTTTCTAATTTATTACATGTAATCTCAGCCAATAAAATTTTGCAAATTAAAAAAAACCACCATCAAAAAATCTCAGCACTATTATGTATGTCTCTGTCTCTGTCACCCTTTCTCTCTCTCTCACACACACACAGACATACACACACAAAACCAATTCTATTTATTAGAATTCACACAGCTCCTGAACAGATAGCTCATCTGCATTTTATCAGGTGTCTCTATAATTAAAGCTTATTGTAAAGTGCGATATTATTGGTATATTTTATTACTTGTCTATGAGAAGCTGAACAAAGTAAGAGGCATAAATGAATTCAGTTTTACGGTAC
>NC_045448.1:58993058-59090558 GCF_002776525.5 Piliocolobus tephrosceles | reverse complement strand
GACCAAAAAAAGAAAAGAAAAGAAAATCCTGTTCAAATTGAGAACAAAGAAACTTTTACTTCAAAAATTGAGAGAAATGTATCTAAGCACTTGGCCTAGATCAATAAAGTAATAACAAGATCATTTCCTCATTCACAAAAACAAAAAAGGAAAAACTAGATTTGATAGCTACAGCAAGAAAAATTTTTCTTTCTACTCACTAGTAATTCATTAACCATCTTTCTTATCAGTTCTCACTACTTGTGGCAGAGGGTATTCAGTGGTGGCCTTTCCCCTCCCTGCTTCCCAAACCCATCACATACACACAGACACACATGCACCTTTTTTTTTTTTTTATTCTGGCTAGGTGTTCACCACCTTAATGAGGTGAAAATACAGGTACAACTCAATGTATATGACCACAGTTTCTATTCATTATCTGTGATAGCTAATGAATGCATCTTCCCTAAATGGTGCTCAATGAAACAGAATCAATATGGGAAGTATACCTAGATTGCTAGTTTAAGAAATCTACACACATGCTCAAATGGCAATTCCTTTGGTGCTCTAGATCAAAATTTAATCTCAATTTTCTTTTTCCATCTGTGATATAAAAATATACAACCTACTACCCAGTGAAATGCCATGGATGGCACTTTTTTTGTTTTCAAAATTACAACTTAATATCTAAGATAGACATCTCTTGAAAGTCATGGCACATAAATCAGACCGCATGGGGGGAAGTGGTTAAATGTAGCACCTTAAAATTTCAACTATTTAAGAGAAAAACAAAAAGGCATAGAAAGGCCTACTATCAAGGGACCATGGCTGTTGAGGAAGGGGACTAGGAAATTGTTAGGTACCCTCTATGATCACAGTAACTCACAAGAAACCCCATCCCTCTTATTAGGTGAGGGTTTTTATCCTTCTCTTTTGTTAGAGAACTTGCTTGGAAGTATCCTGAAGAAAGATTCAGCCCAAAGAGTGCAGACGTATTTTCTGCTTTCGAAATTTATATGAAATTTTAACTGGACACTGTTAAAAGATGAATACAGACTAGATGTCCAAGATAAGTTACGAGAAATAATATTCAATTAGGCGTCTGAACTTGAAGGAGGTTTCCAAGAATGAGTCACTCCTCCATCCAACATTTATTCAAAATTACATACTAAGTGTGTGCTTGACAACTGACATACCAGTCTCAGAAACTCGTATTTACAAGGCATGTTGATTGTTGCTATTTGATGGTATTCCGGGACCTCCTACACTTTGTCTTGGTCTACCATGGACAGACTTGGCAAGAGGAATATAGGGTTATTTGGCCTTGACCTCACGTTTACAAGGACCTCAAATTTCAGCCAACATCATACATGCAGTCAGAGAGAAACATTGGCAGGATTGAAAGATGATATTCATTATGCCACTTTAAAAATTTCTCCCATTAGTGGGCAATGGTAAAGATAGTGTTCATATTCTTTCTTCTTCTGGGAACTGAGAAAATTCACTTCTCAACTCTCTTGCAGTTACAAGCAAGGCTTTCTGACTTGATCTAAATGATGAAAAGTAACCTAACATACCTTCTGGATTCTCCTGTATCCTTCCACTCTTGCCTAGTAGACAGAGGCTGTGAGTTCCTGGCAGTGACAAAAATGTGGAAAAGTGAAGCCTTAATCAGCCTAGGCTGCTGAATCCCTGGTACTCCCTGAAGAATCATCTAAATCTGCAGTGGACTTTTCAGGAGGGAAAAACAATACATTTTGTTTGTGTAAAACCACTGACACTGGGGATTGTGGCTGCAGCATACTTTACCCTATCCTGATACACTGACCTTAGTATTTAATGTTATAAACAAATGCTAAGATTCTATTTTGCACAATGATATAGTATTATGGGATTGTTAAGGGGGTTTGGTATGTATGCGTTGGGGATAAAAGAAGTGACTGTAAAACATTAATGTTTGCTTGTAAACATTTAAAATGTACATTTTCAAATGTAACATTGGAAACATTACAATTCAGGGGTCCTATTTTAGGGTGCTTCCTTTTTTTTTCTTGATAATTTTTCTCAACATGCATGAAAGTCCTAGTCCTTCCTCTACCCTTGAGAAACCTTGCTTTTGACCGAATAACTTGAAAGCATTAAAAAATGATACACACACACACACACACACACACACACACAGAAGTCACTAGTCTGAATGTGAGAGATAGCAGTACCTTGCATCAACTCTGAATAAAGGTTGTGGGTCTTTGGCCTCAGATTCTTAACTGGTATAAGAGAGACAAGTGCTGTCTCTGTCCCACAATAGCCATGTGTTCAAAGATTCAAAGAAGATTTAGAAGACAATATTCCTAAGTAGGTTCCAGCTCTTTAGATCCAGAATTAAAGAGAATGGTTGTCGATTCCATAAACAACACTACAAAACATGTAATAATTCACTAAGTCAGCATTCAGCACTTAAGCCAGAGTAGAGACCCAGCACAGGTTTCAGTGGACAGCCTTTGAACCTAGAAATAAACTGGGTAAACCTAAGGTTAAGAAAATGTGTCAGGGAGGATTCGTTGCCCATCCAATATTCATTCTCCTCTTCTGTTGTCGTAATAACCTTGCATTTGTTTAGAGAGGCAATGTGCTCAGCTAAAAGCTTTTATTTCCCAGCCTCCTCTGCATCTAGATGTGATTATGTGACTTTGTTTTGGCCAATGAGAAGTTAACAAAGAAGGCCCTTTTGTGATTTGAGAGACACTTGGAGACTCTCTTCCTTCCCCTTTTCTTTCTTCCTGCCTGGCTATAGCAGCTGGAGATTCAGTCACCACCTTTCTACCTACTGGTATTAAAGATGGTAGAACATCCACATAAAAAGAACTCAGGCTCCAGATGAGCCCAGGAAGTCGGTTTGTCTGCCTTGTACTACCCTCTTAAAGCCTTCCTTCACATGACAGAAAACCTTCTAAATTTTTAAGCCACAGACTTTCCCATTTCTTACTATCAGCAGCACACAATTCCTCACCAATAGAGCGGTGATCACAGGCAGGCCCAGGGGACAGGGCTGTGAGAGCCGGAAGCTGAGATGACTGCCTGAAGCTGTCAAGTACCCACAGGCCTCTCCCAGAAGAGTTTCTGACCAAATCTCTGTTCTGAGCAAGGGTTTGAAACATCAGGGGACAATACTACATAGGAGCTTGGCCTTTGGAGTGCAACCCAATCACACCCGAGTTGAATTTCAGCTCTGCCACACACTATCTATGGTCTTGGGAAAGTTATGGAGCAACTCTAAGCTGCAGCATAGAAAATTTGCCACTTATGAAATGAGAATAATAATAGTTCTTCCTTTATCCTTTTGCTCTGAAAATTAAATGAAACAATATGAGAAATGGGATGAACGTATAGCCTGGCACGTAGTAAACCACACAGGACTCTCCATCCGCAAGATACAACTCTAATTGTTCAATTGACCTTACAGGTTTTCTTTCAATTCTTTCAAAAGTGTAATAGTATGACACTCTTCAAGATGTGCTCTGTCTTATAACCTGACACAGAGCCCAACAGAGCAGACTATGCATGCCCTAGAAGCACTTGAACATTCATCTGGGCTCCCTGTCCACCTGGACCATGAAGCAGGGCACAGCCCCAGGTTAGGCCTTCGCTTTAGCATTAATGGTAGGGTACAGTGACTGAGAGGGAGTTATGTTTATCTTAGTGAAAAAAGAGAGTAATGTTATCCTTGAGAATTCAGGCTCTCAAAGTCCACAGCATGGATTACTTGAAAATTCAATATAGTGGTTATTTTTATCTCTATCATTATAAAATAGAAATATATTTGAAGAAATGTATTCATTAAATGTTATATACATTATAACAATATAGAAAAATAAATATAGCTATGAACATTTCTGTGTTTCTGTATGTTCTGCAGGATTTAGTTATTTTTAAAGTAGATAAAATGCAACTTTTTGTAAGTTTGAAGTTTCATCAAAATGAAAAATTACGAGTAGAAAAAAAGCAAGTAAAAGGCTCAGCCTTCTTTATCTTCTACACATCATTCAAGAACCACTTCAAATCTTTCTCCAGTGATCAAGTTGTCAGACACAAAGCTTTCTCTGTACTTCCAGACTCTAACCTGGCTTGTGGTCAGTGTGCAATAAATACATTTTGAAAGAATGAACATGTAAATACAATGGCCATCTAACTAGTCTTCCTGCTTTCCATCTGTCCTTTATACCACCCCTGGGATGAACATCTTGGCCCCCTGTTTAAACTCTATTAGGACATCCCCTTTGTCTATTGCAATGGGCTTCATTTTTCAAAAAAGCTCTAAAACAATTATTTCAAGAAAACTTGACTAAAAAGCCCAGTAGATAAAACAAACAAAGGAGAAGCTGTCCTGGTGAAAATGGTGGTGAGAAGCCCAGAGCCCGGCAGATCAGCTTTCTTATTTTCACTGCTCCCATCCCATTGCTCCTAAGGGATTTCAGAGAGCACAATTAGAAAACTACTGGTTTAAACACTAAATTTCAAATTGCTGCTTTTTATCACTCACTTCCAGCCCTTGCCCCCAAATATACAAAGCAAACACTCAACCATGTCAAATGGCCCAGTTTCTTTTGCTTTCCCATTTGCGTGCTTTGTTCCCTTCTCTGAAGAAATCTGCTTTTCATCTTGCTGCCTAGTAAAAACCAATTCATGATTAAAATTCCTGCTCCTCTTCTGTGGAGTTGAGGTGTATGAGCCTCACTGGTTTCCTTTTCCTTGGTTTCCCACAGTCTCTCATGTGTGTATGTCTCTTAGCTTTCACCATACTGTATTATTATCATATGAATTCCCCACCCCCATTGGATTGGTATTCCTTAATGACATTTCTTCAATGCCTATTGAAGAAACTGGTATATAGTAGATGTTCAATAAGTCATTGTTAAATGAACAGCTAAACAAATTGATATATTGTCACCTGATTATTTTATTGTTTGTTTGTTTGTTTTGCTACTCTGCCTTTGCTTCATAGGTACTCAATAAATTATTTGAAAACAAGGACGTAATCATATTTTTCTTACTTTTATTTTACCATGGTAGGTAAGAGCTAGGAACATTGATACACTAATAAAATACTTTCTAATTGAAATAAAGTATATTTGAAGGAGTTAGCATTGTGTCAACAAATACATATAGGCCATTTACCACATGGCAAGTTGTACTAACATCAAACATTCCATGAAAACAAAATATTTGTATTCTACCCCAGAAACAAGATAAATGTATTTTGCTGGTAAGAAACAAAATTGAAAATAAATATGGTATTTAAATGTCATAAAAAATTTTAAACTTACAAGATTTTGAACATTAGATATTTTTAAATGACTGTGTTATTTCAGGGTTCAAGAAGCCAAAATAAGAAAAAGCTAAACATAACCATATGGACACCACACATTTTAGAAAAGGTGGACACAAAGTGTTACATAGAAAGATAAGCAAGAACCCAGGCCAGAAACTCATGAAAACAAAAGCTGCTCATGACAAGAGGGAGACTCACAAAAATAAAATTCTGACAATAAGAAGAGGAAGTACCCAAACAGGTCATATGGCAGCCCAGGGAGCAACCTGACAACTGCAGTTTCTGTAAAGGTTTGTATAATAGGTTTCAGGAGGAATAACTCACTAACGGTGAAGAGAGTACCCTAGCAAGAACGAACAGGGTCACTTGAATAGAAAGCCCAAAATCAGAGAAGGTTTGTAAGAAACACTAATGACAACACAAAGTCTTCCAAAGCTATGTCTAGAGCAAGAGAAAGACAAAAGTGGTAGAAAGTCTACTTGGTGAAGAAGGTATAAAACAACTGATGACAGAAAGTAAAGCCATTCAACTCGATCCTGCCTTCTTTCAAACAGTAGTGTTCTGATATAAAAAGGTAAACATATGGAGGGCAATGTGAAGTTCAGGGTAGGTGTGAAGATAAGTGACAGGATAGTAGTTCATGAAGATCAATAATAATTTTATGGCTCATAGGAGTGAGTTCAGTCAGGACACAAAGAGACCACCTCTAAGGAAAGTGATGATGGATCTGAAGAGGGAAAATATCTTCTCCATGAGAAAAGTTGTATGGTGATGGACCACAGAACTCCTCCCTTGGCCTTGTCCAGCATCAATGATTTGATTCACATGTAAATGCCACATTTATTGAATATTTGGATGCCTCAAAGCTGAGAAGACTAACATTTCAGATGCACAATGGTGATATGGAAAATATCCCAGCATGTTGCAATAATTAGGATAAATCAAATAAGATTCAATTTAATAGGGAGTAAAATCTTCAGTTGGATAAAAAGAGAATTATTACAAAAACTAAAGATCTGGAAAATGTAGCCTAGAAGTAGTAGCTTGACTGAAAAGCATTTGGGAATCTTAGCTGTAAGCTCCATGTGTATCAGAAAATCATAATAATGGCTGCCAGAAATGTTAATTCAATCTTTAGCAGTATGAATAGCAGGAAAATTCCAATAATAAAGATAATGGTCCCACTCTACTATTAAATGTATGACCTACAATATTTCCTCTATTCTGAGTGCTATATTTAAGATGATACATCACTCACTGAAATACATTCAAAAAAGACCTATCAAATAGTGTGGGAACTCAAAATCATATGTTGTATCTAGTGACTGAAGGAACTGATGGCCCTTTGTCTGCAGAAGGGAGACTAAGAGAGGGAAATTATTACACTCTCTTCAAGTATTTGTAAGATTCTCAGATCAAAGAGATATTGAATATATCTTATGTAGATCTAGGTTTCACGGGGAAAAGTAATAAGAAGGGAGGAGTGTTGGTTTTGTTGTTTTTTGTTTTTTTTTTGCTTTTTTTCAGACTCTCATTTCACCCAGGCTGAAATGCAATGGCATGATGTTGGCTCACTGCAACCTCTGCTCCCTGGATTCAAGTGATTCTCGGGTCTCAGCCTCCCTAGTAGCTAGGATCACAGGCACCTGCCACCACGCCTGGCTAATTTTATTTTTAGTAGAGATGGGGTTTCACCCATGTGGCACAGGCTGGTCTTGAACTCCTTACCTCAGGTGATCCACCCACCTCGGCCTTCCAAAGTGCTGGGAGTACAGGTGTGAGCCACCGTACCCGACTGGGAGGAGTCGTTGACTTGCCAGAGCAGTTATCAAATGTTTTGATTTCAGAACTATTTTACCCTCGTTATAATTTATGTGGGCTATATCTATTGACATTTACCATATTTGAAATTAATTCTCTCTGAAGACTGCTACCTGGAGGCTTCATCTGCATAATAGGAACCTTGGTCTCCACAACTCTTTTTCTTAACCCAGACACTCCCTTCTATTGATTCCAGGTCTTTAGATAAACTCTCCACCAATTGCCAATCAGAAAATCTTTAAATCCACCTATGAACTGGAAGCACCCCACTTTGAGTTGTCATGCATTTCCAGACCAAACAACCAATGTACAGTAGCCCTAAAATGTATAAAACCAAGCTGCAGCCCGACCACCTTGGGCACATGTTCTTGAGATCTTCTGGGGTTGTGTCATAGGCCATAGTCACTTATATTTGGCTCAGCATATATAAAGAAAAAGAAATTAAAACTAAGAAATTAAAAAAATATTTATTTCTCATCTAAACTAATAAATAACCCATCATATGTAAACAAAAATAACACTTTTAATGAAAAGCAGCTATTTTCCAAGACAAAAGAGGCACTGTTTATCATTTTTTTGATGTCTCTTTAATGTCTGCTTTATTAGAAGACAGTGGTATTCTCATATCTGCTTCTATATACAGTCTGTGATGACGACGTATATCAAGTAACTGCTAGACAATTCCACTGTACTCTTGTGGAGAATAAGAATGACAAAGGCAAATATGGTGAAACCCCATCTCTACTAAAAATACAAAAAATTACAGCCATAGTGGCGGGCGCCTGAGGCTGAAGCAGGAGAATGGCGTGAACCCAGGAGGCGGAGCTTGCAGGCGGAGATCACGCCACTGCACTCCAGTCTGGGCAACAGAGGGAGACTCCATCTCAAAAAAAAAAAAAAAAAAAGAAAAGAAAAGAAAAGAAAAAGGCAAATAATATCTTAGTACTATTATGAAAACAGTTTTGACCATGAGGACACCCTAAAAGGGTTTCAGGGACTCCCAGGGTACCTGAATGACATCTGAAGAACTGCAGGTCTAGTAAAAGAAGAAATTATTAATAATGAGAATTTTACAAAATTGGGGTAGATCATGAGATACATTCTAAGTTCCTGGAGCAATTGAAGAAAGGCTGAATTACCTAATTTTTCCAAAATTTCATGTTTTAGGAAAGGAGTATAATAAACCACTCTTCCTTCTAAAAGTGGTGTGGTCATTCTATGGCAATGTTAGAAATCACTTTTCTATAGATACCTGTTTCTAAAGAAAGTATCATTTAAAAAATACTCAAGTCTACCATGTAAGTATAATCTTAGAGTTGCTGGGAATGTAGAGGTCTGTGGTTCAATTTCTCACATACCGCAGAATTCTCTATGCCACATTTCTGAGAGGTATTTAACCTCAGAGTCTTGAAACCTTTGATGATAAACATCTATTTCAGGAGACTCAACTACTTCCATTCTGTAAATATTACAAATTCTTTCATTTCCCTGGAAATCTGCTCCTCTTCTACTATTTAGAAGGTTTTTCCTACTCAATCTCCCTCTTCTGCATGACAGGCCTTCAAATATTTGAAGACAGGGATTTTATGTTTAGATGCCTTTTTAATAAACTGGTTAGACTTCTTTTGTAAGATAAACATAATTTTGTTGGCAGTTTAAAATGTAATCTTGTAGCAAGTGGGCCAAAAACCATTCCAAAAAAAAAAGCAAATTTAATGAAAAAGTAACATATTACCAGGAAGTTATATGAGATCTTTCTTTCTACAGACGTGTTTGTTTTTTTCTTTTAAGTAATTCCTTTAAAATACTATGCTGTGTTTCAAAGGAAGTCTATAAATCATCAAGGTTCCTCTTCACATAAACGATTAATTTACTAGTCTGAAATTGACTTGTGGAAGGTATTTTTTAATCTATATCAAAATGGAGTTTTCAGCCTGATTTATAGCAGATTAATCAAGACAATACAAAGTGATTTTGTGTTTTGTGAAGTTCCATTATATGAAATCAGATTCCGGTTGATTATTAATGGAAGAAATATGTATTATGAATCATCACCTGGAGTCAAAATCTGTTCATGTTTGAGCTGACCCATGAGTTACAAATGAACTTCCCCACCCACTTCCCACCCTAATAATAACGGAACACACGGATCGACAGCAGCCCAGGTGCTCAGAAAACATGCAACCTAGTAGAGCTATGCTAATCAGCATTCACTTTCAAGGACACTGGCTTCACATACAATTAAAACCCACGGCTCTGTATCTATTCTCAAAAAATGCATGAGGAATGGGTGAGTGATTGGTCCCGGGTTTTCAACGTATCTCACTAGCTGCCCCCTAGCATGCAAATCCTCATACTGTATTTTGTCTAGCAAATTCCACAAGTGTTTCTTGAGTTTTAGGTGTAGAAACAATGTATTACACTACTTGGGGGCCTTTCTAGTAACCATGTAGAACAAACCTAGTCTTTCAGAACAGGAAATGTCTACTATTTTCCAAATTTGAGGAGGTACTTACATTATCTGAAGTTCTAAAATCATGAAGAATGAGGAAGGAGATTTTTTTTTCTCCTTTTTCTGCTTGTTTTCCATCAGCATAAAGGGCAGAGTGAAATAACTATAGACTATTTCTTTGTCTAAACTTAGAACACTTTCCACTTCAGGACTAAGTGAATTCATCTCTTCCAATCATTGCTGTAAATACTATCTACTTTCCTGCCCATAAACCACTAACATCCTATTATTTCCTATAAGGTAGGCCTTTAATCCTCCCACTGTCAACTTTTCCACTTACCATAAAGCATCCCCTCACCCTTTTTCAAAAATCGGGGTAAATTTTACATTTTACATTAAATGCAAATGACTTAAGAGTATAATTTGATTTATTCTGATAAATGTATATTCCATTCATTCCAAATGTATAACAACCATCCCAGTCAAGGTATGGATTATTTCAGTCCCTCAAGAATGTTCTCTCATGTTCCCTTCCAGTTAATCAACTTTCGCTCATAGTTTTTTGCCTGTTCTTCAACTTCATGTAATGACCCATATGTTATCACATCAGGTTTCATTCATTTAACATAACATTTACTGAGTTTTCTCCATGCTGTTGCAGTATTTTTTCCCTTTATATTACTGGTTAATATTTATTTCATTGCATGAAAATACAAAAATCACTTATTCTATTCATGGGCACTTGAATTGATTCCAGCTTGGGAATATTATGAATAAACCAATATCAGCTTTCCTATACAAGTCTTTTATTGTGGATGTAAGCGTTCATTTCTCTTTGGTAAATATCTAGGAGTGGCATTGCTGGACATGGGGTAGGTGTGTGTTTAACTTTATAAGAAACTCCAAACAATGTGTATGAAAGTTTCAATTGTATCACATCTTCACCAAGAATTGGTGTTGAGAATTCGTAACCACCCTCTTTTTTTTTTTTTTTTTTTTTTTTTTTTTTAGGGCTAGTTTCAATTAAATCAAGTTACTAACATTTTTTAACCACAAGTGGTTATCTTTAAAATTTTTTTGACATTCCCATCAGCTTTTCAAAGTGAGTTTAACAGTTCCCACCAGAAATATGTGGCAGTTTTAGATGTTCTACCTCTTTGTTGTTATATAATGTTATTGACCCTCTCCCCTGCCCCCCACACACGTTTTTAAAATTTAGTTCTTAATTAAATCAAGTTTCTTGCATTATGTCTCCTTCAAATTATTATTCAGCTTTTATAATCTAAGTAACTGTCAAGTGAAATATTCTCAAATGGGAACAAATTTAATTCATGCTACAGATATAATTCTAAAACTGGGTCTTCAATATCATCTGCCCAGTGCCTGAATTTTACAGAACAGGAACCTGAGACACAAAGAGTTTCAAGAACTATCCAAAGGGGTTCTACTCATTAAGAAAATGAGGCAATATTAGTATGTTCTTCTCACCCTGTCTAACAACCTTAGGATGATTCCACATTGACTTTTATTTTGGGTTCAGACAAAGGCTGATATTTTAATGTGAGGGTAACATTTAAGTCAAATGATCTTTTATGATTTTCTTCTCTGAAAGCTAATATTAAGTGGTTTATTATAACTCTTTACATTCATGGTATAACAATACTGTATATTTAATAGCATTTTCAGAAAATATAAGAAATATTTTCTGATATGGTACTAAATCATTGGTCAACATTACAAGTAGGAAAGATTAATTTCTCCATATTTTCATAAAGGGCAAATGAAGTACAGAGAATTAAGTAATGACCAAGATCAATGAGGCAAAACTCAATCTTCTCAACTCAAAAGCTCTCCATCAGAGCAGACCATTCCTTTTGCACAGGATTAACTAAATGTTCTCTCTCTATATATACATGTATACACACACACACACACACACACACACAGGGTTTGGTTTTTGAAAATGTGAAATTGACTCAACTTTTTACCACAGCACATTTATTCCTGGGGAGCTTTTACATGGAATGGTTATTAGTGTGAAGACAACATGGTATAAATTGCTTTTTAATCACACTGCTCCCGGTGCCTGCTCCCCTCTCCGGATCTCTGTGAGGGTGACCTCACTTCAGGCTTTTGTTGTGTGTGTGTGTGTTGTTTCTTTTTTTTTTTTCTCTCTCTCTCTTTTTTTTTTTTTTTTTTTTTTTTTTTTGTGGTGGTGTTAACCAAGCAAGCAAGAAGATGTATTTTTTATAGATTTGTGTCAAAATCAATAATTTTTAAAAGTTGAAAAATCAGTTTTAAAATCTCCTGTAACATAAGAACACTGATTTGCTATATATCAAAAGAGCTGAACACATTTCAGATGTATTGAATTTACAGAAAAATGTAAGCAATAAGGAAAGTTAACATTTTCTAACAGTAAATCCTGACAGGACTTTGAGTGAGTAGACAGGATTTATTTTTATGTTACGGAAAACTAGGTGGTTTAAAAACCCAATTTGTTGCATTATAACATTTTCCAAATATTGTCTTTTAACATGCATTTCCTCTAATATCAAACTTTTTTTTTAAATACCACAATTTGAAGCTGTTTTTATAAGCAATTACATTTACCTTGGAAAACCATGAATGTCTTTTATCGCAGGTAGTCAAGCCACTTTGTAAAACTTCTATTAACAGAAGCTAAAAATCTATCATTTGGTTTGGTTAATATTTGAGTTTGTAGGAGTAAAATCATCAGCCGACAGCAGCTGTGCACTGCGTGTTAAATCTAGAGCTGGCATTAGTCTATCAGATATGCAAATATTTATATCCTCATTGGCTAAGTAAACTGTTCAGCTCTGCAGAAATGGTGGGTTTGTTTTGAAATACTATATGTGACTCCCTTTCCTAATAATGGCTTTTCTTCTGCTGAAATTCGTATTTCTATTTGGAATATGCCTAAAATTTCCAACATAAAAACTAGCAGAAATCCTCATATACCTCTGGAAAAAGAAGTCAGATCAGTAGGTATCAGAAAACACAAACTATTGGGTAGATCAGATACAGAAAAATATATTATTTGCAATATTGACCTATGGTTTTCAAGTATACAAACTAAGAGATCTTTAGAAAAACAAATTTCATTTTAAAAACTTGAAAAGCAAATATATTACGGGGTAACTGCTAATGAATAAAGATTCAAGTCTTTGATTTTTGTGAATATGCCATACTAAATTTAATTAACCTCCTGTTTTGGGAAATTTAGGGCTTTCTAGTCCATAATAAACATCCAAATGCATATTTCTCTATATACACTTCTGATTTTATTTATTTACAATGGAGCTCATAACTGGAATTGCAGAGTCAAAGGATATCAGTGGTCTTAAAGATCTTGATGATTATTGACCATTGTTAGGCATTCCTTTTTATATAATAATAGACTTATTTTTAAATTCTCTTCACAATGTGTAAGGAAAAAATGATCTTGTCAAGAAACCTAAAATATATTATTCCCATTTTTCCTTCCTTTTAAAAATTTTGAAATGTAACAAACATACTAAAATGGACAGAAGGCCGGGCGCGGTGGCTCAAGCCTGTAATCCCAGCACTTTGGGAGGCCGAGACGGGCGGATCACGAGGACAGGAGATCGAGACCATCCTGGCTAACATGGTGAAACCCCGTCTCTACCAAAAAATACAAAAATCTAGCCGGGCGAGGTGGCGGGCGCCTGTAGTCCCAGCTACTCTGGAGGCTGAGGCAGGAGAATGGCGTGAACCCGGGAGGCGGAGCTTGCAGTGAGCTGAGATCCGGCCACTGTACTCCAGCCCCGGCGGCAGAGCGAGACTCCGTCTCAAAAAAAAAAAAAAAAAAAAAATGGACAGAAAACATCAATATACAGCTTAATTAATTATAATAAACCACAACATAGTGAGACCTTGTCTCTACAAAAAAAATCAGAAAATTAGCCAGGCATGGTGGTGTGTGCCTGTGAGTCCAGCTACCCAGGAGGCTGAGGTGGGAGGATCACTTGAGTTTGGGTGGTCAAGACTACAGTGAGCTATTATCACACCACTGCACTCCAGCCTGGGTGACGGAATAAGACCCAGTCTCCAAAACAAAAAAAAAAAACAAACAAACAAAAAAAGAAATCATTATAATCACATTCAGGTCAAGCAAGAGAAGTCTTCTGTGATCCTCCTTATTATAAGCCCCTCGTTCCATGGGGATAACCACCATTCCATTATGCCATTCACATTCTTGCTTTCTTTTATAGTTTTACTACTGAATTATGCATTCCTAACAACATAGGTTAATCCATGTTATTTTGAATCATGCAATATATACTCTATCATGTCTGATTTAATATTTTTACTCAATATTGTATTTAAGCAACATGTCCACAGTCGTGGAGGAATGATAGAAGAGGAATGATAATGAACTCTAAAACTTGTTGAAGGAGCCATTAATCAGTAATCAAGAATGCTGGCATGTTTATGGCTACAGATCTAAAGCTAAGGGACAGCAAAGTATATTTGGAGTCATACATATGTAAGTGTAAATTGAACACATAAGTGAAAATAAACTTCCTAAAAGAAGGAGTAAGAAGTGAGAGAGATGAAGATGGGATTCAGGGAAGTATCTACATATGCCATAGATGGAGACCATTTAATGAAGATATAATCGTCTTCCAAAATATAAAAAAAGATAAGAAGAACATTTCAAAGAACAGAAGATGGCTTTTTGTTGGCCCAGTTCTACTCTCTGCCTCTCCAGTCTCCTTTCAGATCATACCACCCGAAGCAAGAGAGTCACTGACAGCCAAGGACCATAATGTTGACCTTAGAACAGAGTAAAAATAATTGATTGCCATGAAGAATCAAACTCCTGGTCTTCAAACCAAAAATAACTAACCAACTATAGACACCCTTTCTAGACCCATCCCAAATCTCTAGTCTAACTACTCATTTCCTTCAGTTCCTTTTGATATGCAAAGCAACTAAAGATTTTAATTGACATTTTCAAGAAGAAGTCATTGAATATCACTTGAAGTCTTCAAATTGAACTGATAGAAAATTAATCCTGTGGAAACTAGAAAAGCTGTTTTACATGTGGCATGAAAAAAAAGCAGTCTCAGGTTTTACTTAGGCTGAGAAAAGAAAAAAAAAAACTTTTTTATATCATACATTTCTCCTTTTTAAGGCAAGATAATGGATTAAAGACCATTTTCACAATTGCTTTTAATGCTATTACTGCCTGAGAAATAATACACCAAGACACTCCTGGCTGATCTGTTAGCCACACTTTCTTAACATGCTATTCTATCAAGATAAAAATGTTTTGGGTTCTTCAATTCATAAAGGAATAAACTTCAAACTTGTTGAAGGCAAATATATATATATACACATATATATACATACATATATACACACACATATATAATACGATGCTTTATAAACAATCCTTTTTTCTACTTTAGAGAAGTACTATATGGAGATAGTAATCAGCTGTAATTATTGCTTTTGAAAACTCATGCTTTAAAACCCACAAAATACTTTAAAAATAAATGCAGGAAGCTTCGTAAAATACATTTGCTCAATTCAACAAAGAAAAAAAATCAAACCAGTTAGGACACTCAAGTGTTATTTGCAGCAATCATGATAAGTCAATTTTGGCTTAAACCATGATTGTTATAAACACTCACAAAACATATTATTTACCAGATGGCAATCTTACCCAAGCAAACACATAAAACTTCTGTTTCATTATTATCAAATAAGGATGAACTTGCCACTGGGTTAACCTCCAGAAGTTAAACAAACACATCTCGACAAAATGAGTGCTGTGGTTTCTATCATTGGATAAGTACATAGAGTAAAGGAACTATCTTAATATTTAGCAGCACTACCTTATATTCCAAAGAACCAAAGCTTACAACAGAATGCACATGCAAAATGGCAAGTTCTTCTTAGCACTTGCACTTTCACTTTCTTCGTATAAAGCTATTGCATTTCAATGTACAAAGAAGGAACAGTATGAACTATGGCCTAAGCTAAAATATCTGTATAAAACAATTATTAGTTGACATTATAAAATGTACAAAGCAATCCTAAGAATTTCTTGTTACTTCCTCTCTTCAACAAATACAATATCAGAGTCTATCATCTATGGAATGTACAATATAAGAATTATACTTTATAAGTCAATATCATAAAGTAATATGACAGCATACTAAAAGTCTATTTGTGGTGAATACTACATTATCGTGTCAGTGTATGTATACGTGTACTTGTGTGTGTGTGTCTATTTGAAAAGTGACTATTTGTAACTGAAAGTGCTTTTTTAAAAGATCATAGTTTTGAAATTAGGTTTTTTTTTTTTTTTTTTTTTTTTTTTTTTTTTTTTTTTAGTTACAACAATTGAAATGGAATGAGAGCCTCTTTTGCTTATTTATTTGCTTCCTGGCCAAAAGCAATACCCTCAAACAAGCTGTGACCAGAAGCTCCATTATAAAATGTGGCAGACACTCCTTGAACTTGTATAAGCATGATGTGAGCTCAGGGGTATCCCAGCACTAGGAGCCATGGGAATAATCAGAAATTGAAACCACAGACAGAAACATCAGGACTCTATGAGAAGGAAAAATGACAAATCTTGTCTTCACGCCTTGTCAGGTCCTCTGAGGCCAGAACTCAAGCACTATGGAACGAGATACTATAAAGAGTTTATGTCCAACAGGACAATGAAAAGTTTTGTTTCTCTCTAGGCTACCTCACTGGATCCAATACCTTGGTGTAAAATTCTTGGTTTATTTCTTTACCCCTGTATCAGCGGCTGTGGCAAAAGTTGGTAAACTGTCAGCTTTCTGAATGTAAACACAGTTCGTCCACAGGAAATCGACAGAAGTAAAAAAAAGAAAATCTGGTCCTTGAAAACTTAAATAGATACATTAAATTAGAAAAGTATTCTGAAGGCTTACCTCTTCCTCAAATTGTTCTCTAAAGCTTATAGTTAAGGGCAGGGACTTCTCTCTCGCTGGATAGCACCAAAGCGAAAGACAATTTCTCTCTACAGAGGAGTGGGAAGGCACTTCACATCTGCAGAGCATTTCGCCACTAAAGGACAGATTCCCTTTAGATTGCAACTTCCTTGAGGGTTGAGTCTCCTTCTCTATTACCTTCTGAATTGTACCTAAAACACCGAGTACTTTCAAAGAATATTGGTTTGTGAAAGACAAAATGAATCATTGACACTGTACATCAGTATCAAAAATCTTAATGGACTCAAGTAAGGTCATTTCATTGCTACCAAGAAGCCACAGAAGAGACAACTATATCAAGAGAGAATCTTTTTGACAGTTGTTCCTTTACTGAGTGCTCTCCTAACTTGAACTGAAATTGAACTATATGATTCCAGAAACAAACAAAGTGTATGATGTGCTCACAACCTCTAATACCACAAATAAATTTACTTGGAGTATATTTTTCTTTATAAAGTCTAAATTACACTAATTTTTTGCTACTTAGAAAGAAAAATAAGTGACCTAGGCAGGACACATGGCAACGCACACAAACCAATGTCTTACGTGACCATTTATATATACATATATATGAAATGTATATTGAAATATATACAATTGAAATGTATATTGATGCTAGTTCGTTCTGTTTCACCCAAATTAAATTCTAGTAAAAATATCTGTAGAGGGCAGGCATGGTGGTTCACGCCTGTAATCCCAGCACTCTGGGAGGCCGAAGTTGGTGGATCATGAGGTCAGGAGATCAAGACCATCCTGGCTAACAGAGTGAAACCCAGTCTCTATAAAAATACAAAAAATTAGCCAGACATGGTGGCACACGCCTGTAGTTCCAGCTACTTGGGAGGCTGAGCCAGGAGAATCACTTGAATCTGGGAGGCATATGTTGCAGTGAGCTGAGGTCGCACCATTGTACTCCAGCCTGGGTAACAGAGCGAGACTCCATCTCAAAAAAAAAAAAAAAAAAAAAAATCTGTAGAACTAATAACACAATTGTAACATCTAATAAAGGCTTTTATTACTCATTGTGTTATAAATATATTTTCTTTTTCTAGTTAGTAAAGTTTCATTACAAAAAAGTTTGGAAAGTTGACATAACCCTCTCCCAAAATTCCTCTGCCCTAATACAGCCCTTAAAAATACTTGCACTGCTCTTTCTGCAAGTGATGAACATGCTCTACGAGGAAGTCAATTTTAGCCCTCACTCAGCACCCTTCTACCAGTCACAGAAACACCCTCCTCCCAGTGATAGCATTATAGAAAATTCCCTTTGAGATTAACACTGAAAGATCTGTTTTTAAATGAACCATCTTCATATAATTGCCCAACAAGTACTATCATTTCAATAATTCTAACTGAATTTTCTCATTTGTGAAGACTGATACTCCTTATCAATTTTTTTTTGAATTGTGACTATAGAGAAACAGAAATTGAACGTTCTTCCCTATATACTTTCCTCCCTCATAGACAGAAGGGATACAGTGAATAGTGTTTCTCTCTGTTAATGTAGCTTGAAATTCCACAATACACTGGAAAAGGCTCTCTCTAGCAGACCACTGGGAAATATCATCTATACACATTTGTACCACTAGTTCTCATATACATCCCTCAATGCACCTGGTTAATAATGTGATATTTCCCTAGATAATGAAAAGCAGAGAGTCATGACCCCTTAAGCAGAAACACAACATGACAATATAAGCTCTGACCTGCCATGAAGGCAGGGCACAGTAGCTTTTCCTCTACAGTATATTCAAGTCTACGGGCTAGAGAAGCCTCTATTTGTCAGAATCTGCATGCCATCACTGAACTTTTTCTGGAGCCTCTCCATTGGTATCAAAACAGGTCAATGTGCTAAAGAGTCTGGGCACAAAGCTTCTTTGCTTTTTCCTCTCTTCTATCCAAAGAGTGAACAAACATGGGAAATAGAGTAAAAGGATCAGCCTCTGATGCCACCCCCGCCACTTCATGGCGGTTCACTTGATCTTGCCCAACTACAACTTTCTCATCTGAAAAATGGGGATAATACCGATGCTCACTTCGTGGGGTTGTTGTAGGAATCTAAGGAGATGATGTAGCTTCAAGCACTGTATAACCTCTCAAGGATATTGTACAATTCAGTATTGGGAACATAATTAGGATTTATTAATGTGAACATACCAGGTTAAGGCAATTGTTTTCTTGGCATGTTTGGAACTAGAAAAATCAGGAAATAATTCCTATTGCTCTCAAAACAAGTATAGGAATATAAAGCTGAAAACTGGCCACTTGTAATTAAGCAGCTCTGTTCACTGTAATTTTTAGAGTACACTACAATGTTATAGCTCTTTAGTTTTATTAACTGCCAAAATCAATATCAGAACCCATTTTCCCAATATTCTGAAAGAAAAAGGACAGGACTTTTTCCCTTAGATGCATAGACACAGTTTTATCTACATGCATGCATTTCAGAGGCATTATTTAAGCCATAGCACATATAATGAACAAATTGTAATCATATCTTCGTCCCAACTCAATTACCAAATAAACTCATAACTTAGAGCCCTGCAATAAATAATCTAGTTCCAATTTTAGGCTGATCATTAAATATGGTTCACACTAGGAATTAGTTAAATGAAAGAATGTTAAAATTCACTTACATCACTTAGAGCATATTGATTCTGATGACTATTAATCCACATAAAACAAGTGGTACATCTACAGAGAAAACAGAACTTCAGGAAAATTCCACTTAGCTCCTATGAATTGCTGACTGTGTTCCCTTTAGTCTTCCTTGATTGCCCATCCTGTGAATCTCTCTTTGTGTCCCTCTGTAGGTATAAGAATTAAAGTTTATTTCTGCATGTCCTGTGTCTCTCTCTGTCTTTTCTTCATGGGTCCCCTAACTCTTTCTTCAGTGGTACCTTTTCTTTTTCTCTTGAATACTAGTGTTCATTTCCTTCCATCATCCTCTACCTATCAAATCTTACTCTCAGGAGGGAAGTGAAATAAATTATTCAAATACATATATGCTTGGTGATAAGGCTTCAAAAATTATAAATCCCAGAGGTAACTGCATTTTAATAGGTAATGTTTGTCAATCTAGTAAAATGATCCTTTACCTAGAAACCCCTGAAAAAATATACCTGTTTTGTGATGGCAGTACCTCTCTTATTTTTGAAGACAGGATTAATTCTTTAGATCTCTACTTTTTTGTCTATGAAACAACAAGATCACACAATATGGAATTTCTAATATTCAACTATCTTTGAAATCCAAAAAAATGGAAATGTCATAGTTTAATGTACATTAAAGTTACTACACATGACACTTGATAGGCTAGGTAAGTAGCATAAATGTGTCAAGTAGATAGTTGTGGGAAGTCAAGGAGGACTGGGAGCCATAGCAGTGTGAAAAACTCATGCCTTATTTGAAGAGATTCAGATTAAAAACAGACAAACAAACAACAATCACGATGTCAGCCAAACTAAACAGTGCTGAGAGGAGTACTGGTGGACCACCAGTATGTGAATGCCAAACTACATGGTTATACAGATTCCCTACAGTTCCAGCTTCCTATGATTCTACGAAGTATATCAGGCTGGAGAAAGGATGTTCTCAAAAATATTAATTTTGCTCTTATGCAACCTAGAGAAGACATCATTTAGGGGGTATGTTAAAATAAAACAACTGCAACAAGTAATATTCTGACACTGCCCCTACAAAGACAAGCTCTCAAACAAGAGCTACCAAGATTAGGAAACCAGAGAGCAAGAAGGATGACAAGTCAACATGAATGAAAAAGGAAAGTCAATAAACGGCTAAATTTTCACCATGACAAATAGAGAGGTTGTAGAACTCTGTTCTACCTTCTCCATTCCAAAAAATGACACACTTCTCATCAGCGGTCATAAGAAATGAGTGGGGCCATTCTGAAATGCATTATGTACTATTATTTATAAAGACAACAACACTGAGTTAGTCTGATTTTTAAAAACAGGAAGAAAAGAAACGAAAGGTTATCTCCCTCCATGATTTAAAATGTATCTTTATGGATCTCAGACATATCCAAGAGGAGCTCTTCTCATTCTTAGCATTTGCTAGACAGGAGACAGAAAATCCAAGCCAGATAAAAAAGCAAATGCCACCATGTGAGTTTGGTTAGGTTAAATGCATACTCATAATGGGTTATAGGTTTAAAAAATCAATTTTATCCACTTGAGTCAATTGAGGAAATCTTCATATTGACCACATTTACTCAACCGTCTGCCACATATATCTTATGGCTATTTCAAGGTTTATTTATAAATGATATGTATATAACACCCTCTTTTTAAAAAGTAGTTTAAAAATCTTTTGTTTTTCTGTTCTCTTTAATGGGGAAATGTCATCAGATCAAAATATTTACCTGCATTATGTAGATCTTTATGAAACATGTACTGACTACAGACACAGCAACTATCAAAAGCAGTAGAGAGGAGTCTTAAAGGTATATTTCTTACAATAAAAAGGTAGTAGACTTTAAGTTTAAAAAAAAAGAAAACACACATTTCTTCTTTTATCTCTTGCTTGCCTCTAAGGACTTGAGTACTAGAGTTATACGGTACTGATAAAGTGGGATATATTGTGAACATATTTTTGTAATGAGATAGGCAAAGAAGATGCCATTGAGGTATATGGTAAAATGTAAGAGACTTGAAGTTTCTGAATCTTTAGTTACATCTTAAAGTATTACAGGACATCAAACTCTCAAACAAAATGTATTTGTTTCAGACTTCTTGCAGTTAAGGACAGGTGCTTATAAAATATGGATGTCTAGAATCTATATGCATTCTGCAAAAATCACTGCAATCTGGTTTAAAACATTCCTGGAAGATTTATAATAAGACTTATGACAGTGATTCATTGCTGTCTTACAGTTTCAAGCATCATGCTTTATGAAGAAAAGCATATATCTACTCATAAAGAAATATTACTTACAGAATAGCTACTTTTGTAAGCAATATAGTGGATTGATCCAATCAGATGTGTGATTATCAATATGAAGTATCTTTGACATACTAACTTAAAATCATTAAAGAAACTTAACGTTGACTATCTCCCCTGGATCTTCTCACTTCTACCTCAAACATAGAATATCTTAACCATGGACTACCAGCTAATCACACCACACTCAAAATCCAAAGGATCTAAAATGAAAAAAGAAAACATTCTGAAATTTTCATAAATTTGGAAAAGCTCAGGATTGGAAAAAATAAATAAACCAGGTGAAATCTCCAATGTTCACAAAGAACAGAGAAGTAATGTAATTGTGTGAAGTGGACTGTGTTGGCCTATGACAAACAGGAGATCTTATGCACCATCTCAAGGGACAATAGCTACTTTCCTCCTAGGCATGTCTTTTATAAAGGATAGTGCACTGTTGCCAGATTTTCTAGTTTTTCAAGAAAAGCTGAAAATCGGTAACTTGTGAATTCTCTCAACTTTTAAATGTTGGCAACTAATTTAAAAATTATGAAACCCAAAAAGGACTGGGGAAACACATTAGGAGAAGATGGCCTGCATTTGGGCCACAGGATAACAAGCCTCCTAGTCCAGGCTTTCTGACTTGCCTCTCTTATTGCCACATTCCTGCCAAGCTGCTGTCTCACACCCATATCTGAACACTTTTAACTATAAAGAATTCAGCATTTCTCAAGTTATCGCATTTAGAGCTTTTCCATATTCTGGAAAGCTCTTCTCTATTTTGAATCAAAATTTTCTTGTCATTATTTTTCTAGAGCTACCCCTTAGCATCACTAGAACCCTTCTTCAATATGAAATGCTTTCATATACTGGAAGACATAAACATAAAATACATATTTGAATTAATAAATAAATTTAAACATTTCCAAACTCAGACAGACAGAGGGATGATAGATAGATAGATAGATAGATAGATAGATAGATAGATAGATAGATAGATAAAAGATTCTCACAAGTTAGGGGTATCTCTTTAGGGATCAGAACACTTTTCCTTCATATGATTTAAAATTTAAAGAAACAAAATAGCATCAGATCTCATGTTAGAAAATAGGAAACATATTGTTAAGGGAGATCTTGCCAGTGGCTCAGAAAAACGGTAGGCAAGAGAAGGACCTCATCGGAGGCTGATGTAATACCCCACAACTTCCCAATCCTTTACCATGATGAGCTCATTCCTTTCCTCAGGTCAGTGCATCAATGCATGTGGACAATGGCCCTGTCCATTTCCTCACATCTATAATTCTGAAATACTACATCCCACTCCTCTATCCTCAATCAATTCCTCTTATACGTACATCCAATTCAAAATTCCACTTCTGGTTTTCAATCCTCTATGGACTTTCAGCAGTCTGCCCCACATCCTTTTGCTCTCTCTGATCTCTTTAAACCACCCTTCCCCTCTGCTTTTCCACAGTCACTTGTTCCTTTTCTCTCCTACCTTTTGGACAGTCTTCCAATAAGTCCCCGTCCTGGTAACTCAACATTTATTCCATTTCTCAGCTGCCCATCCCCCAAATATTGTTCCACACAAAAGACTTCAGTACTAATTATTGGAGATGTTTTATAAAATAGTTGTGTAATGCTACTCATTTGCCACCTGTATTTAGTTGTTGAAAAAGCCAAGTCAGAAATGAATAGCATTGTGTTTTCTTTTTTTTTTTTTTTTTCTTCTCAGATATGTGAAAATGTAATTCTGTGACAGTTTTGTTAGGGGTGAGAATTTCGCCTTCTTTTCCTCTTCATGCAATGGCTTCCAGTGTCAGCAATGCCTATGAAGTGAGTAAGGCTCTTGAGTTACAACAGCCATATCATTTCTTTTTTAATCAAGGAAATAAGGATAAAGATGAAATCTCCTTCAAGTGCTAAAAAGATAGCAGTTTATTTAAAGAAAGTATTTACACTCCTCACTAATTACTTAGGTGTACTCACACTGATACCAGTGAAGAACTTTATACCCTTCAACCATCTTCAATATATCATTAAATTAAATTCATAAAGAGATATGGGTTTAAATCAGAAACATGCTTCAGCAATCAGGAATCTAATAGCTTTCAATTTTCTCACGTTTTAACAGAGGAAAAAGGAACTAATAGAATCCTCTTTACAGGCAAGGAACATTTATATAACTGGACATATAGTCTCAGCATAAATATGGAAAGATTGCCCTTATTTGACTGAAGTTTTGTAGCAGAGAAAGTATCTCATCATCTCATATATTTTGCCAGATGGAAAAGAATTGACTAAAAAAAATTCAGATAGACTGATCAGTGTAGAAAGGAAGAACTTTGAACTATTCTTCCCAGGTTTAGTAATGGACTATTTTCTTGCCCAGATTTTTCCTGAATTTTATATATCCACAAAGGA
The DNA here is from genome assembly GCF_002776525.5 of Piliocolobus tephrosceles. Classification (NCBI taxonomy): domain Eukaryota; kingdom Metazoa; phylum Chordata; class Mammalia; order Primates; family Cercopithecidae; genus Piliocolobus; species Piliocolobus tephrosceles. The sequence continues at coordinate 59,066,593 of NC_045448.1, read as the reverse complement.
ATTTCCTCTTTATTTTATCTTTCTTTCAATTAATATTTACTGAGTGCCTTCAATGTATAAAGCACTGTATTAGGTACAGTGGGTGAAAAGCAGAGAACAATAGAGAAAAGGCTTCTACTTTCATGAATTTTACTATTTCACTGGAATGGTAAAGATTGACTAGTATTGTCCTAGTTAATTACTTAGTTACACTTTGCAATAAATATTGAATAAAAGAGGATGGTAGGGTATAATAAAGGTATATAGCAGAAGGACCTGGAAGGTCAGCAAATGCTTCCTTGAGGAAGTGAAAAAGCAGCAATTAATTACCTAGCATGCAGAGGTGGATAGTGACCTCCAGGGACAGGGAACAGAACATGTGCAGATTCTTAGCCAGGGAGAAACAAGGGTACTAAAGGGTCTGGGACTCAGACAGTAAGCAGAGGAGATGTTTAAGATGGTAGGAGAGGCAAATTCTGTAACATTCAGGGCTTGAGACTTTTTGCTTTTCAGTTGTAAAGCAAGGAGAGAAGTAGACAAAGCCAAAAAAGTTGGAGGTAAGACAAATAGGCCATGGTGAATGTTTAGAGATGAATGATGAGAGTGGTCGCAAAGTGGCCATGGGAAAAAGTGGAAGATAATTTTGTTTGGGGCTAGGCATGATGGCTCATGCCTGTAATCCCAGCACTTTGGGAGGCCGAGGTGGGCTGATGACCTGACGTCAGGAGTTCAAGACCAGCCTGGCCAACATGGCAAAACCCCGTCTCTACTAAAAACAATATGAAAATCAGCTGGACATCATGGCACACACCTGTAATCCCAGCTACTCGGGAGGCTGAATCAGGAGAATTGCTTGAATCCAGGAGGCGGAGGTTGCAGTGAGCCGAGAACACACGACTGCACTCCAACCTGGGCAACAGAGCAAGACTCCATCTCAAAGGAAAAAACAAAAAAAGATTTTGTTTGGGATGGGAGGGATGCCGAGTCCAGTTTTTGAGAGGTTTCATTTGTCCATGAAACAGGGTGATGTGCAGCTTACAGAGGAGTCTAAAGAGAAGTCAATTCTAGAGTTATACAATTAAAAGTCATCAGTGTAGTGATTATGCAAGGCAGAATGTAATTAAAGCCATGGGAATAAATAAAATTGCCTGGGGGAAAGGCACAGCAGGCAAAGAGAAGAGGGCCAAGGACAAAGCTTGAAAACTCTCAACATTTAAAGACTGGGGAGCAAAGAGGGAGCTGATAAAGGCTACTGAGTCGGAGTAGTCAGACTTATAGAAGGAAAACCAGAAGATGCGCTATCATAAGGCAAGGGAAGGGCATGTTTGTTCATTTCAGAGAGAGCAAAATAATGCCAAAAAGATGCTGAAGGGTTACAAAGATAAAAGCCAAGAATGCAAATTGGTTATTGTTGGCCTTTCTGAGAGATGAACTGGTTCAATAATGAAAGCCCAAGTAGAGTATTTTGAGGGTACATAAAGAGGTAAGTAAATAAAAGTCAGAGTAGAAAAAAATCTTAGAGATGTGTGACTAAACTTCATGTAATATTTTGGCCATGTCTGAGAATGTCTAAGCTCTGAATCCGCAGGGAAGAAGACATGTAACCATTTCACACACTGCCTTGGCCACAGTCTCTCAATTCCTGTCTCCTTCCTATTGCCTCTCCCACTCAGTAGAAAATTTCCATCTCTGTCTTATCTTCCAACTTTATGCCCACTCACTTCTTTCTCCTATCCTTTACTCCTTAGGCTTTGAACATTCTGAGCAAGAGTAGACTCAACTTAGTAGGCAAGGGACACTTTATAATGTGATTTCTCAGATGTATTCTGGAGACACATTTAACTCATAAGCCTCATAGTTCAAAAGACTGATGACTGATAATTTCTTAAGAAAAGGCATAAGGACTTGATTTTTTAATGTAATAGGGAGTTAAATAAAAAATGTCACTGTTCACTTGTGCTACCTCAACCATAACTGTACTGCATTGAAATTGTCCTTATCTATTCAATAACTAACTGTATCTTGTCATGTAAAAGCTCTGACATGACAATTAACATCTCTGTTATTCTGCAAGTAAAATTAAATCGCTCACTAGTAAAATAGAATAAAGACACCCGGAAAAGGCAGATATGCCACCCATCTTCTTAGCCCCATTCTATCCCCATGTGCCTTTTTCTCTATAACTTACAGGGGTTGGGGGAGGGCTTTTGACATTTGTTCCATGATGTAATAGAGGATTTAACCATCAAATTATGTGTCAAAGCATATTCAGGCCCTGCTTATTGGAGGGAGACAGGTATAGGCAAAACATTACAAACTGAGCCCCGCACAGCTCACCTTTCCAAAAGCCCCTCATGTGTCCTTGCCAGTATGTCTGTGAGGATCAAGTGAAGTGATGATGACACTAATCGCAATCATTTATTTCATTTATTCAGGACCTACCTGTGCCAGGCACGGTTACAGATGTATCATCTTCTTTCTCTCCACAGGTAATTAGTTGGCATCTCTGTTCCCATTTTTCAGATATGGCTAAGCTACAGAAGTTAAACAATTTGCCCAAGGTCAGCCAGCCATTAAGTAGATAATCACTAAGTATCTTCAAATGTGACAGAGAAAGTCTTTCCACTGTTCCACTGTGCCTTCCAAAGTAAAAGTTATTTTCAAACTGGAAAACTAAGTCAATGTGAATTTTACATTTATATTAGAATCCACTGGGCTGTACAGTATCAGGGTTAGAAGAATGGACTCTGGAATCATATTCCTTGGGCTCAAATCCCAGCTTTATTGCTTATTAGCTGTATGATGGGTATGTGGGTAAATTACTCTTTGTGTCTCAATTTCTTCATCTGTAAAATGGCAATAACATGGAACCAAACTTAACAGTTCTTGTGGGGATTAAAGGAATAGATACAGAAACTTTCTGACATACAATGGTTCAACTTACAATGTTTCGCCTTGACAACAGTGCAAAACCAATACACGATTAGTAGAAACATACTTCCAGTGCCCATAGGACTATTCTGCTTTTCGCTTTCTGCACAGCACTCACTAAATTATGTGAGATATTCAGTACTTAATTATAAAATGGGCTTCGTGTTAGATGATTTTGCCCAACTGTAGGCTAATGTAAATACTCTGAGTATGTTTAAGATAGGCTAGGCTAAGCTATGACATTCCATGGGTTAACTGTATTAAATTTGTTTTTGACTTATGATATTTTCAACTTAGGATGAGTCTCTTGGGGCATAACCCCATGGTAAGACAAAGAGCATCTGTACATGTATCTTGAAATATAGTTAAATTCATAGTAAGTATTAAAAATATTTGTTAGTATTACCATATTATGAACCCAATTACTGGTAGGTTCATCTAGCTCATTAGTCATAGTTTAAGATACCTATAAGGGTCCATTAGCTTTACAAAAAGGAAAAAAAAAAAAAACTTTCCATTCTTGTGCAACTAAAATAATGATGTAGACCAGTAACTTGCAACTCCAACAGTGCATACAAATCACTTCTAAAGCTAAGAATGTTGGCTGTCTATCTGAAATATCTTATTGAGTCAGTCTGGGGAAGGACTTCGAAATGTGGATTTTAGCACCCTCTAACTGCTGCACTACTGTGGCTGACAACTACTGATGTCACATGGAAAGACACCCACATTCACTGCAATGAAAAAAAATCTAATCAAAAACAACAAGTTCTCCTTCTTCTTTAAAAAATTCAAGATTTTGTATCTAAAATGTTAACAACATTTATTTCTGGGGGGTGGGAATATGGGTAATATTTGTTTTCTATTCTATTCTTTAGGAAGTCTTTAAATTTTTCCAATTCATTTACACTATACATTCATTCTGCATATCTGTTTTCATACTGTGTTCTTGGCACTACATTAGGCAATGAACATATGACCGAGAACTAAACAAAGCCCCTGTTGTGCTCATGGGCTTACAATGTTGTGGGGAAGGCAAGGGATAAACAAAAATAGAATATAAGGTCAGCAGGTAGCATGTGCAGTGGATGAAAGGAAAGCAGGGAAAGGTGATTGAGAGCAACTACTGGGCTATTATACTTTAGGATGGTCAAAGACCTCTCAGAGTTACATTTGAGCAGAGACTTGTATGAAACAAAGGTCCCAGCCGCAAGCATCACAGGGAGAAAAGAGTTCTAGGCAGAGAGAATAGTAACACCAAGGCCCTGAGTGTTGTAAACATACATTTCTTTTATAATCAGGTCAAAAAACTATAAGGTTATTTTAATCTGTGTGAAAAGAAAAAAAAAAAAAAATCAGAGGCATAGAATGTCCCCTGGCCCTGGAACTCTACCATCAAACTAACCTCTCTGACACTCCAAGTATGAACTATAAAACGAGGGGGTGGGACTGAGCTTCCACCCTGGATTTAATGGCACAGGTTTGAAAAGCAAATTATATGAAGGAATCGAGTGGTTTCCTTTACTTACTAATGTATACGAGGAAAACGTGAATCCGCATCATTACCTTCCTGTGTCAAGAAATAGCTGCTGGATGCCTGTACTGTGCCCCAAAACTGACTAATGTGGGGAGATTAAGCAAAGCGTTAAACATATTGCTGGCCACAATCTCAAGGAAAATACTACATGTTTAGAAAGATTAGAGACTCTTATAGGACAGAATACCATTAAGGCCCAAACTGTTGCATGATACAGATGACTAAGACAGAGTCAGTGGGCTCCAGAGGCCAGAAACTATTGCTGTTATTAAGAAGGTAAAAACAAACATTGATCATCCCCCTTTAGTCCCCTTTCATCTACATACTGTGCTTCTAGTTAGCACAGAAAAAGCAATATAAGTGCCATGTTCGGCCAGGCATGTTGGCTCACGCCTGTAATCCCAGCAGTTTGGGAAGCCAAGGAGGGCAGATCAGCTGAGGTTGGGAGTTCAAGACCAACCTGGCCAACATGGTGAAACCCTATCTCTACTAAAAATACAAAAACTAGCTGGGCATGATGGCAGGCGCCTGTAATCCCAGCTATTAGGGAAACTGAGGCAGAAGAATCTCTTGAAGTCAGGAGGCTGGAGGTTGCAGTGATCCGAGATCATGCCACTGCACTCTAGCCTGGACAACAGAGTGAGACTCCATCTCAAAAAAATAAAATAAAATAAATGCCATGGTCATGGAAAGCCTGACAGGAACAAGTTCAGAGCATTTTCTATTGCTAGGAATAAAGAACCTCTCAAGCTAGTGAAAATAGAGTTAGATGGATACAACAATGATGACGTCACAGACATCCATGCATCCAAGGACAGGAAACACAGTAGAGTTGGGCCTGGACTTGGAAACCAGCATGCAGTCACTGAGGCCATCGTCTCCATCTATTAGGGCCTGTAGGGTGTCGTCTTTCCTTCTCTCTGCCACATTTGATCCATCCCCTCCACTTGGCTGCTTTCTCAGGTCTTCTCTACCCAGCCTTTCATGACTTCAGTGTGAAGGTGACATCAGGAAAGCAGACTCAGCTCTAATTCTATAAGATCTTGACCTTTCATCTCAAGGGTCCATCACAGACTGCAAATTCCCTCTGTCCTTGCTTCTAATTTTCTTGAGGGGGGAAAAAGTCTGATTCATTTAGCTAGGCCTTCTCTTAGTCCCTGGGCTGCCCCAGGTTCAGGAGTCTACCTGTATTCCAACCAGCTCTGGCAGACAGTGGGCCCTTATAAAGGGCACGAGGGTGGGGCAGTTAAAGAATCCTGTCTGGTTCTAACTAGAACAAGTTCATAGATTTCCGAATGTGTAAAAAGATCCATTGGGCTTACCAGGTATTTCTGAGAAAAAAAAGTAAGTACGTGGTTTACGTTATCAGTCATCTGCTCTAAAAGGGTACAGATTTTCTGGTAAGGGGCTTTGAGGGATAGATTTTAGAACCTTGACGGATTTCTATGGAGAAGTTTAAAAAAACATCTTAGAGTGCTAAAAAGTTCCCTTATCAGAGTTTAAACTAAACTTCTTCTATCCAGATGGCTTCCAAGGCCAAGAGGGAGGGAAGTCCTGCTGCCTTTTTATGTTGGTCTTGATTGTTGTTAATGATCCCCAGCTGTAAGGCTCCCATATCTCTTTAACCTCTCTCTGGTTGGCCTCACATCTCTGCATCTCTTACAGGGAAAGCGGAACACTAAACACAGCACCCATTCCCAGCAGAGCACGTGCTGCACAACACACAAAGGTCAACCTCCAAACAGACCCCAAGGCTTGTTCAGTTAGCCTTTGTCAAGACCCTTCATCCATCCTAGAAGAAGCCAGCCTCAGCATTCTCACTCCTGGAGGAACGTGGAGCCATACATCTCCCAGCAGGAGAGTTGGGGCACGTGATCATCTATGGTCAATGCTAAGAGGTTTCTTCTTTTGGGTGTGCAGGAATCACTGCCAGACAAGGGCATAATTTTCAGGGATAAGGTATGCCTTAGAAATTCTGATTCTGAAATGGGACTCCTTGCTATAAAAATGTTCTCCCCAGGAACAAGCAACTAATGAAGCAATGCGATGTTCATGACTCTTTATCTGGTATTCTCTTATTCAGTCATTCAAAAAAACCCTTTCTTGAGTTGGCTATAGACTGTCAAGCTAAAACAAATTACTGTGCTAAAGGAGCCCAGAGTCTGGTCAAAGATTCAGTATTTGCCCTCATTTCACTGCATGTAAGGTATGCATAGGTGCTGATGTAACATGGAGGAGAAACACCCTGTTCAATCTAGGGGCAGTTGGAGGGGAAGGGAGTCATTTCTCTGGGAAGACTTCCTGGAGGTGGAGGTGACAGAGAAAATAAGTTCTGAAAGATAAGTAGGATTCAATCAGGTTATATATGAATGAACAATCAAAGGAACAAATAAAAACAAAGAGGATTCTGCTAGGCAGAGGGAATACTTATACAAAGACAACATGGCACATGAGGAGAACTGCTGTTCTTTCTTAGGGCATAGATAAGGACCTGAAAAGAGTGTATCAGGAAATGGAGGGCCAGGCACGGTGGTTCACGCCTGTAATCTTAGCACTTAGGGAAGCTGAGGCGAGTGGATCAACTGAGGTCAGGAGTTCGAGACCAGCCTGATCAATGTGGAGAAACCCCATCTCTACTAAAAAATACAAAATCAGCCGGGCGTGGTAGCGCATGTCTGTAATACCAGCTACTCTGGAGGCTGAGGCAGGAGAATCGCTTGAACCTGGGAGGCGAAGGTTGAGGTGAGCCAAGATGGCGCCATTGCACTCCAGCCTGGGGCAACAAGAGCGAAACTCCATCTCAAAAAAAGAGAAAAAAAAAAAAAGGAAATGGAGATAGGCACTCTATCTTGTTTCTCCTGCTAGGATTCCCTCTTTCATGAAATTTGCTACAAGAACTCCTTAGTAATCAGCACTGATCACTGACCTTTCTGGCTACTCCCAAACACAGACTATTATTGAAACTGGGGCCAGTTAATGATGGCCAACTGAGTGCTTTATTTCCACTGTTTCTTTGACTGTTTCCTGTGTAAGCTGTTCAGCCTAACTATAATACCACACCCAGGGAGAGCAGAGAACCCTTTGCCCTCCTTGACCCACAAAAAGCAGGCAATTGGCAAATTGTTCAAATGAATTGAGAATGTCCTTAAGTGGAATTGTTGCCTCACTACCAATGATTAGCAGAAGTCTTAACCTTTCTTATTGAAAGTATTTCCTTAATCTTCCCCCCACCTCCCACCCTCCCACACACACCTTATAACGCACCCACCAAGTCTGTATAGCAGCATTCCAATTGTTTGCCCTAGGATCTTAAGCCAAGTCCAAATGAAATGCCCCCAAGTCCAGGTGAGTCTTCTACTCCAGGGTTTTAAAAATGGACCCAATAAAGAAAATTCAATTTCTGAACATAGAATCAAGTTTCCTTTGTTCTTTCATCTTATTATTGGCCAGAGGGAGCAAGACCCTCCTGGTGTTTTTATTATAGTTCTAAAGACGAAGAGAAGAAGAGATTTGAATCTTAACCCTGAAAACCCCAGCCAAGATATAGTAGCCATATGGTGGCATCCAGAAGATGGAAAAAGAAGGCCAGGGCAGCCTTTCCAACCAGTAAAACAAAGGCTCTGCACTGTTTGCCAAACCCTCAGCCCTCCGGCTGCCTTGGTCTCTTCCCTGCCCAACTCTGGTCCTTTCCCCTCTACTTTCCATTCTCCCAATACCTCCCCTATGTTCTATTTCATAAAGCTCTTCTGTCCATCTTTTGTTAGAGCCACAAACATTACCTTTAAGAGTAAATACAATAGAAAAACAGGAAATAACTGCTTGTAGACACGGGGTGGTTTTGCAACTAATATATCTTGTTTCAGGTATTGCTTGTGTCAAGACCCTTGTTTTTAGTTGAACACTCTATAAGAAGAAGAATGAGTTTATGTCTGATTCTAATGCCTTTATTCTTCCTTCTTTATCACAAAGAAAATTCAAAAGGAAGGCCATAAGATTCATGTAAAAGTTGTATTGCGCTAGCTCTAGATTTCTAGCACATCCAGCATTTATACCAAAAGAGAGAAGCAACCAAAAGAGGAAAAAGAATTTACCTATATCAAGAATTCATTACATGCCAATACTTTACACATATGTGTTAATCACTTACTTTTTTTGTTTTGTTTTGTTTTGTTTGAGACAGAGTCTCGTTGTTGTTGCCTGGGCTAGAGTGCAATGGTACAATCTTGGCTCACTGCAACCTCCGCCTCCCGAGTTTCAGCAATTTTCCTGCCTCAGCCTCCTGAATAGCTGAGATTACAGGCATGCGACACCACACCCAGCTAATTTTTGTATTTTTAGTAGAGACGGGGTTTCACCATATTGGCCAGGCTGGTCTCAAACTCCTGACCTCAGGTGATCCACCCGCCTCGGCCTCCCAAAGTGCTGAAATTACAGGCGTGAGCCACTGCGTGCAGCCGTGTTAATCACTTATTCCCAACATCTCTTGGAGGAAGGTCTTATAGCCATAATAAAAATGAAGACATTGGCCGGGCGCGGTGGCTCAAGCCTGTAATCCCAGCACTTTGGGAGGCCGAGACGGGCGGATCACGAGGTCAGGAGATCGAGACCATCCTGGCTAACACGGTGAAACCCCGTCTCTACTAAAAAATACAAAAAACTAGCTGGGCGAGGTGGCAGGCGCCTGTAGTCCCAGCTACTAGGGAGGCTGAGGCAGGAGAATGGCGTAAACCCGGGAGGCGGAGCTTGCAGTGAGCTGAGATCCGGCCACTGCACTCCAGCCTGGGCGACAGAGCGAGACTCCCTCTCAAAAAAAAAAAAGAAAAAAAAAAAAAAATGAAGACATTGAGATTAAATCAGTAAGTGACATTTCCAGATTAATACTCTCAGACCAATCTGACCCCCAAAGCCTGCTCCTTCTCCCCTATTATATGGCAAATAAAAGGTAGCTCCCACCCCCACATAAACACTTAACTCCTTTTGGAGGAATTTCTTACATACCTATTGTGCCAGCCACTCTGTGAGAGGTCACAGACACAAAGGGGTAAAATGCAGAAGAAGGGGAAACTCGTCTACATTTCCGTGCCTCAGGAAACAAGACCATTTGTATACAAAAGCCAGAGCATATACAATAAAATCAAGGAGTATTATTTCAAGACACATATCAGCTCTGCCAAGTGGACAGTTATGAAAATTCTGTCCAGCGAGTTGTTGAGATTTTCCTCAAATGCCAAAAGTCAGTCTGTTAAAAAATCACACCTCTGGGAAAGATCCACAATCCCTCCCTGACTCCATGTCATGTTTCCTCAGTTTACTTCCAGTCAAAATGCATATTTTTTTCTCACTGCTCCCAGGGCTAGGGGTCAGCTCAGCTAATGAAAATCAAGCTTTCTTTTTTTCTCTGCCATCAACAACGGTCAGATAACAAAATGCAGGTTCTGATCCTGGCATGTTTATTGTTGATGATGATGTATAAACTGATGGCCGACAGCTTCATTTTCTCTAAGCTGGGAAGGTCCTGTTGGGAGAACTGGGAAGGAAAAAAACTTTTGATTTTGACTAGTAGTAAAACAGTTGGATACACATGACATGATATGGATGTCAGAGTGCATAATGCCACTGCATGAACCCATGTGGGACTAGAGAATCTACAGACACGGACAGAATACATGTAACTGAGATTCAGTCATGGATTTATAGCCCTCTGTATTCTTACAATATTGTGAAATGTTAGAATAGAGTTTTACCTAAATAGCAAAAGCAAAAAGGTCTTGAAAATGGAGACCAATCTTTTTAACTTTATTATTCTACAATAAAACAAGAAAAAACTGAAAATGACTAAGTAATTGTGGGCCTAAGGGTATATGCCAAGGACACGAAGCCCTCAAGGTCATTATGGGAAGTGGGGAATTGAATTAGAAAAGTGAACTAGAGGCCGGGCGTGGCGGCTCACGCCTGTCATCCCAACTACTTGGGAGGCTGAGGCAGGAGAATCACTTAAACCTAGGTGGTGGAAGTTGCAGTGAGCTGAGATCGCACCACTGCACTCCAGCCTGGCCGACAGAGCGAGACTCCGTCTCACAAAGAAACAAATATATAAAAAATAAAAAACTAAAGCACATTTTGACAGTGACATCTCAATTAGAACTTTAGGGTGAAGTACAAAAGTGCACTAGATTAAGAGTGAGACAACCCAGGTTTTCATTGGAACTCTGCCGAGAGACGCTGGATGAGTGATTTATACTGTTCTAGGCCTGAGTTTCCTTTCAATGTAAATGCTCCCTCTTCACCATCACCTCTTGAGTTCTCCTTAGCTCAAACGGTTCATCCTAACCAAGAAAACCAGTGTCAGTCTTAGCTGGAGGAGTTGGGTTCCATTTTCTCCTTAATTTATCGCAAAGTATTTTTTGACCAAGTTTGGAGTACAGAGTAATTTACCAGACATCACAGCATATAGCCAAAATGTCCTTCTCTTAGGGCACTGTTTTTGCTTAATGTTTTATAAATTGGAAACTCTGATATCCTAATGAAAGAGAAGGAACTTATTTCAGGTTTTGAAAATGTTCATACAAGCAGATTATAACTGGCATATAACCTCAGGAGGTTCAAGAATTCCTTGAAACTGAGGGAGTTTGTGAATCCCAGACCTTGAAGCATTAGAAAGAGGTCTAGTATCCAATCTATTCACCGGACTTCACATATATCCAGCAAATAGCTTCCTCTTAGCCATCCATTTCAGTTACTGATTCCTTTCCATATTCCACATACATATTTAATAGGATTTCACTGTTCTAGTTGTTGCTTTGCAAACCTCTAATAAACACAAAGAATGAGAAAGACTCCTTTCCTTCTCCAGTTTTGAAGGTTTTGTGTTTCTGATATCTATAAACTTTATATTCCATGAGAAAGTATACATATTATGAGAAACATCAAATAGTCTCAAATCTACAGAAATCTACTTTCTTATGTTTCTTCACTCTCGCTCATTCCCAGTCCTTGTTCTTCATCCTCTGACCCAGATCTTGGTGTCCTCTGCCTTAAACTAAGTCCCATTCACCTTAATCAATGCCCATTTCACTCCATCCTGTCTTGTGCAGCGATTCCAACCCACTGACCAGCAGCATCAGTGAAGATGGAGAGAGAAGAAGAGGAAAGAAAGAGGGTTGCAGCACCCCTGTGAGGTGGGGGGCTCTCCCTCAGGAATCTGTGAAATTGTGGCCAGTGAGTCTGTTTGAGACCGATTAAATCAATGTTGCCTTGGCTCCAAGACAACGTTTATTGCTGGGAGGAACTGTCAGCTTAATTTGTGGATGAGATCAGCTGGCTCAGGGCCAGAAATACTAGCTCCCCTAGTGGAGGGTCAATACAGAAAGGGGTGAAATTAATCCCCTTGCTGGATGGTTTTCCTGCAGTTGTGGCTCAGGGTGCAGGATGTTCATTCAGGGATGAAGTCTGACCCTTCAAGGCTGGTCAGATCAATAATGAGAACAGGACTTGTTAATGGAAATAAACAGGACACATGCTATGGCAGATGGGTTTCTAACTGGAATCTGAACAATTCCTCACTATCTTCAACTCAGAGCTGCCACGAACTGTCTTCAGGCATACACTTCAAGGAGTTCTTTTTAGAACCTTGTTCTTCAATGTGTGGACAGGGGGTTGCAGCTTGTTAGAAATGCAGAATCTTGGGCTCCACCCAGATCTACTGAATCAGAATCTGCATTTTGAAAAAGATCCCAGAGAATTTGTATGCACATTGAAAGTTAAGAAGCACTTTATAGAACCCAAAAAAGATGAGCCTCTTTTTTCAAAGAACTCTCTAACAACCCAGGCTAACCCATTTTCTCTTTGGGTGGATGAAAACAAATTAAATTGGTTTGTGCCAATGGTGAGAGCATGGTTTTCAGAACATATTAGGGCCAGAAAATATGCAACACATATTTGCATATTTGCAACAGTGCTTGAAGTTTCTTCTAAGGGCTGGAGAACTGACAGAAGATATACACAGATGCGTGGGTTCAAGCAGTTGTGGACCAAAGTTTGCCTCAGCCACAAAAAGAAGGGGCCTAAAACCACAGCAGATCATTCTGGGGCCCAGCACCTTCTGGCTTGAAACTTGCTGGGAGATTGTGGTTCAGTTACTTGTGATTTTCATCCTACTCTAGGCCTTTAGAAAACTCTCCTCTAATTAGTGTCTGTGCAGTGTTTCCAGGTAATAGACAGTGATAGAGCGCTGTGATAGAGCACTTTCTCTTTATTCATCACAAGGTCCATAGATTATAGCAGATCTAATAGAGACCCAGACATGATATGTTGTCCATGAACTGTCACCTGTGATATATGAATTATACAGTCTTGGTGTTTTAAGGACTCATGTGAAGTGTCAGATGAAAGGAAGCCATCAAAAACTTAGCAAAGGGGCAAAAAGAAATATTAAGCACTACGTAGTCACTGATACAATGCTGATAAATGAAGCAAACAAACAAAAATCCCCACAACTTCTCAATTGTTGAGTTAACATATCTATATTACAAAAATACTGTAAAATATAAATTCCAATTGCAAAAAGTCTTCTGAAATGTCTTAGAAATCTTTAATCTACCACATGATGTCAGCTATAAGAATAGAAATTTTAATCTTCCTAGTACTTCAGAATGCTTCTCCAAGTCCTTTCACTGTTTATAGAATAGTATAGTATTTATGTAAGCATCTCTAAATTAATTCCTATTTAGTCATTCAAGACAGGAATATCTTTATTTATAGTTAGAGGCCAAAGGTCAGTTGGCAAAAATAAAGAGGAGACAAAAAAACTATTCATCAGACACTTGTTTTCAAAGTCACAGGTAATCTTAGGTAGAGCAATTTACGGTACAGAATAAACATGAAATACAGCAAGTTCAAACCTCAAATAAGATAACAGCACCACACTAAATAACAGCTCCAGATTCACTGTTGGATGCTCATCGTTGGCAAGGCCAGAGCTGGTCAAATGCCAACTACTCTACTACCCAAGGTTTCCACACTCCACACCCATTGGAAGGTCCAACAGACTCTCTGGCAAACCTGCTAAGAGCATTATGTACATGAGCAGAAACTTCAAGTAGATCTGCTGCTTCTCAAGAACTGTGTCAATATATGTATTCTGAGACCTAAACACTTTATAATCCATTCATCATTTTGTATATTGTGATGCACCAGAATGCTAAGATTGACTTAAATACATTAGGGGCCAAGTTTCTAAGATGAGACCCAAACTCAAGTTTTTCTTCATGTTACAGGTATATCAGCGGGGCCAAGGGGGTCCCCTTTACTACCTTTCTCCTTCTTAAACTGCATTATCCTACTCAACACATGAGGTTTGTTCAGAGGAGCTTTTGTCTCAATGAACACCTATTTTAGAGGCCTGCTCATCTCCTATCTGCTTGTTGATACACTTACATAAAATTTTCCACTGTCAAAGTTAGGGTACAGTTTAAAAACTAAAGTGTTAATAGTGCTGCAATAAACATACGTGTGCATGTGTCTTTATAGCAGCATGATTTATAATCCTTTGGGTATATACCCATAATAGCAAAGACTTGGAATCAACCCAAATGTCCATCTGTGACAGACTGGATTAAGAAAATGTGGCACATATACACCATGAAATATTATGCAGCCATAAAAAAGGATGAGTTTGGGTCCTTTGTAGGGACATGGATGCAGCTGGAAACCATCATTCTTAGCAAACTATCACAAGAAGAGAAAACCAAACACCGCATGTTCTCACTCATAGGTGGGAACTGAACAATGACATCACTTGGACTCGGGAAGGGGAACATCACACACCGGGGCCTATCATGGAGGGGGAGGGGAGAGGGATTGCATTGGGAGTTACACCTGATATAAATGACGAATTGATGGGTGCTGACGAGTTGATGGGTGCAGCACACCAACATGGCACAAGTATACATATGTAACAAACCTGCACGTTATGCACATGTACCCTAGAACTTAAAGTATAATAATAAAAAAATAAAATAAAATAAAATAAAATAAATTTAAAAAACTAAAGTGTTGGCCAGGCGCGGTGGCTCACGCCTGTAATCCCAGCACTTTTGGAGGCTGAAGCAGGTGGATCACCTGAGGTTGGGAGTTTGAGACCAGACTGACCAACATGGTGAAACCTTATCTCTACTAAAAATACAAAATTAGCCAGGTGTGGTGGCACATGTCTGTAATCCCAGCTACTCGGGAGGCTGAGTCAGGAGAATTGCTCTTGAACCCAGGAGGCAGAGGTTGTGGTGAGCTGAGATCGCGCCATTGCACTCTAGCCTGGGCAACAAGAGTGAAACTCTGTCTCAAAAAAAAAAAGAAAAAAAAAAAGTGTTAAGTCAATATTTGTGTAAGCAATTAACACAGCTCTCATTCCAGGTCTTAAGAAGATTCTGTATTTGAAATGGACACTGTGAGACATAATGACGTATATGTTGCCAGTCTTTCAGCTCTCTGAGATTCAGATGCTGAGAAGCATCATTACTCCTTGAAGCAAACTAAATAGAATATGAAAAAGAGCATTCTCCCGATGCTTGACTAAATACAAACACAAATTCTAATTAATAATAATATATATGTTTCCCAGTAACCCTGCTTCACCCAATATTAAGATATGTGGTAAGTTTAAAGAATTATTAAAAAGCATCTTGCACCCCTTTTACAATGAAGTATTGAAGAACTATGTACAGGAATCCAACAGGCTACACCATTGCTAGTATTGAAGCCCAGTAGTAAGAAAAACCACTCTTAGATACTACGTGAATACTGGAAATAAAGAATTTTTGAAACTCCCAGATCCAATACTTGCATTTGTCCACCCTCTTGTTCTTTCTGCAGAAGGTCATAGCAAACCTGGCCTTTTCCAAGCTAATCAAATGCTCTTCATTAATGATGGATGCTAACACAGACATTTGGTCACCATTCATTGAGCAATACCCTGAATTAATCCCTTCCATTTAGGATTTCAGTTTCTGCTATCCATGAACAAGATATCAAAACTTTGCCTTCCTGGGTTGTAGTGGTGGTAGCTTATCATGACATATCTTGAATATGATAATGTATGAACTAGTAGAAAAACCTCCAGGAAATTCTTATGCCTTGATAAGTTAGAAAATTAAAAGAAAAATGTAAAATGTGGACCCTCTAGCTACCACATCAGAGTTGTTGAGAGTGGCCCAATTCAAGATAAGAGAGATGGTCATCTGCTGATGTCCTCCAAATACAGAGCAAAGAATTCCAGAAGAATATTAACATCTATCTTCCACAAAAGTCATCAAACCTAAGATACTTCACTGGCTTGTAGAGCAACGTGTTCTATAGATCTGAAATCACTAGACACTTTATGGATTCCTAGTCATTTTCCAGCAAATATTTGTTGATTGTCTGTAATGTGTCACAGTGTTCCAAGTGCCAGGGTAGATAAAAGACATCAGCTTCAAAAAACATAAAATGTGGCGAGGGAATTAGGAAGGATGAGTATTATAAAAAATTTAAAGTTAGTCAAGATAGAAGTACACAATTGTACCAGCAACAAAGAAGGAGGAGCCAAAAAAAAAAAAAAGTCCATGAAATATTCAGAGAATGTCAAGCTGTTCAACTGGTCTGGGGCACATAGATAGTGTCCCAGAGGGGCAACAGAAGAGAAGAGACACAAGGTTGGAGGTGAAGGCTAAGACCTACACATGTGAGAAGGGCCAGCAAAGGTTATTTGAGCAGAGGAACAACATGATGTAAGTGTTACTATGCATACCAGAAGACATGGTGTTCTAATCAGTTTTTCTTTTTGAATTTCTTTTTTTTTTTTGAGGCGGAGTCTCGTATCAGAGATTTGTTTCCATTGCTGCCTGCTGCATTGATTTAAAGTTGTAGAACCCAAAAGAGGTTTTGTTCAATAAGATCAATTTTTTAAAAGAATAATAAACAATAAAAACAATAAAACTCCACAGATTTAAAAATTTTGAGTGTTTTATGACAAATTATGAACAAATTATGAAATGGTGAACACCTCAGATAATATTTCTACATTTTCCCAAATGAAGAAAATGAAGAAGCTAAATAGCCTGCAGAGGGTGAATTTGAAAGGTGGAAGTAAGCAGAGATTACAAACCAGGCCTTCCAACTGCAATTCTATAATATTTTCTACTATGCTAAGTATGGTTCATCTCTTTAATATTTCCCACATCTAACACTTGTCCTGTATAGAGCTAAGCCCTGAATAACCTCAGTCTAAAACAGATATGCTTGAAAACAAATATTTTGAATGAAAATTACTAAATGCGTAGAAAGTATTCATTTATATTTTAAGAACTCATAAATTGAAATTTTTGTTATTTGATTGTTCTATTTGTCCAAAAATAATTTGGACTGTGATGATTTTGTGTGCAAAAAAAGGGCCAATCTCATCAATACATCATAAAGTAGATTGCAGGCAATAAGACGTGTACTGAAGCACAGAAGTATCAGACAAGTCAATCATTCCAAAGTGGCAGTTTGGGATGAGCAAAACCTATATAATTAAAAAAAAAAAAAAAAGAGAGAGAGAGAGAGAGAGAAGAGGAGGTGTGTGCAAGGCAAGTTATTTTCTATATTTTCCAGAACAGAAAATAGGCACTGCTAGATTTGGAACTCTTTTTATTCCCACATGTTAATGCAGCAAGAGTTCCTCCACTCCCAATCAAAACTTTTGCAAGCCTTTCATTTGTATCGCATTTTGCCTTTAGAGACCGTGGATAGATAAAGCTATTTGGGGTAATGTTCACTAGGACTGTGTGTATATCTGCTTCTGTATAAATTATTTTGGAAGAATTACCTGGTTATAATCCAATAGACAATCTGTTGAGAATATCTGAAATGTAATACATACTGGGTCTGACGATGATCTAGTCAGCCTGGCATTCTGCTTCTGGGGCCAGGCAAGGTACCAGAAGCATTTTATGCATCAAATGCCCCTCCTTGTTCTTACCCTCGTGCTTTCAGACCCCATTCCACTGACCCTTTGCCACATTTAGGATGACCCCTAATCCTACCCATTTTTGGTGGTTACTTAATGTGGATCTAAAACCCATGAAATGAGTTTAAAGCTTCTTTAAATTTGTTTCAAAATTTAATGTAGTGGAAAGTTATATAATTTCAGTAGGTACTCTTGAAACTGTATCTCAAATCTCCTTTCTCTAAATTTCCTCTTTCAAGCTTTAGGACTCTCTCCAGGTTAGGTTCTAGAGTTTGTAGAGAAGTTAACTTTCTTTTTTTGTTTTTGGTATTTTGGACAAATTCTCATTCTATTACCCAGGCTAGGGTGCAGTGACACTATCCTCGCTCACTTCATCCTCAGCATCCCAGACTCAAGCAATTCTCCTCCCTCAACCTTCTGAGTAGCTGGGACCATAGGCATGTACCACACCATACCCAGCTATTTTTTGTTTTTATTTTTTGTAGAGATGGGGTCTCACTAAATTGCCCAGGCTGGTCTTGAACTCCTGGGCTCAATGGTTCTCTCATTTGGCTTCCCAAAGTGCTAGAGTTACAGGTGCAAACTATTATGCCCAAAGTTTACTTTCTGAAATCTCACTATGAGATCTTACACTATTCCTCCTTCTAGTCACCTACACTACCACTTCTCAGTTGCAGAAGTTTAATGAATGTGATCTGAGTAGAAAACAAAAATACAGCCAAGGTTTCTCACCTTCCACCATCATATATCTAACAGTCATGGTATTGTTAAACCTGAGTTCTATCTTATTCTGCCTACTTTACTAACTAAATAAGTTAATTATTTCTTGTTAAACACCACCACCAACAACAATGAAAACCTTCAAAAGATAGACTAGGTAAAAATGAAGAAAAAAAAAGCAAGTCAAATAACATTCAAATTGGTAGGTTCTAAAATGTATGAATAATGATGACAATCATAAAAGCTATCATTTCTTGAGTCTTTGCTATGTGTCAGGCAATGTGCTAAGCATTTTTCAAATATTGTTTCACAAAACACTTATAGCAACCCCATGAGCAAGTTCTTTTTTTCTTCTTCTTTTTTCTTTTCTTGAGACTGGGTCTCACTCTGTTACCCAGGCTGGAGCGCAGTGGCACAATCACAGCTCACTGCAGCCTCAACCTCCCGTGCTCAAGTGATCCCCCATTTCAGCCTCCCGAGTAGCTGGGACTACAGGCACGCACCACCATGCCTGGCTATTTTTGTATTTTTTGTAGAGACAGGGTTTTGCCATGTTGCCCAGGCTGGTCTCAAACTCCTGGCCTCAAGGGATCCACTTCCCTCAGCCTCCCAAATATGAGCAAGTTCTTATTAACTTTTTTTTTAAGAAGAGACAAGTCTCAGCACTATTAAGTAACTGATTCAAAGCATACAGCAGGTAAATGGTACATTAAGCAGTTCTGTCTGATTTCAAGGTCTGTATGCTTAACCTTTATCTACACCATGACCAGGTACTTTTAACCTCTTGCTTCAGGACACCCTAATATCTCAGTTCCACTGTTGCAGCAGAAGTCAGGATTCCACATCTCATCAATTCTGTGGATGTTACTGTTTCTGACAAAGAATTTTCATCATCATCTAGCCTTATAGGTGTATGATGGGATCATAAAGATCAGTTAATAATCATTTATTAGGGGGCATGACAACAATGGTCTGGCAGACAAGTGGCTCAGGAAAGAAAGTGCTCAGCACCACCCATTCGCTTCTCTCACAGTAAAGGAAGTTTTAATACTAAGAGTAAGCTCTAAGAAGAAAAAATCATTTTTCTCCAGTTGGGAAACAGTTTTAGTACCCTTAATTTATTTTTAAATGTGCATTAACTTTTTTTGTTAAGAATGCTGCCTTCTTAATTGGATAGTATGGTCTCCTCGGAGCCTTCCTGTGGCCCACTCAGAAGAATCACATATTCCTGTGAAACAGATCCTGAATGCTAAGAATCAAACAGCCTTGCAGACCTCAACAGAGATGCCAAGGACTCACGCCTAAGCCAGAAGTGGTAAGTCTATCCCAAACTAGCCATTTGAAAGTATATGGAACTTACACGATTTTTCTCAGCAAATGCAGTATTGCACTTTCAGTTCTTTCAGTGGGTCTGATATAACAGGTATTAGTTATTACTCCTGCTGAGGTGTGTCTCCACACTGCCCAGTACAATATTATCTTCCTCATTATCTGCGCTCTACAACATTATCTGTCTGCCTCAATCATCCCATCCACAAAATGGGGTTAATAATATTAGCCCTCGTTTATCTTGAACAAATGCAGCTGGGGAAAATGAGAATATAAATTAAATTGCTTGCTGCTCCTTGGAAGAAAGTTGCCTTAGAAACACAGGCTTATTATTTCTCCATAGAAAAAGCTAAATATATTAGGGTTTGCACAATGTTGCTAGCTGTGATTTTGCTCTTTTTTAACCCTAGGCAGAAGGACTACATTAACTCCAGTCCCTAGGTGAACCTTTTATTCCATTTTCCACTGGAGGAAAAAAAGTAACTTTGCAAAGAAAAGAAAGAAAAAAAATGTAGTATTCCCAAACCTCATTTACGGAACATTCTGTTCTCCAAATTACAGCACAGCAAGCAGGCAAGTGGGAACTTTTAGAATCCTGCATCCAAGCCGGTTCCACACAGCACCCACTAATACAAAATGGCTTTAATTACTTTAATATAAATCCTGGAAATGTGCAGATGGATTGTAATAATTATGCAAAACTGCGATGGTCCTTTATAGAAACACAGATCTTGCTAGCTTAAAAGAGAATGAAAGGAACACAAGTTCAACACAATATGTCAGGAAGCATATCTCCTAAGAAGTCCTGTATTTCAAATGCCAAGCTGTACGTTTCATCTGATGTGGCAGTTGTTATGGAAACTATGCTTTTTGATTGAATAGCAGAATAAACACCTACCTAAAATCAGCATGACGGTCTAGTGCATAAATTAAGAACTCCCCAAGACAACAATTACTTGGAGTTCTTCCTTGAGATAAATTCAAAAAAACACATAAATACATACATACATACATACATATATATACACAATTTAATAAGAGTTTAAATTTTTCTGAACTGAATATTCTTCCTCACCTAGAACAGTCAAACCTGCTTCACAGTGTGTATGAGTGTGACTATGTTTTCGTCCCTCAAACACACTCACTTGCACCTTTACACACTTAAGGCTTAGTGAATGAAAAGATCTAATGCTTTGCCAACAAGGCCATTTTTTTAATAAAAGTCACATTTCTTCATTTTCTTCCTAAATTGGTATAGGAGGAGCCTTGGGAAATGGTCGGTTATTACTGTGATTTTTAAATCAAGTGGGTCATATATAAATGTGGCAAAATTCCTAGGCATAAGAGAAAGGTCAGTTAAACATGGTTTTTATGTTTTCATGAGTCTGACATTAGACTGTTGCTGATGCCTATTGATATTAACGAACTTTCATGAATCATAATACAAATACTTCTATCTTTCCATGTAGATATAATTCGCCGATTTGCTGACTTAATTAAAGGCTCATTGCATAAAATATGAAATAAAACATATTGAGGTTTGTTTTTCTCTTTCACATTTTACATGGAATGATATGCCAAGGAAGAAGTGTGAGTGCAACAGGCACCCATATCACAAACTTCTCCATAATGGGCATGCATTCGCCCATTGGATCAACATCTTTCAATTTATTAGCATGACAAAGGACACAATTATTTTGGATATGCCTGAATGCAATTTTCATTAACTTTGCAATGATTTATTAACAAAAGTGTCAGGAATGTAATAAAAGCAGCAGGACTCCTCAAAATGCCAAAATAAAAAAAAAAATGAAGAATACAGCAGAATTTCCCAACACGCCTAACGGCATCAGGTCAATAAGGTTGCCTGATTCCATCAAAAGCATCACCATGGTGAGTGAACTCTGCAATTAACAAAGAGTAAGCACAAAAAATGCTAATATCTCATTTGAATGTAATTATGCACAGATTACTGTTCACTGGAACAAGAAAAGGGATTTTAATTGTCATCCAAAGTTACATGCAAACCCTGGATTCTAGTTAACTTTCTTTTTTTTTTTTAGTTGGGGAGTTCATATGAGAATAAAGCATGCAGTTCACAAATTCTTATATTCAGGGATATTGTAAAAGGCACTGTCTTTGTTTAAGGGATACAACTTGCAAAGTTTTAAAATAACATCATTCCATGTATGTTGGCAAGGTTAGTTTGTAATAAGTTTCACCATCGTTTGCATTTTAATACTATTTGATCTCATTTACATGTTTAAATTTGTTCCTGTAATAAAATTCATTAGTATGTTTATCATAACCACATAATGAATATAGCCCTTATGTAAAATAAAAAATTGAAAGTACATTAGAGACATTACAAGCTGTTTGAAATTACTGTGCTTTGCATATTATACCTTATTAATTAAATTATAAATTATTTATTTATGTATTTCTTTAATCAGGGGCAAGCACTAGAACAATATTATATTAGTATAAGAAATACAATACAACTCAAAGCTAAATCACACGTGGGCCAGTTTTATGTACAGAGGCATGCAGATCCATTTTGCCATGGGGTGGCAAATGCCACTCCCCCTGCTGTGCATCAAGGGATGCAAAATAGCTGTTTAAAGGGGAGTGGAGAGCGGAGGGAATAAATGTTTCTTGTGCAAGTTAAAAACTTCACTTGTTAGTATAATATCTCCCTTTGCCTTCTTCTTTTATTAGTATAATTAGATCAGATATGCAGATGGAAGCAAAGAGCAAATCATTATAGGAGTTAATACCATGTCCATTTTATTTGGAGTCCATGAGAAAGGAAAAAGTAATCTTTTCTATTATTTCCTTTTTTCTTTTTGTTTCTTTTGTCAGCAGTGATAGAGAATATAAATCAGAGAGAGAGAGAAGAAAAGAGAAGAAAAAAATCAATTGGAAAAAGAGTCCAATATTTAGGAAAACAGCACTAACTTCATTTTTCTTATTTATTTTTTAAGGTAATTATTTTAAAATATGCAGAATATCTGTGATCTCCTGCTATGTTTATAGGACTCCCCGATCTGTTTTTAAGCTATTTTTCTAATGCCTGGTTTGAGTACACTGGTTTGACTACAGGCTCAGCCTATCTATACTTAGTAAATTTGATGGTTTTGCTAACCAATTACTTCCGTCTAAATTGTCAAATATGAACTTTGCCTAGGGTCTGCAACCATTGAAGAAATTTGGAGATGGAGGGTAGGGAGGGGAGGATCATTCAATGAACACCCCTGTTGTGGCAAGTGCATGGTTTTATAGCCAAAGAGATCTGTATTTTAGTCAAAGCAGTTTCCTCTCCTTCCAAATAAGGGATAATCCCATATCACAGAGTTGTGATGTTGTTTTGAGGACTAGATAAGATTAATATTCGTAAAGGACTTACCAGGGTACCTACATGGTAGCTGTTCAATCAATTTTAATTTCAGGTCTATTTTCACTAAGGAACACAATAGAACTTTATACCAGACTGTCCTTCTCAGAATTGCACAAGCCTGCATGGTATGCTGGAGCTTATTTTTAATAGATGTCAGTCTGTGATACAGGGAAACACAAGCTAAATACACTAAGTCCCCATATAACTTTACGGATGGGTTCTTGGAAACATTGACTTCAAGTAAAATGATATATAATGAAACCAACTTTCCCACAGGCTAATTGATAAAAAACAAGAGTCAAATTCCTACAGCGTATTTCTGGTCACAAAACATCACCTAACTTGTAAATAAATTGCCCAAAACATTTCTAATATTAAACGTAGAAATAAATGTGAGTTCTACAAACATTTAAGAAAAAATAAAAACAAGATAATGATTTACCCGCTTATTCCAGTTCAGTCATGGATGGCCAGGGCCCATCACAGCAGCTCAGGGGGTGTGGTGGGAACCAGCCCTGGCCAGGATGCCATCTCATGGCGGGGCACACTCACATACACACCTACACTGGCTCACATCAGGACCACTTAGAATTAGACACGTCCATTCTCCACATGTACACAGCTTTCAGATGTGGAGGAAACAAGCACCTGGAGAAAACATTCACAGACAAGGAGAGAACATGCAACTCCACACAGACAGTGGTCCCGGATAGGAATCCTTTTTTTTTTTTTTTTTTCTCATCAACATTATAACGAAATAATGTTGAACAAAATGTTATTCAAGGACCTACTGTACTGAGATTAATCTTCACAGCAAACAGTAAGAGACCAATATATGTTATGAAGATTTTCCTAAATAAAAATTATTTTATTTTCTTTGTCTGTTTTAGGTTAGTGTGCAATTCCTTCCCATTTCACAGTTTACATAATTTGGTAAATAGCAGAAGAGAACAGAGGTGGGGGCACCAGTATCATTAAGAGAAAATAGCAGAATGGGGAGAGGTCCACCACTGTGAGTGTTTCTGGTTTCTAATTTAATAGGGTCAGTGGCAGATTGCTAAGACTCAGACATATCTGTATTCACCTCTTTTTGGCACCCAACTAGACCACCTTTCTGGGCCGCTCCTGCAGTTAGATACAGCCACACAGCTGAGTTCTAGCCAAGTAAATAGGTATCTGCATGTACAGAAATGAAAGGTGCTATTTCTAGGCTTTGCATGTAAAAACTCTTACCAGTCCACCATGCTATTTCCTTGTCGTCTATCCTCAGTGTCAGGATAGAAAGGATCCCGCCAAGAACACTGAGTATTTGGGAGACAGAGTGGGATGGACCACTGAGTGGAAAGAATGTGGGTCCCCAAATGACAGAGAAGGGAAGCACCCCTCCCTGCATTCTATTATAATTGGACTACATCAAGGAGTAACCAAACTTTGTCATGTTGTGTTATTCAATAGTGAATTTAGACTTCTTGTTACAAACTTCAGGCTATCCTGACTAGAATGAGGTCATAAGGCAAGGTGAGCGGTTTTAGTTTTTCTGAGAATCTTCATTAGAAATAGAATTCTAGATATAATTAATTTGATTTGCATCAGAAAAGAAGATGCCCTAAAATCATTTTTAAAGTTTTAAATAAAAATTGACAAAGATAGCGGCTGGGCGCGGTGGCTCAAGCCTGTAATCCCAGCACTTTGGGAGGCCGAGACGGGCGGATCACAAGGTCAGGAGATCGAGACCATCCTGGCTAACACGGTGAAACCCTGTCTCTACTAAAAAATACAAAAAAATTAGCCGGGCATGGTGGCGGGCGCCTGTAGTCCCAGCTGCTTGGGAGGCTGAGGCAGGAGAATGGCGTGAACCTGGGAGGCAGAGCTTGCAGTGAGCCGAGATCCGGCCACTGCACTCCAGCCTGGGCGACAGAGCAAGACTCCGTCTCGGGGGGGAAAAAAAAAAATTGACAAAGATAATATAATCCCATAATCTAATATAATACATAATCTTATATTATTTTGTTAAAAGAATGTGATTCTTTTAACAAAGGAGTTTCTTCTAGGACCATAAGTGTTTTATAAAGTAATAAATGATTACTATGCATGACTATATATTGTGTTTTCAAGCAGCACTCTCTATATAACTACAGAACATGAAAATTAACACTTGTAGAAGAAATAAACTAATACATATAGATGTTCATTACAGAGAAATTAGTTTCACTCAACAAAAGGTTTCATCAAAAACATGATTCCAATCAGTATGCTGTGTTTTCCTGAGGGCAAATTTCCAACCTAAATGTTTCATTAGCAAATAATCATGACACTCTGAGCTTTGTGCTCCTTCTGAACTGGGGAAATATGAGTGGGCCACGTGTAAAGGATGGATATAGAGACATGCTGAACACAAAAGCTCTGAAATCACTAAGTAAAATGAAAACATATGCATGCTATAAACCCACGCACATAGACCAACATGGATGCCACATGGGAAAACAATGTCAACAGAGAGGAGAAGCAAAATTGAGTATTATTACATTTCGAATAATTCAATAGGTAAAGAATCTCCAGATGGTCTAATATTCTATCATTCGCTATGTTGATCAACACATTTTTAAAAATCTTAAAATATCACTTGCATCTGTCAATATTAGACACTTTTTGTAATCTGTGTGCATTTTTTTCAGTGTTTATTTAAGCATCTAAATAGCCTGTTGGTTATGAGCCTATTAGCATGAGGTTAAAAGTTCTTCAAGGGCAAAGACCTAAAGGTCCATCAAGTTTGCTTAACTTGCTTACATAATAGCACCTCGCAATCCAGATGGTCTATTGATAAACACTTGTGAAGACAAGAATTGTGGTATACTCACAAGGAGAGAAAATATAAGATATGGCTTAGTTCAAGTGAAGGTATGCTCCAAAACTATTTTAAATCAAGAAATAGAGACTATAGCCAATAGATACAGAATGACAAGTCTTTAGAAGAAATGAAGTAAACACATAATCACATGGTAACATGGTTTGACTATGTCCCCACCCAAATATCATCTTGAATTGTAGCTCCCATAATTCCCACAGGACCCAGTGGGAGGTATTTGAATCATGGGGGCAAGTTTTTCCTGTGTTGTTCTTGTGATAGTGGATAAGTCTCACAAGATCTGATAGTTTTATAAAGGGCAGTTCCCCTGCACAAGCTCTTCCCTGCCACCATGTAAGATGTGCCTTTGCTCTTCCTTCACCTTTAGCCATGATTGTAAGGCCTCCCCAGCCATGTGGAACTATGAGTTCATTAAACCTCTTTTTCTTTATAAATTACCCAGTCTCAGGTATGTCTTTATTAGCAGCATGAGAACAGACTAACACACATGCACATAACAAATAATCTACTATCTGGATGCTACTTATATCTAGCTATCTATAAAAAAAATGGCATGAGACTGTTACAAGGTGAAAGAAAAAGAGAAAAGTAGGACAACTCATATGTTTGTTAAACACCTATTGTGTAACAAGTGCTCTCCTTCCCACAACCCCATGGAAACATATCTTTTCAAAGTCTGTAATCCCAGCACTTTGGGAGGCCAAAGCGAGGCTAATTACTTGAGGTTGGGAGTTTGAGACCAACCTGGCCAACATAGTAAAAGCCTGTCTCTACTAAAAACACAAAAATTAGTCAGGTATGGTGGTGGGCACCTGTAATCCCAGCTACTTGGGAGGCTGAGGCACGAGAATCGCTTGAACCCGGGAGGAGGAGGTTGCATTGAGCTGAGATCATGCCACTGCACTCCAGCCTGGGTGATACAGTGAGACTCAGTGTCAAGAAAAAAAAAAAAGGATCAGTGACTTCTCATGGTTTTCCATATTCAGCCTGCACCTCTCCACTGAGCCCCAAACCAACACATTTGCTAAACTTCCAGCTCATAGTTTCACTGGAATATCCTATACACTTCTCAAATTTTAATACAGGTTAACTCAACTTGGATCTTCCTGCCTCCCCACACCTGTTTCTGCCACAGATTGAATAACAACTCCTTTTCTCCAGTTTCTCTGGCCAAAAAATATCTAAATCCTTGACTCATCTCTTTTCTCACACTCCACATCCAATCCAACAGCAAATCCTGCAGAATCTGACTACTTCTCACACCTCCGCTGACACGAAACTGCAGAGGGAGTTCCCCTTTTGAAAACAGAATTAGATCTTGTTATTCTCTTACTCAAAACTTCCAACAGGTTTCCATCATTTTAAGATAAAAACCAGAGTCCTTAAAATAACCCACAAGGTCCAGCATGATCTGGCCTCACAGGCACCTCCCTGACTTTCTTTTCCTCTGGTCTCCTGCCCACTTATTCCACTTCGGCCATCCAGGCCTTTGGCATCTAAATGCCAAGCACTCTTCTGCCTCAGGCCCCTTGCACTTGCTGTTTCCCTGCCTTGAACACTGTTCCCAGTAAGACTTTTGTTCAAATGCTATCTTTTCTGGTGACCTTACTTAAAATTACCATCTGTCCACCTGGCACCTTAGCCTCCCCTATTCTTCCCCCAGCCTTTTTTTTTTTTTTTTTTTTTGGCTTTTTCTCCATAGCGTATATTACATTTATTTGCTTATTTTCTGTCGTCTCTTATTAAAATGCAAGCTATATGAGAAATATTTTTCTATTTTGTTTTCTGCTATATTTCCAGAGATAAGAAATCCAAACATATGTGTTAATATTCATGCTTGGGAGGATTATATTATTTTACTTAATTCAAATGGACACTTGGAGTTAGTAATTATCTCACTTAATAGTTAAAAAAGTTTAGGCTCAGAAAGAATAAAAAATTGTCCGGGTAGCAAAGGTAGGAAGAGGCAGATGGATGTCTCCATCAATGTCTCTTTGATATATTTGCTATCTTTTGGGACACCTTGTTTCTGTCATTCCACCTACCTTTACATAAAACATACTACACCTTATTTACTTAAAGCCTTCTTGGGCTCTAAAGTCTGAGATGAGTCAAGTATTTTGTTATTGTTTTGCTTTTTTCTCTTTCCCTAATCCATTTCATTGGGTTTTGGGTCTTATTCAAGTTTTAAAAATGATTGTATCTAAAAATTGAAATAATGTTATATCAAATTTTTTCTAAAGTATTTCCTTCAAAGTTTACATATTATCTAACCAGAAACAGATTCATGGATGTGAACCAACTTCCCAGGGTATATCTGAAATTTATAAAACATTTCCTTTGGTTTCATGCTATAAGAAAACAGAGTTTGAAAAATAAGTTTCATGGGCTGATCATAATTTGGAAATTTTTCCAATCTTCCTATACTGATATAATTAATTTTTCATCTAACAAACACATAAAAGAAAAAAGAAAGAGAAGTTATATTGAATATTGGCAATGAAAAAATTAAAAATAATAAAAAAGAGAAGGAGAAAGAAGGGAGGAGAGTTGAGAGTAGGGATAGGGAAGTAGGAAAAGAAGAAGAAGGAAAAGAAGAATTAAAAGGAGGAGAGAGAGAGGCAGGGAGGAAAAGAGACAGGAAACGATGAAGGCCAAGAATGTTCTGCTTTACAAATGGGTAATAATTATGCTTATTCACATTGGCTTCCCAAAAGTTAGAGAAAATTTAAAGAGTTTTCCAAATAGATTTGGGAACCTTTATAGACTATAATTCAATTCTGAGAGCAATTTACAGTTGAGACTATATGCAGAAGTGAATTCAAAAGCCAAGACTTCATGCCCAGAAAAATAAACTGTTTCATTGATCTAATTTAGTTTTCCAGATAAAACACACACACACATTCGACAGACATTTATGTTAAACCACCTTGATTACTGGGAATTTCCGCAGTTTCTTATGATTCTCAAATTGGCATCCCTTATCATTAACTTATTGGGTATTATTCTGTGGATTCACCCTGTTAAATTTAGAGATGAAAATTAATTTCTTAAGCCTAGATGTTTAGAAAAATTAAAGGTAATTTTTCCTATAAAAAAGGTGCAGAAGTAATATACCTGCTGCTAACTTATAAATGTTAAGTTTAATATATGTAAAACCTGCTGCAATGAGTATGTTTAAGTCAGGAGGGTGAGTTTGAAGCAATATATATTCCTCTTACAAAAGCCAGTTGCTTCTAAAGTGATCAAACATAAGATGTTAAAGCTTAACACATAATAAAAAACAAAATCTTAGCAAAGTTTCACGTCAAAATAACAACTGCGGTTAAAACTTCTAAAATTTGATAGTGATTTTTCAATTCTCAAAAAGAGGTAGGTGAGAAGATACCAATTCTGATTCATCACATTTGCCTCTAATCATTTTGCATTCTTGCTGCATAAAGTGTAGAACATGGACCAGCCGCACCAGCTTCCATTGGGAGCTTCTGAGAAATGCAGAATGTTGGGGCCACCCCAGACCTGCTAAATCAGACTCTGCATTTTATCAGGGTCCCCAAGAGATTCACATGCACATTAGTATGAGAAGCATTATACACACTACTGTGCAAAGTATTTTTGTTTAAACAAGTTATAAAAATTAAAATACTAATTGGACTAATAAGAAAAAACAAAAATAGGGCACAGGAATAGATACTGCAGAACTAATCTATTTGGGAAGAGACTATTCAGCTTAGGGTCTCTCATTTCATTTAGGGAAGAAATGCAAATGGAAACCTGTATGAAGCAGGTATGGCAACTAGAACATTGACTCACCTAGTCTGAAAGCAGTGTTTTTGAGCTCTGCCAAGAGGACTGCCATTATCACCTCAATAGAAATAATTTCATTCTCAAGTCTAACATTTAAATGATATAAGACTCCAATTTAATTAGGACAACAATGTGAAGCCAGCTCAAATAAAAAGCAAGAACAATTTTCTAATGGATTTAAATTGCGAGCTTGTGACAGACTATGACAGATGACATATTTACTTTTCATGGGAGCTAAACGAATACCTCAGATAAAATATGAGCTAAAAACACAGCAAATTTGGAATTAATTAATCCATTGACAACATTTTTTTTGAAAAACACTTTCTCTTATAAAGGAAAATAGATCTGTAAAGCTGAACAGTTAGTTAAAATGGCAACATTTAATACATTATTGGAGCTTAGTAACAAGTTGGGAATTTAACCTTTCTTCAAAAATTGAAAATGCTCTAATCAGAATTAGCCAGGTGCACACAGAGGTCAAACATCGTGCTGAAGTTTCACTAAATAGCTTCTATCTGGCCTCTGATCACAAATGCTTCAGATCCCAGGCTTTGACATCTCAGTGACTTCAGTATTATGGCTAGGCAGCTGCCACTTATTTCATTTTCAATGCATCCAGCTTTTGCATGCCTCGACTAGGGGCCTTTTGGCAAAATGTTTAATCAGTTCATCATCTAGCATTTTGTCTTCCTTATCATGGCCTTCGTTTCGTCAAGAAATAGAAAATTCAAATATGACTGTAGAAACTGAGTGGAAAATGAGAATGTAAGTGTACACATGCTTGAAGACATCACGGTGAACTAATGACTAATTACTGTGCAATTGAATACTAATGGAGAGATTCATGAAATCAACATGAACAGGAAATGAACTCAATATGACCAATGGTTCTACAATTAAAATCAAATAAATGCCTAGTAATAGAAAGAACTTCAAAGATATTACTACAACCAGATAATTATTCTTCGGGTTACACTATACTAAAAAATAAACACAATGCTAGGTAGAGGTATCCAGCTTGATATCTTTTGAAAAGTTAATGTGCATCTGAAATGTGAATTATAGTATTGTAATTATCTTCAAATTAAAGTACGTAAAACTAGTTCAATGGCAAGTCACTTATTAAAGCAAATCAGATCAACATGAATTTCAGGAAGGAGACTTAAGAGGTTACTTTCTAGGACCGTTTAATTAATTAATTGTCGCTCTGAATACTTAACTCTTTGAGTCTTAGCAGTCCAGTCAGAAAATTTTCAATAGAAAGCAAGTTTAGGGATTGAGAAAAAACACCAAGCAAACAAACACATTTTAAAAAACATTAACCTTTAATGCATAAAGAGCTAGTGACAATGTATAAGAATTGATTAATAAATTTTACAACCACTCTTTTAAAAAATTGCAGGTATGTTTCCTTTAGTTCTATTTCATTTACTTTCCTTTCCACAACCCAATGGGCTGAGTGAGGCAGATTGAAATAAACTGCAATATTTTCTCTTGAAATATCTACTCACCTATAAGCTGTGGATCTAATCAAGGACCTAATAAGTCCATAATGGTACATTTGCTTCCCAGGAGAAACCACTGTTTCTTGTCATTCCAGAAAATACCCCCTTGCAAGGTGCAACCAAGAGCCACAGATTCACTGCAACAGTCTAATAATTTGATTGGAGCCCTAAGGCAGGGATAACTTAAATTACAATTAGAGAGCCCTCACACTGGTGCTAACATCTGTGTACTGAACCACTGTATACTGATTAAAGGTTTTTAAAAGAGAACTAAGTACTTCCCACATTAGAGACGAGTCTAATTGTAATGGCCCTCGTCCTTGGTATGTAGTACTTCAACATTCCCTGCTGAGCTTCCTGCTTGTGAGTCCAAAGAATGCACATCCTGGATAATAACTTTCTTGAAAATGTCCAATAAATTGCTCAGGTGTAAATGGGCGGAAGGGCAGAGCCCTGGGAAGAGAAAGAAAGCACTGTTCATTTCATCACTCTTCCTGTGCCTATTTTCCCCGAGTTTGTAGCTGCATAGTTGAGGTGTTTTTGTTTTCGTTTTTCCATTAAAAGAGTGATTCTAAGTAGAGGGTCAGAACTCAGAGAAATTGCCATGGGGGCACCAATTAATGAAAGTTAAAATGAACGAGGACACACACACTGCATCCCTCGGTGTCCTCCCTGCCTTGTTATTAAATGAATCGTGCATGCAAGGAAAACAGAGTTAGAAGAAAGCAGAGCCACCGAGCTCTCCCCCCACGCCCTAACCACTTCTCTCCTTCCCCCTCCATTCATTAGGGCCTTTTTCAAGCACATGGCTGCTGCAGATGTCCCTGAGAGAACATTTTGTTTCCCCCCTGCATCCAGGCTCAAACACCTGGGCTCTGACATGACGTCCAGTGGAGGCTATTTTCTTTCTCCTTTTTTAAACTTTCCTTTTATTTGGTTTGCATACAAGGCTAATAATGAGGTTTAAAAAACTATACACAATCAGTATACAATTACACTCATCGGGAGCCTGACATGTAATTTCTGATAAACCCATATAACTATGAACAGCAAAAGGAACCACAGAGCGCACACAATGTGTGGGGTCATCAGAACACAATGCCAACACAATCTCTGCGTCATGTCTTGTTGCATAGTATTAATCAGTGCAAACATTGTTTGGGAAATGAGAGGGGAGAGAAAGAGCACTTTCCCAGCTGCTAGTGCTTTGCCATCAAATCTGATAGTCAGTTCCATGGAATATAAGAAACTTCAGTAATAAAGCTTAGGACCAAATAATGACTCTTGAAGAGAGACTACTTAAATTATTCAAAATGGAGTCAAACAATAAATCCTTATATATAATCCCAACTCTCCTGATAATTTCACATCAGACATTTCTTCAGCAATTCGTATATTTTCATAAATTTAGAAAATGTATTTGCATCTTTAACAAGCCACAATAGGCGGGTACTGAACATCCACATTATCTAAATGATCAGTGTTACTGGTTAGTTAATTGCTACACTTTTGATTTATTTCAAATTTTTGATTTCTATATGTTGAAACATAATTATTTTTCTGTTGATTGTTATAGGTAAAGGACACAATAAGGTTTCATTAAGAAAAAATTATCCAGGACCACAGGATGACAGGCTGGGTCACTAGGGAGCACAATGCAATACTATTGTCAATACTATTGATATGTCTTAGGAAAAGTGAGTCTGGGAAATGCAGAAATGTCATAAGCTTTGTTTTACCTTCATTTTAATAGAGCATAGCATGACCTATATGGGAGGGGTTGACTACTTCAATTAGGTTTATGCTATTTTCAATAGGACTTCCAATCAGTGCATTTAGCTGGAAAGCAATTCCTGGCTTTATTATTACTGTTGTCATCCTTAAAATGCGTTCTATTTATTTTTTTAATTCACCAGGAGGGGCAAAGGGAAGATGGGAGCAATAAAGAAAAAGGAGCCAGTAACATGCCCTTAGGGACCAATAGCAAAAGGAGAAGAATCATAGGGGAAGAGAGAGAGGAGATGAAAATGAAAGACGTATCTTATTAAACCATCATAATTAAGAAGTAATAGGTATTCATAAAGAGACCCATGCCCAAAGGTCTGCAGATGTCTACAGTAGCAAGGGCCGATGTTTTCTAATAAGTAATAATTAACAAATAATCCACATTAAAAAGCAAATGGGACCCCACAAGAATGAGAAGGCAGAAATCTGTCTTCTTAGAACTCCCCCCTCTCCCATAGGTTAGTGTGAACAGACCTAAACTGAAATACTAAAGAAAAGGAAAATTGGTGACCTCTTTTCAACAACAAGTAAATTCTGACACACACAGAGGTAAAAAGCATTTGATAACAGAGCACCTCATTCCCATCACCTGTGGCTTAAATACGGGATGGTGCTGGCTCTGAACCCTGAGATTACAAAGGCTGCCAGAGATCCAAGGGAATCGGGACCTGATGATGAAACTGACCCCACATTATTTATTTCGGCACAACACAGGAATTACTTGGATGGATTTTCCCTTAGCTCCTGCACTTTTTAAGTTAGCTGGACCTAAGACAAGTCTGAAGGGAAGGAGGAATACATTTGGTCCTTGGACACCCCCTAGTGTCTGTACTAGCACGAAAACCACTCGCAGGTATATCCCTTCCTTTCCTGCTATCCGGAACAAGAGGGCCAAGATTGGCTCCTCAAGGCGGAAGTACCAGGACTGAAGCCTCGACGGAAATCTACTTTATTGTCAGGTCAGGAGTCCAAGTGTCAAGGCTGCCAACCCCTTTTGGATACTTTCTAGAATTCCTGTTTGCCAGTAACTTCGTCTCAATGTGTTGCAGTTTGTCTCAAGAAAATGTGAAAAATTATAGGTGGAGCCAGGAGGGGCCTTTGCTTCAAAAAAAGAAAAAACAAAAAATCAGATGAATTTCAGTCAATATACTAGATGCAAAATGAAAAAGGGAAATGGAAGAAAAATCTATTTCAGAGAATATATGGTAGTTTGTCTTTCTATAGATAACTTGTGAGTGTTTGAATAAGCATTGTGATGTATTTATGTTTACCCATGTGATTGGATGTGAATACTGAATAAAGTCTGGGAAGACCGCTTGCCACTTCTCTCAGTCAGCGGTTCTTTGAGCAATATTTCATTTGTGTAATGAAGATATAATTTAAAAGTGGCTTGGAAAAGCTTTAGTGTAAGCGCCTTTGAAACTTCCCATACAAATTGTATGTGACTTCCTTTCCATCTAGGTAAATAAATTGTGTGTGTATGTGTGTGTGTATCCCAGGATATCTGTGGACTAGGCTTCTGTGTTAAAATATTGCTAAAATTATGAAGTATTAAAATGAGTTTTATCCACTGTCATCTCAAAAGTATAAATGTCCCAGACTGTCATTACTATGTTTGGCTGTTGTAATTACCCAAATCTGCCCCAATGCTGACCACAGTTCTAAGGAAAGCATCCCTATATATGCAAGTTACAACAAGTCATATATAGTTTTTTCTAGCATAACGCTTTTTGCTCAACCGTTTTCAGGAAGCAGTCCATCATTCTATTACATTTTGAAGCATATATTATGGCAATATAAAATACTTTTTCTTGCCGCATCTGAGAGGGTTGTACTGGAATTTATGCAAGGTCTGACCTTCACAGAATCACACAACTTTAGGGGCCAAGAGTCCTGAGAGAACACCTAATTCACATTCTTATTTAAGGAATGCAGAGTTCAAAGTGATTTCATGACTTCCTCAGAGCCATGTGGCCAAGCTGCCAAGGAAGTTCTGCACCCAGCCCATTTTGGGTCACTGATATTTCTAAGCGTAAAATTCCTTAGGAGGAGCCTGATAGACATGAAGATGTCATCTGTGGCTAGACATGGGAAGCCTGACTGCAACATGGGCACCCTCCATGTTAGGGACACGTCTTCTGAAAGGAGAGGGTGTCCCAGGCAGCTCCTACAGTCCCTAGGGAAAGTGTGATTGTGGACCCACGGGCTCTTCTGTCCTTGATTTTTCATCCATGACTCACACATGAGGCTTACACTGTAGAAAGAGAGGAAAGAAACTAGAGAAGAAATGTCAGAAACATCTTGCGCGCCCCCCCCCCACCACCACCACCACCGCACCCCAAGTGTGTGAATGAAACTGTTTTGTTCCTTCCTCGGCAGGAAATGCTACTGTTTTAAATACCAAACAAAGATAGTGCTTGCTTCTGGTTACAGCCCACACAAAATAAACTTACTTTTAAAAAGAAATCTTGGCATATGGTAACAAAACCTATATAATTCTCTTGATCTTTAATCTCTATGCCAATGTCTGTTTTACAGATTATGGCCTCAGCCCCTGACAAATCTGCTTAGTGAATTTTTGGCTGACAAATCTGGCAACACAAACGCTGTCTGAAATACATTCAAAAGGCTAAACATTTTCATAATAGCTACTTTACATAGCCTAGTAGGTTTCCCTTTAGGACACCAATTAGATTTTTTTTAAAGTGACAGTGTTAATTTTTATGGTTATACACAGAACTAAGATTTTTATTTAATACACTGGGCCTTCCTCTAATGCTTTTCAAGGGGATCAACCGCTTTGCCAACAGACGGGTGTTACAGCAGGGGTGATTATAGTAATTTTTCATGTAATTGGGAGTCACCATTTGGTTGCTATCTTTCACATGCTTGTTGACTCATCATATAATCCTTTATAATGGGGATTTGTTTTATGTCACAGGAACGTGCCAAGCACCCGGGAAATAACAAACAGAGGAATCTCCCGGCTGGTAGGGACCGTGAGCATTTTTAACATCTGCCCAGTTTTTTAGACTGCACAAAATTTTTATTTAATAGCAGTGACCAAACACTGAGAGAAGGGTTTTGGAGGATTGGTGAGGAATCTATGTTTTCTCTCAAGAGAAGATGTCTTTTAAAAACAGACTCTATTACATACTG
This sequence comes from Piliocolobus tephrosceles, assembly GCF_002776525.5. Taxonomy (NCBI): domain Eukaryota; kingdom Metazoa; phylum Chordata; class Mammalia; order Primates; family Cercopithecidae; genus Piliocolobus; species Piliocolobus tephrosceles. The sequence continues at coordinate 59,030,593 of NC_045448.1, read as the reverse complement.
CAGAGAGCACAGTTTTTAAAAGATAGAAGGTGTAAGCAGTCATTAGAAATATGAGAGTCCCTTTGCCCCTTCCCCTAAAGTCAAGAATTTCAACCCAAAACAAATGCAGCATGTTTTCCCATGGGTTCACTTATCACAATTTTACTTTTCATCTCATCTTTTGAATCCCATCAGTTAACATAGTGCTTTAATGGAATGAATATATGACCAGAGGTTGCATGCCAATATTAGATGCTGCATAGAGATCAGAGCTGGAAATTGAGACTCCTAAGTTCTTAGCCCAGCTCTGTCATCTTGGGAGAGTCCTGTGAACATAATTAGGGCTCAAATTCCCTTCACATTAAAAGCAAAGAGGAACACTACTATGATTCCTGAGTTTCCCTAAGAAAAAAGTAAACATAAATAACAGAGTAAGTCTGAAAATATTTCTTGAGTTAAAACACTAAATACGAGGCCTTACAGTTTGACTTGAGATGATAGTTTCTATTAACACTTTGCCATCTGTGAACCAGTAAGGTTGGCAAAGCCATCTATAATGTACATTCTATCTGACTGAGTGCATATTTCCTTTGGAGTTTTCCAAGAGTATTGGAACAAAGTTGCTCATTTTTATGAAAAGTATCTGATGAAAGTCTTGTTATTTGTTTATAACAGGTTCAAAGGAATTACTTATTTCAACTTATTGGGAACTGCTTTTTATTCCATTTAAGACCATGACCATTGACAGCCAGGCTGTCTAAAGACAACACCTAAAGTTAGATCAATTGGACCCAACTCTAGAATATTGACTTGATGAAGAACCTAAATTTGCTTTTTAATTTAACTATCTAAATATTATTTCATAATGGAAGCACAACATTAAACATGTCAATTTTTCTTAGTTCCTAAGATCTGAGATAAAGGTAGTTTGCCTCAATAACTATGTGTTACAAACTAGCCATAATATGAATTAACCCTAAGTTAGTTATCTTCAACAAATCCTACACAGTTATATGTTATATTTTTAAATAAATAAACATAAGATACAGTTACAAATAAAACATCAGATATGATTATAAATAAAAGCCTAAAACACAAACCATTTATTTAACCAAGTTTAACTCTTATGACACCAAAAATGAATACAAAATGAAATTATCCTATTATACAAATGAGTATGTGTCATGTATTTTCAGACTGCTGCTTAACCATAATTATTTCCAGCATTTAATTTCATATACTCACTGCTTCCAAAGGCCATTAGTAATATAGGTTTCTGATAGAAGCTAGCCAAATAGCAGGCCATCAAAGAAGATAGTTGGTAAAATTCAAATCTATGTTTATCTAATAATGACTTAAGAAACTAAAAATAAAGGCAGAAGCCATGAAACAATTTCCTTTATAGCAATTAAAACTGTAAATCAACAAACAGATAACTTTATACTCTGTAGGAACTCCTAAACATTGAAGACACTTTACTTGAGTATTCATATCTGTCCAGTGCTATAGAAATAAATAAGTAAATTATCCATGTATACATAAAGCTTCCAGAAGCAGTATTAGAAGTTCATTTTATGAATTACAATCAACTTTTAATTTATACCAAAGGGAAAAAATCCTTTTGTTAAGTTCAGTTTTACTATTTAGATTTAGAAAACACTGCAGTGATAGTGACTTTTATCCCACTCCTAATGTTCATGACCACAGAATCCACAACATACCAAATTAAAAACCCAGCTTACAGATGATATGCCATTCCTTTCCCCAACAGAGGAAAATATTTTCTCAACAGAATCATATTTAGAAATATAAATATGCAACATTCTCTTTTCTTTCACAGCTTTACCTTGTTAGGTACGCACATTTCCTTCTGATGAACTACTTGTATCCAGCCAAATGACACTGATCAAATTATAGAGCAAAAAAATTATGTACTCTTTGTCACATTTCTTTATTACAGAGCTAACAACTTATTTAATTCCATTAATGAATGTGGTTCAGTAACAGTTTATCATTTTCCTCTTTATTTTTTAAAACTGAGAAAAAGAGGGAGGTTCACAGAGACAACAGTGTATTAGGATTGATGTATTCTCTAGTTTTCCTCTTGAGTTTAAAATCATAAACTATTCACTAATGTGAATTCCTAGGAGCAGCCTGTCAGATCCATTGTGATAATTAATATAATGGCATACTGTACATGCCACTGTTGTTAAGGCTGTTATCTTGGTGACTGCTGTAGTTTCTGACAATGCTATTTATAACATTACTATGTTGATAATGATACTAACAAACAAGTTAAACACAAAAAACACAACGTACTTTGCACTATACATACTGCAATAAAGTGAATTTCCTGGCCAGAAGTTGATAATCTAAATTGTGAATGACACCCACAGTACTTGTCTTCAGAGTATCTAAATATTGGATATAAGTGAGGCTTTGCCAAAAAAGTACTGGGAAGCCAGTTTTATGTAATAGCGCTTCAGATACAAATTGGAAGTTGGAGGATTTTATGAAGATTCAAAACGGAGAAATCTTCGTTGAGATGAGACCAGTGTGAGTTGAGAAGTTAGTGAAAAGTGAAGATTTAGACTGTTAGAATATAAAAAAAAGTATATATTTTAGCAGAAACAAAGCAATAATTGGAAAGAAACTTTATTTCCCTAAACTTTTTCTGAGTACAAATGCAATATATTTAATTTTAGTAAGTGGACAATACAGAATACTATAAAGAAGAAAATGAAAAAGCGTATGTAACACTATCGATGGGTAATTTAAATTTTCAGTTATTTATTTTGTAATAGGGAAAAATCCTAATTAGATAAGCACTTTAAGTGCTTTTCAAACATTGCGTCACAACCCATTGATAGAAGGTACATCAGTTTGGGGGTTTATGATCAGCATCCTTTATTACAATACAGTGGGAGATTGTATTGTATGATGGAAGTTTTTCATAAAACTTGTATTCATACTTGCAGGTTTACGGTTGTGATGTAAAACATAATTCTAAGTGTGGGCTGCAGACAAGACACTGAAATTAACTGTCAAAAGACTTCGATTTTCACGATTTTAGTTGATTTATTTGAAAAGGAGAAAGGTGCCGGGCATGATGGCTCACACCTGTAATTCCAGCACTTTGGGAGGCCAAGGTGAGAGAACTGCATGAGCCCAGGAGTTCAAGGCCAGCCTCAGCAACATAGCAAGATGCCATCTCTACAAAAATTTAAAATATTAGCCAGGCATGGTGGCATATGCCTGTACTCCCAGCTACTTGGAAGGCTGACGTAGGTGGATCGCTTGCAGCCGGGAGGTTGAGGCAGCAGTGAGCCATGATCACAACACTGCACTCCAGCCTGGGTGACAAAGCGAGACTCTGTCTCAAAAATAAATTAATTAAATAAATAAATAAATAAAAGGAAGGAATTTGTATAGCATTCTAATAATAAGACATATTTGGTAATAAACTTAGTCTTGATAAGAAATACCTTTAAGCTGGGAGTAGTGACTCAAGCCTGTAATCCCAGGACTTTGGGAGGCCGAGGTGAGCAGATCACCTGAGCTCAGGAGTTCAAGACTAGCCTGGCCAACATGGTGAAACCCTGTGTCTACTAAAAATACAAAAACTTAGCTGGGCGTGTTGGTGGGCGCCTATAATCCCAGCTACCTAGGAGGCTGAGGCAGAAGAATCACTTGAAAGCGGGAGGCGAAGTTTGCCGTGAGCCAAGATCGCACCACTGCACTCCAGCCTGGGCAACAAGAGCAAAACTCTGTCTAAAAAAGGAAGGAAGGAAGGAAGGAAGGAAGGAAGGAAGGAAGGAAGGAAGGAAGGAAGGAAGGAAGGAAGGAAGGAGGGAGGGAGGGAGGGAGGGAGGGAGGGAGGGAGGGAGGGAGGGAGGATCTTTAAAATACTGTTTTATTGTGAAACTGGTGAACATATTAATTGCCTTTCCTCGGTTGCATTCATATACGCTGGATGTCACTGTCACTGAGCTGTTGTTTACCTTAGGAGCTCGCAAACTAAATATTAATCAAATAACCACACAAATATTTGTAAAGTTTCAGCTGTGATAAATTCCATGGTACTCAGAGGGCCCCAAAAGATAGTATAATCTAATTTAACATAAAAGAGAATTCAGGGAAGATTGCCCTAGAAAAATAAGATCACTGCATTTTGAAGGATGAGTGTGAAGTGGAGAGAAGAAAACATTCCAGACAGAGACGATATAGCATATTCAAATGTCTGATCACCACAGGGGTCCCAAGGTGTACAAGGCCAAATGGTAACCTACTTCAGATAGTGATCTGCTCTCAAGGAGATTGTTACAGGTCCTCAGTGACCTGTATTTAGCAGATATATGTGTCCAGTGGGGAGAGACACTGTCTTTCCTTGATGACATCAACAAAGGAGTCCAACTCCTTACAAAAGTTTCTCTGCTTGAAATATAAACATGGCAGGTGTTTTAGTTTGTTTTTTATTACTATCATAGAGTACCACAAGCTGGGTAAATTATTTTAAAAAACATAAATTTTTCTCAAAAGAAGACATTTATGCAGCCAACAGACACATGAAAAAATGCTCATCATCACTCGCCATTAGAGATATGCAAATCAAAACCACAATGAGATACCATCTCACACCAGTTAGAATGGCAATCATTAAAATGTCAGGAAACAACAGGTGCTGGAGAGGATGTGGAGAAATAGGAACGCTTTTACACTGCTGGTGGGACTGTAAACTAGTTCAACCATTGTGGAAGACAGTGTGGCGATTCCTCCAGGATCTAGAACTAGAAATACCATTGGACCCAGCCATCCCATTACTGGGGATATACCCAAAGGATTATAAATCATGCTGCTATAAAGACACATACACACATATGTTATTGTGGCACTATTCACAATAGCAAAGACTTGGAATCAACCCAAATGTCCATCAATGACAGACTGGATTAAGAAAATGTGGCACATATAACACCATGGAATACTATGCAGCCATAAAAAAAGGATGAGTTCATGTCCTTTGTAGGGACATGGATGCAGCTGGAAACCATCATTCTCAGCAAACTATCACAAGAACAGAAAACCAAACACTGCATGTTCTCACTCATAGGTGGAAACTGAACAATGAGATCACTTGGACACAGGAAGGGAATATCACACATACCGGAGTCTATTGTGGGGGGGGGGAGGGATAGCATTAGGAGATACACCTAATGTAAATGACGAGTTAATGGGTGCAGCACACCAACATGGCACATATATACATATGTAACAAACCTGCACGTTGTGCACATGTACCCTAGAACATAAAGTATACTAAAAAAAAAAAAAAAAAAAAAAACAAATTTATTTCTCACTGTTCTGGAGGCTGGGAAGTCCAAGATCAAGGTACTGGGTGTTCACATGAAGCAGAACAGAGTGAACCCACTCCCTCAAACCCTTTTCATAGTGGAATTAATCTATTCATGAGGGCAAAACCCTCCTGATCTAAACACTTCCCATTAGTCTCCACCTCCTAACACTGTTGCATTTGGAATTAAGTTTCCAACACACAAATTTGAGAGACACAGTCAAGTCATGCAGTGGGTTAGGTGATCTTTTATGTAGATTTCCAATTCTGTTATTTATTTGTTTATTTTTAAATACATTGATAGTTGCCTTGTAAGCCAGGAAGCTGAAAAGCTTAAAATGTAAATGCATACCTTGAGGGTTAATGTTTGTCTTTATATACAAGTGGATATGCATATACCCCTGAGAGTAATTTCGTCATAAACCACCAATACATCCATTATAAAAATAATAGCCCATTAATGTCTCTGCTTAGAGGGAAAAGAACTAAAAAACTTTAAACATATCTAGTATATACTGGCAAGCACATAAATACACACTGAGCAGCTATAATTCTAAATTTGAAAACCTGTGGGGTAAAGGCATATTTTGAGTTCTTGATTCCTTCAACTCTAAAAATCACTTATCAGCTTGTTAGGTATTCAGCATTAGGAAACTTTAACTTAAAGAAAGCAAAAGTTCCTAAAAAGGAAATACATTTAATTTAAGCAGAGAGTTCTGAAAAGCACAAGCTCTAAAGCACTTTTGCACCAATCTAATATTAATATATAAGAGTAGGAAAAAAGAAATTAAAAATGTGAGGTAGGTAAATTTTATCTTTAGAACCATATTATAATACCTTCCGCCATGTTAGTAGGTGATTTTCTCTCTGGTGCTAACAAAAATTCATTTGTCTTTTAAAACATTGTTCTACATTTCGTCTGCAGATCCATTTACTCATTTATTCTTTCATTCATTTAACTAATAACACTAGACACATATAATTATGATTAAAAGTGTTTGTTGAATGATCTAGATATGAAAGAAACCCCTCTAATCCATTTCTTACATAGCAACAGGTATGATTCTGTGAATCTTAATTATGACATTGCCCTGCTTCAGTGGTATTCCTCTGCATTTTATTTATTTTATTGTATTTTGAGACAGAGTCTTACTCTGTTGTGAGGTTGGAGTGCAGTGTCACAATCTCGGCTCACTGCAACCTCTGCCTCCTGGGTACAAGAGATTCTCATACCTCAGCCTCCCAAGTAGCAGGGATTACAGGTGCCCGCAACCATGCCTGACTAATTTTTGTGTTTTTAATAGAGACGGGGTTTTATCATGTTGGCCAGGCTGGTCTTGAACTCCTGAACTCAGGTGATCCACTCACCTCAGCCTCCCAGAGTGCTGGGATTACAGGCATGAGCCACTGTGCCCGACCTCCTCTGCGTTTTAGATAAAAATCTAAATCCATAGTATATCTTCCAAAGCTCTAAAAAAATCTGGTCCTTGCCTATTTTCTACCCTCATCTCACCAGCCCTCAATTACTATGCTCTGGTTATTCCAGTCAGTTTTCATCTCCTACTTGGAGCCGTGATATAGGCCATTTCCTTGGAGGGAACAGAATTATCTCCATTCTTCACCTAGATAATAGTTCCTCATTCTTCAGGTCCCTACTTACATATTCTGACATTCCAATAAAATTTATGTCCCCCTGCGCTTTTTATTCATAATACTTATCAAACTTTATAATCACATATATTTTTACATGATGCTTTTTTTTTTTTTAACATTCGTTTTCTCCTCTAAACCATAAGTCCCAGAAAGACAAAGATCATGTCTGGTTCTTTCATCATATATATATATATCTATATATACACACACACACATAAGTAGCTAGAACTCAATAAATATCTATAGAATGCTTTTGTTTCAGGCCTAGAGCCACTACTAATTATTTAGCCTGGCACAAGTCACTTAACCTTCCTAGAATTAATTTTATCCTCTAAAAATGAGTACAATACTACCTTCCTCTTGTATTATATTTAGGTCCAAAAAATACCATGCATACATTCACCCAGAAAAAGTATAGGACTTGATAAATAAATAAATTCCTTTCCCCACCCTGTTCTCTTTTACTTCTATGCACATCTAAAAATGTTTCAACACTCTGGTCCAAAATAAAGAAATGATTCACAAATCTGGTATTTGCCAGCCACTAGTTTACTTTCCCTTCCTACTCCCCAATTAAGAGGAAGCTCATTTTGAGGTTTAATGGAGAGTGTCGCAGGTTCATCAGAGTTCAATTCAGCAGTCTGGAGTGAATCTGTAATAATCCATGACCACAGACCAGTTTGTATTTTTCCACTAATAAAACTCAAGAATGGCTATGTTTAAATGGAATTTTGCAGGTCATTAATCCATTCTAAGGACTGACTTTTTTGGCTGTTTAATTGGGAAACAGTGGTGGTAGAAACAGATTCAGAATCTGGATTCATCTAGGAGATAAGGTGGTAGGCTGTTTGTCTTATCAATGTATACTTTGAAAGAATTTCTGAATGACTTAAACTGAAAAAATTTTAAAGTCACTGACACCTTTCTGTATCAAACAGGATTTAGATGACAACATTTGCAATGACTCTGTACAGAATTCCTAACTCTTGTGGGTCAGAAGGTTTTTTTCTTACTTGAAACTGCGGGACAAAACGCTTTAGAAGACTGCCCTTTCTTGTTCTGAACTGACCAATGTCTTCTCTTTTGCTGCCTCAGAAAAACACATCCCTTGTGTAAGTGTCTGGTTCAAACACAGGCAGGTGCCACGGTTCTGGCCAAAGAAATACCAGGGAGCATCTACAGGGAGATTTCTAGGGGAGCTTTTCACCTCTTTAAATGGTACAAAAAACAGAGGCTTTTTTTTTCTGCCTCTGGATGTCATAAACTGCAAGAAACCTAGTATATGGCAGCTGTTTGGGAATGGCAGCTTGGGGCATGTGAGATAGGAAATATTATTGTCTATACTCAGAAGAAAAACTGAAGTATACAAATGAGTAATCTTGTTCATGACACAGATTGTCTCAATTGCTATGAAATATCTGGTAATTCTCTACTCTCTCCCACACTTGCCATTTTTCCCATATTCCAACCTATCCTGGAAGTATTTATCCTGGCAGATTCCCACACCACTTCCCCATCACTCTCAAACACCATATATTTTTTAGAGTTCTAACATAACAACTGAAAGAAATATGGCAATTTATTAATCTCACGCTTCAAGGAGATACATGGATGGAGGATGGATGGATGGATGGATGGATAAACAGATATATCTTACACACACATTATTTAACATATATTGAATAATGTCTATTTAACACATCATGAGAATATATGAATACATGAATATATGAATATATATATGAATACATGTTTAACATATCTTTAACATATATACATTTAACAAACTTTTTTTTTTTTTTTTTTTTTTTTTTTGAGACGGAGTCTCGCTCTGTCGCCCAGGCTGGAGTGCAGTGGCCGGATCTCAGCTCACTGCAAGCTCCGCCTCCCGGGTTCACGCCATTCTCCTGCCTCAGCCTCCCGAGTAGCTGGGACTACAGGCGCCGCCACGTCGCCAGGCTAGTTTTTTTGTATTTTTTAGTAGAGACGGGGTTTCACCGTGTTAGCCAGGATGGTCTCAAACTCATGACCTCGTGATCCGCCCATCTCGGCTTCCCAAAGTGCTGGGATTACAGGCTTGAGCCACCGCGCCCGGCCCAAACATGTTTAACATATGCATATTTTGCACATATACTTTACAGAGTGAGAGAGAATAGTTAATGGCTCATGAAAATCCAAAACAGGACTGGAAATAATCCCCAGTCTTCAGAAATTCACAAATTCCATGTCTATGTGAATGACTAGTAGCATTGTTCTTTTGCTAACCCATTGACAAGGAAAGTTCATGAAAGCATGTTGGTAAGTAATTTCTTTATCTCTGCAGAGGTTCTAATGACTCACTGCCATTCCTCTCTTTTATTTCTCTCTCTTCTTTAGGATTGTAATGACTGACCCTAAAAATGATGACTGAATATCTACAGTGATTTAATACTGTCACCCATGGTAAGGACACAGCTAAAAACTCTGTCAATAATCAGGATAATCAGGAAATACCAGATTTCTACAAGAAAACAAGCAGCCACTAGAAATGTTCAATTGAGTTTTGAAGTGGGTGCATATAAAGTTAAAAATAAGCATGTTATCACTAACAGAACCATTCTATTACTACCATCCTTTCTCCATTTTTTCACATACTTCTACAACATCTTTAAAAGCTAAAGTTGAGGATGGAATGTTTGGTTTTTTCTACTTTTGTTGGGAAACTTGAAATCTTAACTATCTCTAAATGTAACATCCCTGTCCCTTGTATGTAATATTATACTTGTATCTAATATTAACAAGTCTGAGAATAGGAGTGGCCTCCTTTCTTGGTCTGGTGCTTGCGGGTGGACAAGCAGTGGATTCAGAAAATGGAATTCTGCATGGAAGTAGAATGCTTTAAACAATAAGAGTATAGGTACTTACCATTTATTCATAAATTATGCACTATCCTTCCATCTCTAAACCACTAAGCCACAACCAATGATCAAACCATCTCATCACTAAAAATAAAATAACTTTTCTTTTTGTCTGCTAGTGTTCCCCTTCAGGAGCTCCCCATAACCCTGCTTTTTTTCCCCCTGATCAGTGAGGTGAGCCAGGAAGAAGTGTATGATAAATTTTGATGTTTAACAAACATCATGGCACACCATGCACTTTGTAAATGACAGCAGTAGGATTTCAGAATTAACAATAAGTATATTGATAATTTGTTTTTGTTTTAATAATATCTTATTTTTAAATTCAGAATTACTAACTGGAATAGATAGCTGTTTTATATATATCAACAAATTAACAATAAGAAATATATATTGTCTATTATAAGATAGGCATTACCACAGAATACTTTAACATCTAAGACTATTATATTACCAAAATATATCATTAAATCCAGGATCATATATGTGCAATAAGCTGCTTCAAGAAAATTATGGATTTAAAAATTACAGCCTACGAGAGACTCCATTTCAAGATGATATAACAGTGGATATATTAGTCAATGTTTCTCACAAATGAATCAACATATTGTATAATTACAATCATATTTAATCATTGTAGAAAGTACAGGAAGTAATATAGTCTCTTTTCTGTTTGGACAACTCATCTCAGATTAAAATTCACTTGCAAGTAAATTCATAGAGGATTGGTTATCTGGTTATATCTGACCATTAAATATAAATTAAACTTGTTTTAAAAGTCTGGGTTTGAACAGAAACATGGCTTTCTAAAATAAATGAAGGGTTTTTTTTTTTAATGCAATTACTTACTGTTTGTTTAATGTTTGATTCACTCAAGAGCAATTCCCCCCTTAAGCATTTGTGAAGTAGTTTGTGGACATGCTTGCAGTAGTATACTTGTGTGCAAAAATCAAACATAAAAACTGATCACATGCTCACAGCTGGAAACCGTGTCAGGCTTTATTCAGTAAGGTATCAGGCATTATCATTTAGCGCTCCCACAGCAGGAGGAAAAATGGTGGCACAGAGGAGAACGATCACATCAGACACACTCCAGGGGTTTCCTTTCCCTACATTGTTCCTCTCCCAAATGTAACTCTTTAAATTTTAAATAGGAAAAGAACACACAGAATCATTTCTCAGAACAAAAAATAAAATAAAATAAAAGGAGTAGGGGAGTGGATATGGAAGGGAAAGATAGTGGCAAAACAAGAAGGAAAACATTTCTCATTAAATAAAGTGAATATTAGAAAGTTCAACATACACTTTAATGTGTCCTTAAGACCTAAAGAAGCACACACATCAAAGAGGTTTTGAAGATCTACTTTAGTTCAGATAATGCAGTGTTTTCGTGTGCTCTGTTTTACCATTGTTGATCAGGAACAGGTTATTCCCTAGTAACCAAATGCAAATGTACTCAAGAATAGCTAATTGATGAGGTTTTCTCTTATAAACCTATACTTATCACATATAATATATATTAATACACATTAAGATAATTGAAAGAGTTGAAGATACATGAACTGGAACACATCTTATTTTTCCTTTTTAGAGAAGAAATCACCTTAAAACCCTGTTATCTAATTCTATTTCTTCATAGAAAATTATAATTTAGGAATTAATTTTAGCCTCCACAAATCTCAATTTTCGTGTTAGTCCTTGTTTAATACAGTTAATAGCATCATTATTTTGGGGGAAAAAAATCACATTACTAGGCTTATTTTACCAGAAAAGCAAAATTCATAAGAGAGATAGAGTTTCAAAAAGTGGAGGAATTCCTAAGAAATAACAATTATCATTTCATGTAAATGATATAACCCCCTCCAATGCCTTCAACGGCTATAAAATCAACATCTGAAGGTCTGCAGATGGATGATGCATTCAATATCTTCTTCTTCAATGCTTTTGCTGTACCTACTGCTTAACCTTGTTGATACTTCAGGCAATCTTTGCAGTGTAGACTGAAGATAACCCTTTGAAACCCAAACACTTGGCTATCTACTCTGCTTTTGGAATGATTTGAGAAAGAAATACCTATCAGCATGCAACAGCTAAGTAAAGACAGAAAACAGATCTGAGTCCATCCATCTATCGTTTTGTAAATGCCCTAGGATTAGAAGTGAGTTATCCTCATCCCTAACATTCACTCTGAAATATTATGCTAACATTCTAACGTTTTTCTTGTGACTTTGTGACAAATAAAGAAACGAAGCCACAAGCAGATTAACTATATGTTTAGCTTAAAGTAAATGTTAAACAAAATTTGGATGTGACCTCTTGGCTGTAGAGCTATGATTTCTATCAGCTTCTATCTTGAGCTCTGCATGTGTGTGTCCGTGTGTGTGTATATGAATGAGGATATATACATATGAATATATATGTTATTTATACATGTGAATCTCTACATATAGACATACACATACACCCTTTTAAATTTTTAGGGAATGTTTTTCTCAAAGGAAAAAAAGAGATAAATCCTTAGGCCAAAATAGGAAGGAACAAACTGAATATATGCATTTTCCTTTTAAACAGGGATTCTGATCAGCCTAACAAGATGTTTCCCTGAAATACTGGCCTCAAATGAGTCCATTCAGCCATGGCAAGGAGAGGTTTCCAGCCAAAACATTTAATTAGTGCCCAATTAAGACAGCCAGAATGATGTGGAGCCCGGGCGCTGGCCGCGTGCTCGCCTCAGGATGGGTAAGCAGCTTAAGTGAGTCTAGTCTGACTAAAAGCTGTCAACTGTCAAACTGTCAGTGGGCCATATGGGTCAGGCAGCAGCATCTCTCTGAAGAATCCGGCTTGTCCACTCATCAGGGGAAAAACACCTCCAACACCATTGGATTGACAAATAACCTGCAGTTCCTCAAAGCAGAAAGAAATTGAAGTTATGGTCCGATTAAAGGGGGAACTCTGTCATGTGCCATTTTAAACTTTACTAGCACACCATCAGCTATAGGAAAATATCCAAACTCCTTAACATGGCAGATAATACCCCTGGCCTAATTATCTGCCCTCATCTCTCACCTCTCCCTTTCTATGCACAATGCTCTTTCTGGACTCCAAAGCTTTGCTACCGCTGTACCCTCTGCCAACAATACCATTCTCTCTTCTTCTTCCACCCCAGCTTATTCATCTCTTTCGCTCAAACTTATCCTTTTATTTTAAACTTTGGAGTCAGCAGCTAAGGGAATTCTTTTCTTTCTTTCTTTTTTTTTTTTTTTTTTTTTTTTTTAGATGGAGTCTCACTTTGTCGCCCAGGCTGGAGTGCAGTGGCGCAATCTCAGCTCACTGAAAGCTCTGCCTCCCGGATTCAGGGCATTCTCCTGCCTCAGCCTCCCTAGTAGCTGGGACTACAGGCACCCGCTACCACGTCCGGCTTTCTTTTTTTTTTTTTTTTTTTTTGTGTATTTTTAGTAGAGACGGGGTTTCACTGTGTTAGCCAGGATGGTCTCGATCTCCTGACCTCGTGATCCGCCCGCCTTGGCCTCCCAAAGTGCTGAGATTACAGGACTGAGCCACTGCGCCCGGACCGGGAATTCTTTTCTATCCATCTCCTTCACCATCAACCTCAGACAGGGTTAGATACCCCACTTCCAGGCTCTCATAAGCCCCTGAGTATCTAGCACTGATTTTGATGCATATGATTATCACCATCTCTTTATGAGCTGATTTTCCCCTCTTGACAATATACAACTTGATAGTAGGAGTGTGTCTTCTTTGTGTTCATAATCATACCACCAAGAACACTGATTGTTCCTAACATTTGTTACCAAGAATCAACAAATTAATCTGGAAGTAATCAAACTAAAATCAATCTCACCCCATGTTTATTTTCTTTTGTTTTAAAATGTCCCTTTTAGGTAGGCAAATATCACCATGCAATTGGATTGATTTGCCTGTGTAGATATAGTAAGTTAATACATGAGAGAGTCTCTATAGCCCTATTGCTCCTCTTATGCTGGGGTCGGTGGGCACGCCATTTCAAGAGGGTATACACAGGGATTGAGAATTGATTAAGGTATTAGCCTGAGTGATATCAAATGGAAGAGTGTACAGGCAATCAAGATGACCTTTAAAATAAGTTACTATTTTTTATTTTTTCTTAACTGTCAATGTAGTTTCATCAGTTGTAACAAATGTACCACTTTAGTGGGGAATGTTGATAATGGGGGAAGCGATACATGTGTTAGGGCAAGGGGGTATATACGAAATCTCTATACATCTCAGTTTTGCTGTGAACCAAAAAATGCTCTAAAAATTAATTAATTAATTTAGTTTTGGTATTTTATCATAACCAGGAATCTAATAGAATGTGGAGGAAGCTAGAGCTGTGGGGAAAAAAATCTTGATTTGTGGAAATACCTTAGGCTTCTAGCCTGTCCCTCACCAGAAATGTTTTTATATCAAATATTACAAAGAAGAAACTGTCAGGCTAACTTGAAAAGGAGAGAGGATGAGAAAAGATGATACTAGAATTCAGCTATAGCTTGAAGCCTGTGTGTGTATATGTGCTGGAGTTAAGGTACTAATTCCCCAGAACCTATTCGGCAAATATTGGTGATTAGGAAGGACTTTTCATTCATTTGTCCACTACCTTCTTGAGTAAATGTGCAGCATAAACTTCTTCCAATAGAGGCCCATCTCCACCCCCTAAATCTGATCAACCCCTGAGACAAAAGGGTGTTGCTTCTAATAGTCCTGTAAGAAAATGTAAAATTTTCTTTTTTGTTTTAGATATAGAACTAGCCATATCTTTAGAGTAACTATCAGAATATCAGACCAAAAATCAGAAGTACTAACTCATTCTCAAATGTCACATAATAAGTTTAACCAAAAATTTTGTAAAACTTTGACAAAAACCATGCATGGGAAAACAATAAACATTACCAAACTTACTACCTCCTAAGCTCAAAACAGAGGTAAAACCTGTGAACTAATCATTTGACAGAAGTATCTTTTAAAAAAGCACATGTAACTGATGTCATCTTGCAAATATCAACTATTGGTCACAATTCCTAATACAGTCAAATCAGGCCATTCCTATCACAACATAGTTAAAACATAAATTATTTTAATATATTGATGAACCACTCTCACAAATAATGCTGGTGCACAAACCTGGGAAACTGCTTTCGCTGGCTGTAAAGAAAAGGATCCCAAAGTTACTGCACTGAATAATTGCACTAAGATATATTAGAGGTCTGGCCAAGCACAGTGGCTCACGCCTGTCACCCCAGTACTTTGGAAGGACAAGTCAGGCAGATTGCTTGAGCCCATGTGTTCAAGACCAGCCTGGGCAACATGGCAAAACCCTGTCTCTACAAAAAAATACAAAAAATAAGACAGGCGTGGTGGTGCACGTCTGTAGTCCCAGCTACCTGGGAGGCTGAAGTGGGAGAATTACTTCAGCTAGGGAAGTGGAGGCTGCAATGAGCTGTGATCACACCACTGCACTCCAGCCTGGGCAACAGAGGGAGACCCTGTCTGAAAAAAAAAAAAGAAAGAAAGAAAGAAAGAAAAAGAAAAGAAAAGAAAAAAAGATGTATTAGAGGTCACATGCTTCTCCAAGGGGTAGGGTCTGTGGTGTGGATAAGAAATTGGTAGAAGCCAGGCAAGGTGGCTCATGCCTGTAATCCCAGTACTTTGGGAGGCTGAGGCGGGCAGATCATTTGAGGTCAGGAGTTCAAGACCAGCCTGGCCAACATGGTGAAACCTCGTCTCTACTAAAAAATATGAAAATTAGCCGGGCATGCCAGGCGTGGTGGCTCACACCTGTAATCCTAGCACTTTGGGAGGCCAAGGCAGGCAGATTGCCTGAGTTCAGGAGTTCGAGAACGGCCTGGGCAACATGGTGAAACTCCGTCTCTAAAAAAATACAAAAAATTAGCTGGGCATGGTGGGTGCGCCTGTAGTCCCAGCTACTCAGGAGGCCGAGGCAGGAGAATTGCTTGAACCCGGGAGGCGGAGGTTGCAGTGAGCGAAGATCGTGCCACTGCACTCCACCCTGGGCAACAGAGCGAGACTCCGTCTCAAAAAAAAAAAGAAAATTAGCCGGTCATGGTGGCACATGCCTGTAATCCCAGCTACTTGGGGGGCCGAGGCAACAGAGTCACTTGAATCTGCGAAACCGAGGTTACAGTGAGCCAAGACCATGCCATTGCACATTGTAGCCTAGGTGACAGAGTGAGACTCTGTCAAAAATGGAAAGAAAGAAAGGAAAGAAAGGAAAGAAAGAAGGAAGGAAGGAAGGAAGGAAGGAAGGAAGGAAATAAATTGGTGGAAAGAGTCTTATCCTAGGGTAGGCACTTCCAGTAGAAAAAAAAAAGGAAAAAGTGTTGTAACGACTTTCTATATGAAGTATCAAATGTCTTGCCCAAAATTGTCCTCTTTCCTCCATTCCCAAGAAGTCATAGAGAGAAAAACTTGTCTTGTTTCTACCTTCACAAACCTAAGTGTCAAAAGGATACACAATCACCAAGTCCATGAAGGACTTGCAGGAGGCAGCCCTGACCAAGCCCCAGTGGTGATAGCAAGCAGCTGCTTTTCCTCTCTACTTTAGGCACCCACTCTGCTTTTCCTGCAAGAACAAAAGCAACCAGAAGTGTTAAGTCTTCCTCTTGCCCTCTCTACTATCTGCACGAGAAATTTTGGAGTCTTTTCAAAGAGGTACTATGAATACTTATGTGACAGGATGGAGTTTCTTTACCCTTTTTCACCTGCCACTTTTCTTCCTCACACAATCCCCTTCTCAGGAGGAGGCTATTTGGTGAGACCCCAAAAAAACAGAGAATCTGTTAGTGTAATAAAGTATAATAACTCAGACCACAAGGGGTGGTAAGAATTCCTAAGAGAGAGAAAGAGACAGAGAGAAAGTCAGGCACCTGAAAAGATGCAGATAACATGCAAAGCCTTATGAGCTCAGGGCCTGCTGCCGCCATTCAGATGCATCTAGAAGGAAGATCACAAACTTATTGACTAAGAAGCAGCACTCTGGAAAAATGCAAAAATATGAACAAGACATTAGAAAAAAAGGGGAAAGGGAAGGAGAAGGAGGCCCCTGATGCCCATAAGATGTGTATGGACTGATGGCTGATTCCTTGGAAAAAGTAAAGTTTGACGCAACAAATTCTGTATTTGTCTATGTTTTTGACTATGTAATGGTAAGACTTCTTTTTTTCTTGATAATGGACTATTTACCCCTCACAGGCCAAACCTAAGTGTTGCACTCAGAAATAAGTCCCTGAAACCTCTCTTGCACCCTTCTAAAGAGAATGTGGGAGGGGTGGGGAGCAGAGATTTCTCTCTTCCTTTTGAAGGAGCATTCCTTCCATAACTCAGGGAGAAGTTGACTGTGTTGCAAGGAGTCCTTAATTTGAGTATGCTTATCTTGCAATTAACAGCATAGGTTAGAAAGGAATCAGAGTAAAGCTGTTTGCATAGGCAAAAGGGAAGTCCTAAAAACTGATGTACTAGGGAGAACTTCTGAGATTCTTTATGCCAAGTCTGCATAGTGGCTAATCATAGTTGGGAAGAAGCGAAGGTCATAGGTAGTAAATTGACCTTATACCCAAAAGAACCATGGTGGTCAGAGTCAGGGAAGAATCTGGGGAAAACATATGTACCAAAAAGTAATTGATGTCAGAATCAGACATCTGAGCCAAGATTTTCTTTTTTAAGTCAAACACAATTGTTATAGAAGAAACATGACTGATTCACAAGTCTTCAAGGGCAGGAACACAGAGCCAGGTCACAACCAACAGAACAATAATATCTACATATATGCAGGTTTTAATAGCAAAAGCTGAAAGAACAAAACCAGCAAAACTTACATAGGTACTGTTCTAATATTTATTACATAAAGACATATCACAGTGCAAAGAAAGTACCAAATCGGCCGGGCGCGGTGGCTCAAGCCTGTAATCCCAGCACTTTGGGAGGCCGAGACGGGCGGATCACGAGGTCAGGAGATCGAGGCCATCCTGGCTAATACGGTGAAACCCCGTCTCTAATAGAAAATACAAAAAACTAGCCGGGCGACGAGGCGGGCGCCTGTAGTCCCAGCTACTCGGGAGGCTGAGACAGGAGAATGGCGTGAACCCGGGAGGCGGAGCTTGCAGTGAGCTGAGATCCGGCCACTGTACTCCAGCCTGGGCAGCAGAGCAAGACTCCATCTCAAAAAAAAAAAAAAAAAAAAAAAAGAAAGTACCAAATTCCACAAGCCATGTGAAAGTAATAATAAGCTTTGTACTTGTAAAAGGAAAAGATTATAATTGGACATTAATTGATGTACACTAAATAGAGAAAATCAAGCACTCAACTTTTTATCAACATACAAATGTTAAATTAGAGGGGGAAAAAAAAAAAAACAGCCAGTTCCCTGAACTTGGATTGACACAGATGACAAGTCTATTAAAGCAAACTGAATAAGGACCCTCTAGGTGATAATGATCATTAGGTTTGTAGACAATGTCTAAAATGAAAGAGAAAAAAGCTGAAAAATGTCTAAGATGGTGAAACACTGAAAATAAAATTATAACTGTTAAAGAAAGGAATGAAAATTGAAATTTAGCTGTATCAAAATCATTCCAGGTTATCTATGAATGACTGTTCTTTATAACAGTGCTGAAGATGATGTTGACTGAATTTTGACTCAAAGTATTAAGATAGGTATACAAAAATATAAAAACAATGAAATTTTTAAAAATTAAATTATATATTGTAGAAAGTACGTTTTTACTATTATATAGTAAAAAGTATATATTTTTACCATAGTAGAAAGTATATATTTCTACTAAAGAAAGTTCAAAAAAGTAAGATAAGAAGAAGCATTTTAATAAGTTGTCAAACTGGGACTTAATGAAACTAAGGAGCTTCTGCATAGCAAAGAAACTATTAATAAATAGACAACCTACAGAATGGGGGAAAATATTTGCAAATTATGCATCTGACAAATATCCAGAATCTACAGGAAACTTAAACAAATCAGTAAGAAAAAAACAACCCTATTACAAAGTGAGCAAAGGGTATAAAGAGACACTTCTCAAAAGAAGTCATATAAGCAGCCAACAAACAGATGAAAAAATGCCCAATACCACTAATCATTAGAGATGCAAATCAAAACCACAATGAAATAACATCTCACACCAGTCAGAATTGCAATTATTAAAAAGTCAAAAAAATAGATGCTGGCAAGGTTGCAAAGAAATGGGAATGCTTATACACTGTTGGTGGGAATGCAAATTAGTTCAGCCCCTGTCAAAAGCAGTCTGGAGATTTCTCAAAGAACTAAACATAGAATTACCATTTTACCCAGCAATCCCATTACTGGGTATATATCCCGAGGAAAAGAAGTCCTTGAACCACAAAAACACATGCTCTTGCATGTTCATCGCAGCACTATTCACAATAGCAAAGATATGGAGTCAACCCAGGTGCCCATCAATGGCAGATTGAATAAAGAAAATGTGGTACGTATATACCCTGGAATACTACACAGCCATAAAGAATGAAATCACGTCCTTTGCAGCAACATGCATGTATAAAACATACATACACACCCCCCTGAATCTAAAATAAAAAATAGGATAAAGTTGTCTGTCATCTAGTAGGAGGCATGGGGGGGACTTCTAGGATACTCCTGTTTAGTTTATTAATCTGGGTGTATTCAGTTTTTGAAAATTCATTCAGCTGTACACTTATGATTTGTGCATTATTCTGAATGAACGTTATGTTTCTATGAAAAGCTTTCTAAAGAAAAAAATTACTGGTCATAGTCAAATTCATAGAATTTGAGTTTACCTTTGCTAGGATACTTAACAACAAGGCTCGGCATAAAAACAGATAATAACATCCTAAGTTGTAAAGAATGTGGTTCCCTTTAAAGGACTGAAAATAACTCACACTTGGTCAATGTATTTAAAGTCTTGAAAAGGGTCTTAAGACATATCTACTTGAATCCTGGGCCGGGCGCGGTGGCTCACGCCTGTAATCCCAGCACTTTGGGAGGCCGAGGTGGGTGGATCACGAGGTGAGGAGATCGAGACCATCCTGGCTAACACGTGAAACCCCGTCTCTACTAAAAATACAAAAAAAATAGCCGGGCGCGGTGGCGGGCACCTGTAGTCCCAGCCACTCCGGAGGCTGAGGCAGGAGAATGGCGTGAACCTGGGAGGCGGAGCTTGCAGTGAGCCGAGATCCGGCCACTGCACTCCAGCCTGGGCGACAGAGCGAGACTCCGTCTCAAAATAAATAAATAAATAAAATAAAATTTTAAAAAGACATATCTACTTGAATCCTAAAAAATGAGCAATGAGCAGGGAATCTGACTCTGAGATGTGTGAAGCTAGGTCCGCTTAACTTGAGTGAACTGATTTCAGGAGTAAAATATTGTGCATGTGTAGATTCCTCAAGATCAACTTAATGACCTAAGAAAGGAGCACTTATTCTGATTCATGGTGACACAGCATGCCTTCAACTATAAAATATATTTCCTATATTTAAGTCCCAATTCTATCACTTCTACACTACCTATATTTGGGTAAGACCTTTAACATCACAGATCCTACGATTTCAATATATAGAGAATGGGATAACATGGTATACCCTGTCTGCCTTTCTGGGTTATTTTGACTTGTGTACAAGATAACATAAGTGAAAGTGCTCTGCAAGCTATAAAAACAAATGATAACAATTTAAAATAAAATGACTCTGCATTGAATGGCTTAAGTTTGATAACCCAATCTGATTTGGCTACATTTATTGTCCTTGATCTAGCCTGCATAGTATTAAGCCAATTTAGACTTCCCCAAAACACACAGTTGTTACACTGTGCTTCTGTTTCAAAACTTCAGCATCCTTCCTCTGTCTGCAGTCTCAAATCTTTGATAATAAGGTCTTGCTAGTCCTTTTCATCACTTACAGTGTCCCATTTGGAGCCCAATGCCATGGCTTCCAAATCATGCCACATCCCTTCCTGCCTCTCCAAATTTGTGTCTGTCATATCCTTCCCCTGCTGTGCCCTTCCTAGTCTGTTCTTCTTTTCAAATTCAATGTGTCCTTTAAGGCCCTATTTACGTCCTTTCTTTTCCATGAAGTCTCTTCCATTAACCCTAGTATATTGATCTATTTATTATCCTTAATGTTAATTTCTTTTTTTTTTTTTTTGAGATGGAGTCTTACTGTGTTGCCCAGGTTGGATTGCAATGGTGCAATCTCAGCTCACTGCAACCTCTGCCTCCCTAGTTCAAGCGATTCTCCTGCCTCGGCCTCCCGAGTAGCTGGGATTACAGGCATGCATCACCACACCTAGCTAATTTTTGTATTTTTAGTAGAGATGGGATTTCACCATGTTAGCCAGGCTGGCCTGAAACTCTTGACCTCAGGTGATCCATCCGCCTTGGCCTCCCAAAGTCTTGGGATTACAGGCGTGAGCCACTGTGCCCGGCCCCTAATGTTAATTTCTTAGACATTATCCTCTGCATCTAAATTTACAATTTGGCTGTATGTTTCTTTAAATGTCTACGTGTATTAAGACTCCTCCACCAAACCGTAAAACCCTTTTAAAAGATGAATTATCTTCTATATTTCTTTTCCCTATTGCCAGGAACTAGCACAGTATTGGAGAAATTGAGATGAAAATGAGGTTCAATAAAATTAGGGTTCTCAATCTGACAGTTATACTGATATCTATGTATCAATGGCATTTTTTTTTTTCTTTTTTGAGACAGAGTCTCAGTCTGTCACCCAGGCTGGAGTGCCATGATGCATTCTCGGCTCACTGCAACCTCTGCCCCCCGGGTTCAAGTGATTCTCCTGCTTCAGCCTCCCGAGTAGCTGGGAGGTGCCTGTCGCCACACCTGGCTGATTTTTGTAGTTTTAGTAGAGACATGGTTTTTCCATGTTAACCAGGCTGGTCTCGAACTCCTGACCTCAAGTGATCCATCCACCTCGGCCTCCCAAAGTGCTGGGATTACAGACGTGAGCCACTGCACCCAGCCATTGATGGCATTTTTTCTTACTCATTTTAAACATGCCTTCTGAGAAGTGCTTTGAGAAACTACAGATAAATGCTCTCCTCTATTAGAAGGACCAGATAACAAACCTATGTCGCTGTCCCTGATACACAGTACTAAGACCAATACAAAAAAATTTAATCTAAACACAGGACTCAGATGAATATAAAATCAATCCAAAACAAATAAATACAAAATCCAATCATCAAAAATATGAAGGTGCAGAATAAATGATTTAGGTGTGGTTGAGTTTTGACAAAGGGCGTTCCACCAGGTTCTACCACAACTGGATTCAACAAAGCAAGTCACTAAAGATAGAGAAGAAGGGTGGAGAAGAAAAATTCAGTTGTATTTTGGACATAGTCATTATGTGCATCTAATTACACTCCTTTAAAGGGATCGGAATGTAGGTGGGTGATGATGCTGAGTTAGGCAGGGTATGCATTGTAGAAAAGAGGAGAAAATAGAAAGGGGAGGATAGTAAGGAAATGGAGGGAGGGGTATTTGGAGACTACTTTAGTTGGCTGACCTTTGTGGTTCTACACTTTACTTTTTTTTATATTTTTTCCTCCATTTTGTACTCATGCCCAGATTCAAAGTGATGGCTTCATAATAATAAATAAATAATTAAGGAATCCAAGAAAAGATCCAAAAGGCATGCCAAAAAGGGTTATAAGCTTGGCTCCAGATCTCCTGAGTGAGAGACAGAAAATAGGTTTGAATTTGCCTGCCTGGATGGCTAGAAGGCAGTGACAGACATCCAATTATAAAGCTCAGGGGGCATTTTCTCTTGCCACCAGTAGAAGCCCAGACTCCCTGGCATTCATAGTTTAAGATGTTTCTTTTTATTTCCAGATTTTAGGAGACAGTAATAATTTTTCTTCTCTTCTAGGGGCTTCAATGTGCACATATCTTCCCATAGAGCTTTCTTTGTCTTCAGGAATGAGCTGGGATTGCAGAATACCTAGACTCCTACAGATCTAACACCCAAGATAACTGGCCCGGCTGAGATTATATGCGTTTCAGCCCTTGCCTCTAGCCTCCAAGATATGACCAGTGAACAAGATGGTAGTGGGTCATGGGAAGAATAGGTGCTACAGAGAGATGATCAGTTAGATAGCAATCACTAATGGAAGTTCATGGACTATTTTATCTTTTTAGAGTTTAAAAATGTTTTCATAACTATTATCTCATTGGATCCTCACATAACCCTGTGAATCCAGCAGAGTAAGGATTGCCCTTCTCGTTGTGGAAACAAGATAGTAGTCCAGAGATACCATCTGCCTAGTCCTTGGTTACATAGCTGGTGTGCTGCCCCACTGGGACTGGAGTCCGGGCACCTCAAATGCATCCAGACATACAAAGGCTCCAGTAACGGAGAACTGAGCCGCATGAACAGTAAGGAGCTCTGGGACTTCCTGAAAGATGTGAGACAGACAAACACTCCCCAAACCTGAAAGGGGCTTAGAACGTGTCAAAGTTCTACTCCCTCATTTTACAGATAGGGTCTAGTTTGGTTGAATAACTAACCTAAAAGTATCTATCAAACTCATGTGAAAATCAGCTCTCCTAACTCTCAGCCCAGTGTTTTTTACACTCACCTTGGTGACATCTCCTTTCATGTAGCCTGGGGTAAACAAAAAACTCAAAGGTGTTCTGGATAGGAAGTCAATGAGACACATTAGGATCCATTTGCTATGACCAAGTATATTGAAAGTTTGATCAAATAAGCAATAAAACTGGGATCTGCAAATGGATTCCCTAGAGTTAAAAGACTCCCCTTTATAAAATGCAAAAAGCTGAGAAGAAGACTGGGAGGGAGGAAAAAGCACCAGAATTAGTAGATCCTCATTTGCCTCCTGACCCTGCCCCTTCCTACAGAATGATTCTGGAAACCTGGCACAGGGTCAATTTCTTTACTTGTGATAAACGCATGAACACTGCCTACTTCATTGATTTGTTATGAGAAGGTACTGAGATGATGCATGTGAAAGTTCACTGCAAATGATGATAAGGTATTTTCATCCTTATTGCTGAGGTTTGCTTCTCTAAATTACCTGGCTAATTGTTCTTCCTTTTACTTGATTTTTGTTTTTGTTTATGTGGCCCAAGCTAGCTGCCTACTGTGCGGATGAAAGGCCATGGTGTAATCACAACCAGATTCAACTATAAAAGGACTCAGATTGTCCTTTTCCACATAGGCACTCAAACAAGATAGTGAGGTTAAATGGGTAATCTAGAATGTAGAACCAACATTACTTCTGAAAGCTTGAAAAACAACACCTAATAAAAACATCGTCTCAGCCCAAAATCTTCTTAAGCTGATAAGCAACTTCAGCAAAGTCTCAGGATACAAAATTAATGTGCAAAAATCACAAGCATTCTTATACACCAGTAACAGACAAGCAGAGAGCCAAATCAGGAATGAACTTCCATTCACAATTGCTTCAAAGAGAATAAAATACCTAGGAATCCAACTTACAAGGGATGTAAAGGACCTCTTCAAGGAGAACTACAAACCACTGCTCAGTGAAATCAAAGAGGACACAAACAAATGGAAGAACATACCATGCTCATGGATAGGCAGAATCAATATTGTGAAAATGGCTATACTGCCCAAGGTTATTTATAGATTCAATGCCATCCCCATCAAGCTACCAATGAGTTTCTTCACAGAATTGGAAAAAACTGCTTTAAAGTTCATATGGAACCAAAAAAGAGCCCGTATTGCCAAGACAATCCTAAGTCAAAAGGACAAAGCCGGAGGCGTCATGCTACCTGACTTCAAACTATACTACAAGGCTACAGTAACCAAAACAGCATGGTACTGGTACCAAAACAGAGATATAGACCAATGGAACAGAACGGAGCCTTCAGAAATAATGCCACACATCTACAACCATCTGATCTTTGACAAACCTGAGAAAAACAAGAAATGGGGAAAGGATTCCCTATTTAATAAATGGTGCTGGGAAAATTGGCTAGCCATAAGTAGAAAGCTGAAACTGGATCCTTTCCTTACTCCTTATACAAAGATTAATTCAAGATGGATTAGAGACTTAAATGTTAGACCTAATACCATCAAAACCCTAGAAGAAAATCTAGGTAGTACCATTCAGGACATAGGCATGGGCAAGGACTTCATGTCTAAAACACCAAAAGCAACGGCAGCAAAAGCCAAAATTGACAAATGGGATCTCATTAAACTAAAGAGCTTCTGCACAGCAAAAGAAACTACCATCAGAGTGAACAGGCAACCTACAGAATGGGAGAAAATTTTTGCAATCTACTCATCTGACAAAGGGCTAATTTCCAGAATCTACAAAGAACTCCAACAAATATACAAGAAAAAAACAAACAACCCCATCCAAAAGTGGGCAAAGGATATGAACAGACATTTCTCAAAAGAAGACATTCATACAGCCAACAGACACATGAAAAAATGCTCATCATCACTGGCCATCAGAGAAATGCAAATCAAAACCACAATGAGATACCATCTCACACCAGTTAGAATGGCAATCATTAAAAAATCAGGAAACAATAGGTGTTGGAGAGGATGTGGAGAAATAGGAACACTTTTACACTGTTGGTGGGATTGTAAACTAGTTCAACCATTATGGAAAACAGTATGGCGATTCCTCAAGGATCTAGAACTAGATGTACCATATGACCCAGCCATCCCACTACTGGGTATATACCCAAAGGATTATAAATTATGCTACTACAAAGACACATGCACACGTATGTTTATTGCGGCACTATTCACAATAGCAAAGACTTGGAATCAACCCAAATGTCCATCAGTGACAGACTGGATTAAGAAAATGTGGCACATATACACCATGGAATACTATGCAGCCATAAAAAAGGATGAGTTTGCGTCCTTTGTAGGGACATGGATGCAGCTGGAAACCATCATTCTTAGCAAACTATCACAAGAAGAGAAAACCAAACACCGCATGTTCTCACTCATAGGTGGGAACTGAACAATGAGCTCACTTGGACTCGGGAAGGGGAACATCACACACTGGGGCCTATCATGGGGAGGGGGGAGGGGGGAGGGATTGCATTGGGGAGTTATACCTGATATAAATGATGAATTGATGGGTGCTGACGAGTTGATGGGTGCAGCACACCAACATGGCACATGTATACATATGTAACCTGCACGTTATGCACATGTACCCTAGAACTTAAAGTATAATAAAAAATAAAAATAAAAAAATAAAAAAAATAAATAAAAATGAGACTTTAGACCAGGCACAGTGGTCAGGACTTTGAGACCAGCCTGGGCAACATAGTGAAACCCCGTCGTTTCTACTAAAATACAAAAAAAAAAAAAAAAATAGCCAGGCATGGTGGCATGTGCCTGTAGTCCCAGCTACTCAGGAGGTTGAGGCAAGAGAATTGCTTGAACCCAAGAGGCAGAGGTTACAGTGAGACGAGATCATGCCACTGCACTATAGCCTGGTAACAGAGCAAGATGCTATCTAAAAAAAAAAAAAAAAAAAAAAAACACGAGACTTTTACTCATAGTTTTACTCATAGCCATCTATAAGTAAAAGTCTCGGCTGGGCACGGTGGCTTACGCCTGTAATCCCAACACTTTGGGAGGCTGAGGCGGGCGGCTCACCTGAGGTTGGGAGTTCGAGACCACCCTAACATGGAGAAATCCCGTCACTACTAAAAATATAAAATTAGCTGGGTGTGGTGACCTGTAATCCCAGCTGCTCAGGAGGCTGAGACAGGAGAACGCTTGAACCCAGGAGGCAGAGGTTGCGGTGAGTTGGAGATCGCGCCATTGCACTCCAGCCCGGGCAGCAGGAGCGAAACTCCGTCTCAAAAAAAAAAAAAAAAAGTAAAAGTCTCATAAGAGATTTAGTTATGCATGACTAAGGAGATTTGGGAATATTCAAATTTCAAAGGTATGTGGATATTGCTAATTGAGCTAAAATTGAAGAGGCAAGAAGAATAAATGAACTCCCAAATTAAGAGTTTCTCAAGGTGTCTCCAGCCCTGTCCATGGTATTGGATACTTAAACATTTGGGTTCCAAGAGTGGAGACAAATCCATAAGGTTATCAGAACTTGAGGACACTAGCTTAAGATCCAGATAAATTCACCAATTATAAGGCCTTGCTTGCCAACAAAAATCTGTGCTTAAACTTTAGCTTTTAAACAAAACTTACCTGTAGGGAACATGCTGATGAGCTGACACAATGCCCAATCTCACTTTAAGTGAATAAAGCAGCATCAATTCTTACATAAATTTCATGTGAGCTTGGATCACAATTGATTGGTCTTGATCTTAGTTACTCTGGGAACAGAAAAGAAGGGAAACTAGAAGACCTCAGTCAAACCTCATGTTCTTTTCATCTTCAGCTTTTCTCAGGTCTGCAACTGTCAATTTGTGGCTCCAGGCACCTATAAATAGGCTAGGTTACACATGACAACACTTAACCTGGATGGAAAAACCATGTTACTCATGGGGCTCAGGATACTATAGCCCAAAATATTATGCCACCTGACATATTGAAAAATGGCAGAAACAAGGAAGTCTCTCTAATTTCACCACAACCACAACCTTTCTTCCCTAAAGCAGATCATGAAACTAAGAAGGATTTTCTGAGGTTTCCCTGAAGCAGCTCGTAAGACCTTCGTGTGAGAGGGGAATCTCTTTATATCTGGAGGAAGGGAATATCTTTATCTCTGAAAGTGAAGAGTCACAGTGAAGAATCTGAACAAAAAGGTCTTGCTAAGTTTCCCCCAGTTTGCCACCATTAGATCACACCTTTGTCCTATCTTATTTATCCTACACTACCTACTCTTCATCAAACCTAGCATGAAAATACACAGGTTTAACTGTTTATTCGGGTATTTATGTCCTTATGAACCTGTGTCACATAGAACTTACATTAAATAAAATGTGAATGCTTTTCTTTTGTTAATTTGTCTTTTGTTTCACAGGCCTCAGCCATGACGCTTTATTAGTCAACCTTTCTATGCCCATAATCAATGAGAACTCAAATAGAAAATATATTAACTCAATTTTCCTTTTGAAAGTATTTTTGAAGCCCAGGCACAGTGGCTCACACCTATAATCCCAGCACTTTGGGAGGCTGAGGTGGGTAGATCACCTGAGGTCAGGTATTCAAGACCAGCCAGGCCAACATGATGAAACCCCATCTCTACTTAAAATACAAAAATTAGCTGGGCGTGGATTGCATGCCTGTAATTCCAGCTAGTCGAGAGACTGAGGCAGAAGAATTGCTTGAACCTGGGAGGAGGAGGTTGCAGTGAGCTGAGATCACACCATTGCACGCCAGTCTGGCAACAGAGTAAGACTACGTCTCAAAAAAAAAAAAAAAAGAAAAGAAAAAAAGAAAGTACTTTTGGAAAAAGAAGAAAACATCAACAACATTAACCATTTTTTTAAAAGTTAGGTTATGTTTCATATTAGGTACAAGTTTAGCGTAATTCTTTCTTCTTCCTAAAGCATTTTTTAAAATGCCCAAGATGACAATGAGAAAGCATGTGAAGGCCTAAATGTCATGATATTTCATATACTATACTGCTAAAGTTAAAAAGTGAACAAATATATTCTAGAGAAAAAGGTTCAATTAAGGTAGTTGTAATTAAAGGAATTATATGACCTTTCAACTAACCAGAAAACTCAATTAACCAAAATCACTTATTGGCTGTGTTTTCCAGTTAATGAAGATTTTGGAAGATTTAATTGTTAAGTACACATCAGAGTTTGTCATGAAGATAATATCCAGTTATTATAGTAAATATGGTACAGAGAATTTCTTTCAGTTGTTATTGTATTGAATGTTACCTATTTCAGAAACAGTTTAAAGAGGAGTGACATTCTAGTAATTAATCTTAAATGATTTCAGGATAGGAACATAGACCTAGGCCAAAAAAATGGAAATGATGCACCAAAAAAAAAAAAAATCAGCAATTTCTTCCTCAAACTTCCTAATCCAAATGGCCAATTGCTGGTTGTCATTGCATTAATCTAATTATAACTCTTTCCTATTGAATTTTCAAATACATGAAATGACTGGGAAAAAAATAGCAACTTGTAAAAATCAAAGGGTTCCACGGTTAATATTACATTCAAAAGTAATTACTTAACACAGGCAAAGCTGAACTGCACAACCTACAATTCTGCAACTTTCTATAGGCCCTTTTGCTTCTACTTTAAATAAAAGAAATTCCTTTCATTTTGTCAAGAAAAGTTTCTCTACCTCACTACTGCCTGACAAGGGAACAGATGGCAATTTAAGGGGAGAATTTATGAGAGCCACAATCTTAATGTTGCATAAAGGAAAGAAAAAGACTCGCATCAAAACCACTGACAAATGTACTTGCTAATATTAATGCACTCCCCATTCATCCAATATGCTTCCTAATTGCTTTTCTGTACATAATAATGTGGCACCTGCTGCTCAACATTGCAAACGCATCAGGATTTCTCCAAAGTCAAACAGCTCTGCAACTGGCCCTCTCCCAGTGATAAATGTAGAGCACTGTATCACGCACAGTTCCTGTCAGTGGCATAATTAAAATTTTATACTTACAGAAAAAGATAGTAAACAATCAGTTCTTAAATGGATTCACAAGAGGAACTCTTGTTACAGCCAACTTTATAATTAGTATGCATCATGTACTGCTAATATATCCATGACAAGAAAATAGGAAAAAAATTAGAAACTTGAGTTGTTCCCTTTAATGCAATGTTAAACTACTTTTCTTTAAAAAAAAAAAATTCTTCTTTTTTTAAAAGAAGAAAATAATCTGTTACTGTACTATTGCATAAAGAACCTTCTCTCATATTAGCATAACTGCTTCTACTATAAAACTTGTCTATGCCTTCTCAAGTGAAAATGAGAATGAGATTAGACTAGAAGGGAGAAAACTTTTGTATGCATACATATCAATGAAAGCATGGTACATATTTTGTAGTACAGGGGTCCAAAAACTACAGTCTCTTGGCAAAATCCAGGCCAAAACCAGATTTTTTTGTAAAGCCTGTGAATTGAGAATGGATTTTACATTTTTAAATGGTTGGAATAAAAATCAAAAGAAAAATAATATTTTGTGACACCTGAAAATTACATGAAATTTAATTTTCAATGTCCATAAATACAGTTTTATTGGAACACAGTCACACTCATTCATTTATTTATCATATTGTCTATGGCTACTTTCTTGCTACCAGGGCAGAATTGAGTAGCTGCAACAGAGACCTAGTCTGCAAAGCCTAAAGTATTTACTATCTGGTGCTATGCAGAGTTTGCTGATCTCAGATCTAAGGCATCCATACTCTACAAATCTATGTAATTGGAGTGTGTCATTATGTACATGTATATGCACACATAAAAAATCAGTGATCTATGAGATAAAAGTAGGGTTACAACAAACATATCTGTGTGCATGCACGTGTGATGTAAAAGGTTAAAAACTGTAATTCTAGGTGTAACTAAAATTTAATGTTTACATTGTGATGAAAATCAAATTATATTAATTATCTGGGCTTTTATTTTGATTATAATTATATCTAGCAAATTAGTGCTTTACTTTTGCATGTAAGTATTTTATGTTTCTTATGTCTGTGAAGAGTCCATTTCATTAGACAATAAAACAACCAAAAACAACAGCAGCAAAATATATACATATCTATATATAATATATACAATTTTTGGCTATCACTCAATGTGGAAATAATGAGTGATTTAGTAAAACACCACTGTTGAGGCCACTTTGCTATTTTCTTTCCTGAAGCTATCAGTAAGCTAAAAAAGAAGTTATTTGATAAAATTGTTTAAGACTACATACACACACAGATACAAATGAATCCATGTAAAACTGCTGAAATTATAAGGTGCTTTCAATCTGTTCCCTGAGTTTGATACTGTATTACTGTATTCAAATTATGTCAGATATTACCAATGGGGGAACTAGGAGAAGGGTACATGGTACTTCTCTCTAATATTTTTATAATTTCCTGTAAATCAGTAATTATTTCAAAATAAAGGTTTTCTTTGAGAAGGAAATCCTCTAGATTATATGGGTAGTTCCTCAATCTGATATAAAATTACATTGTACCAAGATTTTCAAAAATTTGACAGGGAAAAAGAAAACGAGAAAAACTAATAGATCTAAAAATTTCCACACTTGCCTTATATGAAATGAGGCTGAAATAAATCAATCAGTTTAATTTTTTCTAATCAATATAATGGGGTGGAGGGAACCCAGCTAAACAGACTATGTGGTTTGGTGGACAATGGCTGGCTGACCGGTTTGCTTCACGTGGTTTGTCAAGTGTTCCTCTTCAGTAAGTCCAGCCTGCAGAGCCTGATGACTATTTCTTTGCCCCTAGTGCCCCTCTTCTCACATTCCCCAAGCACATTCCTACTGGCCAGAACCTTTCCTTTATTGTACAATTACCATCTTTTACATCTAGATGAAAATCCTTTTCTTTACAGCTGAAAGCTGGAAGTGAAGGGAATTTGAATCTAGAGGATTTTAACTTGTTTGCTTCACTAGGAACCATGCCTCATACGATGTAGTGCCTTTTTAAAAGGCTGTTCCTTTGAGGAAATAGTATTAATTCCAATACTTTTTTAAAAGAGGGGGGGAGACCTACCTGTGAATGTAAATAAAGTGACAAATTCCACAACTAAAGATCTCAGGGAGATTAAAGTCTGAATCAGAAGCACAGATGCAGATAAAAGAATTTGTATCATGAATGAAAATGTTATACACTAAAATCCTAGGAAAAACAAAAACCTTTTTTTGAAGATAAAACTGCATAAAAATTACTGATGTGAGTGAGGAAATAAAGTATGTTTTTAGTTTTCATGCCAGGAAGGAGATGAGATTCATTTTTATACCAGCTCCACAAAGGCTTGCTAGCAACCTGCTTAGAATACAATAGATGGGATTTAAATTTTCTTTTCCTTTACGTGGTTTGCTCATTTGCATGCTAGGCCCCAGAATGGTCTTCTCTCTCTCTCTCTCTGCCATTTCACAGAAACACTGGGATCTGAGCGCTGGGAGCAAACTGAAAGGTTCAAGGGTGCTTGTGAGTTCAGCAGAAAGCTCTTTTTATCAGTGTATTTGCAAGGGAAAAATGTAGTGCTTTCCTCACTTCATTGGGCAACTTTTCCTTTGAGGGACAGCTTCAAAAATCTCCTCCCCAGAACACCTCACAGCCCAGAAAGTGCTCTGCATTCCTCAAACACACAGAAGGAAGCTCACCATGGGGACTCCTAATGAACAAAGACAAAATTAGCGTTGGTTTGGAAGGATTTTAGAAAGAGGATCAGTCTACCCTTCTCCACCTGGGTGTCAGTTCCTCAAATTTCTTCATTTAAAATATTACACATGGCTGTTATTCAAACTTAAAAGAAAGTCCAAGGGGGCTGAGACCTTGGAGGAAAAGGCTATCCAGACTTTATTTTCAAATTCATTTTAGGATGATTAAAGTATATACAAATGTCACAACTATCCAACCCAGTGACTAATAATTTAAAAGAAGAGAAGGAAATAAACACAAGACATTTAGTCGCTCAAATAGGAAATATCAATCCAATCCAATGATTACAGTCAGTTTTTAAAACCTAGACAGTACATTCTCATCATAAAAGACATACTGTATATAGAGAAATGCTCCCTCGTTGCAATATAAAGATCTCAGATGTGATGCCTGACGAAATAATAAAAGGACTGTATTCATCAACAGACTTAAAACTGCACGTTATTCTCTGTTACTGACAGACAACTGTTCATAGGAACTAGAAGAGGTTGGGATGGCATTCCTATGTAAATAAGAGGGAGTGGTGCTGGAGTGTTGTTTTTTCCAGCATTGCAAGAGCCCTCACAGCAGGAAATGTTTTATTGTAATGCAAATGTATTTGATTTTCTCCAAAATCCCCTTTCACTGTCTTTCCTGTCTGAATGTATCATCACACCATATTTGCAATTCTATTAAGCACCATTTTATATTAGCCTAATTTACGTAACCTACCTAATAGGAATCGGAAATGTTACAGTTATTTTACTGGATCCAATTAGTATTTCATTGTTTTAGCCTGAGCACAATATTGTACAATAGTCCTCAATACTCAGCTAAATGGGATAGGATGTACTCCACGTAATACAATAAATGGAAGCATATGTTTTAAGCTAATTAAAACGCAGTTAAAACCTGCCTGAACTGAAACCAACTGCATCCTTTAATATCTGGTGAATGACTATTAAAAAAAAAAAATCTAATAATAAAATGTCATATCATAGTGAACTTAAGAAAAAAGTACAAAAGTTAAGTACTGAAAATAGCTGGACTAAATTACTAGTGGATTGTTTCCTGGAAACACATTTTCTCTTTTTATGTGTCACACAGAGAAGAAAAGTGAGTTTTTCCCAAGTTAGATACACAAATTCACAAAAATGTGTAAACATTATTGGTTAACCAGAGGGTGAGGAATAGTTTAAGTATTCTCATAATTAAAAATAGAGTGTATTTCTTATTTTAACATCCAATTTATAGAAATATATCAAATGTTGCATTTTGTGCATATCAGAGATAATATATTCAGCAAAAAGAAGTTACATAATTTCAAATCAAAAAAAATTCCAACAATACTCAATTTTACAAATAGCTTTATTTAGAGATACCACAGAGTAGAAAAAAAACCTAAAATGTTGGGTTGAAATTGTGAAAGTAACAATAGTAAACACTGTGGGTACTGAGTATAAATATGTATAACATATATATTATGTGTACACCAAAAATTCCTTATAACGCAGGAAAATCATTTTTCTTTAATTTCAGAATTTTGCTGTTGAATTCATATTGGGTTCTTATGCTGTTTTATCTGGGTATTGTTCCCCTAAGATTACAGGCTCTATTAAAATATGAGTAGGAAGTAGATCTAGGAGGAAAGAATAGATATATATGAGCGATACATAACCCAATGAAAAGCATATTTGCTTCTTACTTTTTATACAGGCACCTCTCAAACCTCATTTCAATAAAAATAGTATATGAAATTGTAGCTTTGCCAAAACTAACTTTCAAAAAAAGAAAACAGGTACGAGAAGTTTCTCTTACAGTAAAAGGCAAAATTGAATGTCTGGCAAAATATTAAATACAATATTTGGTGAGAAAACTAACCTTTTTTATTTTTATTTTTATTTTTATTATTTTTTTAACCTATGACAATGGTAAGAAATAGTACTAAAGTGAACTCCTGGGCTGACTGGAGATTCTTAACAATAACATTATGATGGTTGCACTAAACCTGAGAGTGTGCTTTATGTCATTTCTTTCAACTTTGCCATTAACTCCATAACAGCTGGCACCAAATATACTAAATTGTGATATAATGAGCTTGTATATTGCTAGCAATTACAGAGTTAAGCTGAATAAATCCTTAGAGTACAAAATAAGTGTGCTTTCCACCTGACAATAAATTAAAAGTGACGCCTGCCTTAATTTAAAATTGCCTAAGATCATATATAAAAATCAACAAAAAACATTGTGATTGAAACCACATCTCAAAATTTGCCAGGTTTGACTCTATCCCTTTCATATATGTTTATGACATCTGTCATCTCAATCTATTATTTAAACACTTTTTATGCACTGCTGAGTTATGAAGTATGTTTGTGATAACTATACTTCTGAATTTGAAAGCTCAAGATGTGAATGCTATATATCTTGGTCCTTGTCAATATATAAATCTGAACGGAAACTAGATAACCAGACCACAATATTCTTTTAAACTATGATACAAGAGGGGTTGTGCCTTTAGAAAAACAATTCAATTAAATGTCTGAGGACCAGAATTTGGAAGCTCTTGGTAAATAAAAATAAACATCACGTCAATGAAACTCATATATAACATGAAATTCATTTTTCTTTAATTGGTTTTTGAAAAATATAACTTAGACCATATATTAATGGACCATGTCCAAAAGTAGTCTAAATGGCAGTTGCAGTTAGACAGACAGCCTCAAACTGCCAGGAAATTGGGTTTTATCTGTCAGCATAAAAACACTTACTATGGATTAGATAAAGGGGGATGGGACAGGTAGCAATACAGGACTCCTCTCTTCACATACCTACACAAACACATACACATACAGCAAATACTAAAAGTTAAGTAAGTGCCATGGAGTCTTCCGGCTCACCATAGAGCTGGATGTGATTTTGGAAAGTGACTGGAAGAAGTCTTTTGGCTTCTAGGAGGGAAATAAAACTATCCCAACTGATAGTTATATTTTTCCCTTTTGAATATATTTAGGAATAGAAACAATATGTTTTAAGAGGTATCTCCAGCCGGGCATGGTGGCTCAGCTCACGCCTGAATCCCAGCACTTTGGGAGGCTGACGTGGGGGCATCACCTGAGGTCAGGAGTTCGAGATCAGCCTGGCCAACGTGATGAAACCCTGTCTTTACTAAAAATACAAAAATTAACCAGGCATGGTGGCACGTGCCTGTAATCCCAGCTACTCGGGAGGCTGAAGCATGAGAATTGCTGGAATGCTGGAACCTGGGAGGCAGAGGCTGCAGTGAGCCAAGATCGCATCACTGCACTCCAGCCTGGGCAACAGAGTAAGACTCCGTCTCAAAAAAAAAAAAAAAAAAAAAAAGAGGTAGCTCCTTCTTCTCTGAAAATGTGGCTTCTCATCTTGAACATTCCATATTACCAAATGAGTCTATTAAATGTACCCTAAAATCTTTCAGTGATCTGGAATGTATAAGCCCATCTTATAAGGTTGTAATGTTTCCATTCAAAAAATGTAGGCTGCCTGTTTTGGGACATTGATCAATCTCATCATTGCATCATTTCCTATAGAATCAATTTGTATTATTGTGTATGGAGGTACAGATTGGCATCGGTTCAAAGTACTGAAATTAGATTAGCCCTAAAAGAAACTAAGCTTGTTGGCAGGCCAGAATTTGAGCTGAAGTAGAAATTACAAAATATAGCAATTAACCACTACTTCCTCAGTTACTGTTGGGGTTTAGGACATGCTACTCCAAAATATGGCACCTTGACAGATGGAATATTTTAAGCTGAAAAAATTCAAGAAACAGCATTTGCATGAAGGTCTCCCTGACTTTCTCCAGCTTTTCTCCACTAAAACAGGTCATAAAACCTAGAAAGGATTTTCTGACCCTCCCCTAATGCAGGCCATAAAACCCTCATGTGAGAGATGCTCTCTCTATACCTAGAGGAAAAGAGCAGCCTTATTTCTGAAGACACAGAATCACAAAGAAAAATCTGAACAAACAGGTGTTGCCAAGTTCTCCCCTAGTTTATTATCATTAGATCGTACCCCCTTTGTCCAATTATATTTCTCCATGACTGTCCACTGTACATCAAACCTACTACAGTATAAAAAGCTCTACAGTTTAGCTGCTTCTTTGGGTCTTAATTTCCTTATGGAGGCTCCCATACCATATAAAGCTTATATTTGAAACATATGTATGCTTTTCTCTCGTTAATCTGTCTTTCATTATGGGGCCCCAACCAATGAACCTTAGATGAGAAGGGAAAGATATGCTTTCTCCTCCACACTGTCTAATTCTCAGACCTTGAGTGGGTGGAGGCAAAGGTGAAAATCTGAGATCTAAAACTTTTTTGTATCAGCAGAAAAGTTGTATTCCTTTTAAGGGCACATCCAAGGCCTTAACAGACAGCCACAAATCAAAGTAGGCGTTTAAAGCATTAGATAGTAAGGTACAAGATATACAATGGGGGAAAATGCTTCACCATCCGAAGTGTACATCAAACTTGGCTGCATCGACAACTGAGCTCTTCAAGTACTAGTGGGTGTGGTTGAGGGTAAGAGCATGTTTGCAGAACTAAAAGAAATGTTTCTCAGCTATTCCTACATGCAGGAACAAAACAAAATGCAAGACACTGCCTTCAGAATTCTTAAGCCTCTTTCCATTAGCTGTGCTTTGAGCCAAAGGATTAGCTTTTGCAGTGACCAAAATTGATGGTTCAGATGCCTGAAATGACCACAAAGACAGATTTGGAGAGACTTAACTGCAAAGCTTTTACTGATGCACATGTTCCCAGATATACACATTTTGCAACCACAGAAATGAGAAGGTTCTACAAAGAAAAAGGGAGGAAGTGTTAACGAGAATTGTTTTTTATCAAATGGTCTTCACCTGTTCAATATTGCAAAGAATTTATAACAAGCTAAACTCCTGTGCTTGCCCAGAAAATTTCAGAATTAATTCTGAGAACATCTCTCCTTTTTTTTACTCTGCAACTTTCTAATGCTATCTTTTTTTTTTTTTTTTTTTTTTTTTGAGACGGAGTCTTGCTCTGCCGCCCAGGCTGGAGTGCAGTGGCCGGATCTCAGCTCACTGCAAGCTCCACCTCCCGGGTTCACGCCATTCTCCTGTCTCAGCCTCCCGAGTAGCTGGGACTACAGGCGCCCGCCTCGTCGCCCGGCTAGTTTTTTGTATTTTTAAGTAGAGACAGGGTTTCACCGTATTAGCCAGGATGGTCTCGATCTCCTGACCTCGTGATCCACCCGTCTCGGCCTCCCAAAGTGCTGGGA
>NC_045448.1:58966258-58992958 GCF_002776525.5 Piliocolobus tephrosceles | reverse complement strand
TTTTTTTTTTTTTTTTTTTTTTTTTTTGAGACGGAGTCTTGCTCTGCCACCCAGGCTGGAGTGCAGTGGCCGGATCTCAGCTCACTACAAGCTCCGCCTCCCAGGTTAACGCCATTCTCCTGCCTCAGCCTCCCGAGTAGCTGGGACTACAGGCGCCCGCCTCGTCGCCCGGCTAGTTTTTTGTATTTTTAAGTAGAGACAGGGTTTCACCGTATTAGCCAGGATGGTCTCGATCTCCTGACCTCGTGATCCACCCGTCTCGGCCTCCCAAAGTGCTGGGATTACAGGCTTGAGCCACCGCGCCCGGCCTAATGCTATCTTAATAATACTCATAAAGATAATATTCTAAAGGAAAAATAAAAGACTATTTCCAATTGATTTGGAAATAAAAGGTCAATTTTAAAATGTGAATTTATAAAAGTATACCATAATACATAATCTGCTGACCAACATGCCATTAATCTCTTAAATCTAAATAACATGGATTTCTGTTTTACTCCTAACTCATAAAACCATAAGGAACCCCACGGACTGGCATTCATACTTTCTATGGCCAAAGCTTCAAATGGGACAGGCACTTTACTTTGTTCTGGGATGTGGATTTGTGGGCAGATGACAAGGTGCTAATGAGGAGCTAATGTCCCAGCAGCTGGCAAACTGCCAACCTCAGGATGGGAGGATTAGAGCATTTGTCTGCATTAGCCCTGTACAAAGGAGGGAGGGGCTGGGGAAAAGCCAACTCCAGGTTGAATAACTTGACTCACATCGGATCTTGTGTCCCATTCCAAAGGTAAGGGGCTATTTGAGGATAATTATGCACTTCTCCTAGGTGGCATGGCTAGTTCTCATGTGGATACACTTGACTTGGTTCTCACTGTGGAATAAATTAGTTAGAATAGGCAAGTTCAGAACCTGTCCCACCTCATCACCAACTCGGGATATAATCATATTAATGAGGAACCAGGTGAAACTTCTTGTCTACGTTAGATTCATTCGTCATGAATGTAAAGTTAGTTTATACAAGTGTCTAACTAGATCACTTCTTGAATTCAAATTTTATTTTTAAAGACAAGGGTGCTTTATTTTCTAATTTTGCCATCAAAAATTCATATCATGAGTTTTGACTGATTAGAAAAAATCCCCAGCGAGACTTGAAATTTCAATAGAATCATGCTGCCTGAGCAGAATGCAGCCGAGGTTCTTCCACCTGGCCACTTCCATCCAAGTCTTCCCAACATTCATTTCAATAACAATTATCCCTCTTACATTTAAAATCTCATGGATATGCTTTTTTTTTTTTTTTTTTTTTGAGATGGAGTCTTGCTCTGTCGCCCAGGCTGGAGTGCAGTGGCCGGATCTCAGCTCACTGCAAGCTCCACCTCCTGGGTTCACGCCATTCTCCTGCCTCAGCCTCCCAAGTAGCTGGGACAACAGGCGCCTGCCACCTTGCCCGGCTAATGGATATGCTTATTAATGTAGATTTTCACTTACATAAAAACCTAAAGAAGGGAAATTTGAATGAAAATACCGGTTTGAAGGGATAAAACAAATATGCATTTTTTTCCCCTGGGAATTGTAAAAAAATAAAAGCTTGATACATGAAAATAGGCATTATTAACAGGCAAAAAAATTAGTCCTAAACTGAATACACAGTAAGTTACATCCTATAATTTTAATTTTAAGGCATTTTATCTTTTATAAAGACATATGAATGTGTTTATAGTATTTATTTTTAGATATGTAGTCTATATAAGTTCATTGTTATGTGCATAGTGGTGACTTACATGCTCCAAGCCACACACACACACAGAGTCCATGATCCCGCATAATCTGCATCATGTCTATTGCAGTGGACTTCAAACTGTAATCCTGAATTCCACCCTTGCCCTATTATTTCCCCACAGCAGCCAGTTGGACCTTCTTATGAAATAAACCAGAAATCAGATTATATCCCGACCTTGCAAGATCTGTCCCTGACTCACTTCCCCAAGGTCATTCTTTCTGATCTCCACTCTACTCACCAAGCATCAACTCCCCTTTCCGTTCTTCAAACTAGGCCAAAAAGTGTCTACCTCAGGACTTTCAGAAGGGTTGTACAGTGTGCCCGGAATGTTTGTCTTCCCGTTGTCAGCATAGTTGGTTCTTTTTCATCTTTCAGCTAAGCTTAATTGTCTGCTTCCATCACTCTGTCAAAAGCACATTTCTTTTTGCACTTCTCTAGTTCAAAACTCTATTTTACCATTCACAACACCCACAACATTCACTTCTTTCACAGCTGTTTTATTTGCTTTCGTTTGCCCCATTCCTTCCCTTTCAGGACCAACTGAGTCTTTCTGGATGCTGCATCTCCAGGGCCTGGCGTGATACCTGCACTCAGTAGGTATTCAATAACTATTCGTTCAATGATTGAATGTAAGATGTTGAGTAAGGCCTAAATATTTTAACATGTAAATTTTAAGTCTGACATCATTTACGAACACAAACATTTTTTTAGACGTTGAAGATTAATTAAGCTTTAAAAAAAAGAAAAATGTGGCTGGGCACGGTGGCTCAAGCCTGTAATCCCAGCACTTTGGGAGGCCGAGACGGGCAGATCACGAGGTCAGGAGATTGAGACTATCCTGGCTAACACGGTGAAACCCCGTCTCTACTAGAAATACAAAAAACTAGCCGAGCGAGGTGGTGGGCGCCTGTAGTCCCAGCTACTCGGGAGGCTGAGGCAGGAGAATGGCGTAAACCCGGGAGGCAGAGCTTGCAGTGATCCAGCCACTGCACTCCAGCCTGGGGGACAGAGCGAGACTCTGTCTCAAAAAAAAAAAAAGAAAAATGTTATTCAGTGTGACTTCATACATGATCAATTCTAGTTTATGTCTTTTTTTGAGATGGAGTTTCACTCTTGTTGCCCAGGCTGGAGTGCAATGGCACGATCTCAGCTCACTACAACTTCTACCTCCCGGGTTCGAGCAATTCTCCTGCCTCAGTCTCCCTAGTAGCTGGGATTACAGGCATGCACCAACATGCCCAGCTAATTTTGTAATTTTTTTTAGTAGAGATGGGGTTCTCCATGTTGGTCAGGCTGGTCTTGAACTCCCTACCTCAGGTGATCCACCTGCCTTGGCCTCCGAAAGTGCTGGGATTATAGGCATGAGCCACCGTGCCCGGTCTCTACTTTATTTCTATACTGGAACCCAGAGCATCCTACAGGGGACTCTCTTCAGACTTCTGAGAGAGAATGGTAAAACTGTTATAAACCCAACACCCTATAAAAGCACTGGTATTCATTCATTTAACCCCCACCTTCTGGGTGAGTTAATGAAAGTGCTCAGTAGATGCATGTAGAACTGTCCAGGAATGTACAACATACAGCCAGGAAATGGAACAGTGAGGGTTGAATCCAGACTCCAGCTGCAGAGACCATGCTCATAACTGCCACAAGATGCTATCACCCGCGTTTCTGAGTGCATAGTGGCCACCTGTGATGAATTGCCTCAGGGCCATAGGCTCTCATTCCATATGGAAATATAAAAAAGTGAGGACAAAAATAAGAGAAGGACTTACGGAACCATGGTATAGTTCCAGTTTGGGGTGGCTGGTTCCCCCATTCCTCTTTCAAGTGGATTTACATTATAAATTCCGAGCCAGGCATGGTGGCTCATGCCTGTAATCCCAGCACTTCGGGAGGCCAAGGTGGGGAGATAACTTGAGCTCAGGAGTTTGAGACCAGCCTGTGCAACACAGGGAGATCCCAGCTCTTCAAAAATTGTTTTAAAAATTAGCTGGGCATGATGGCCTGTACCTGTAGTCCCAGCTACTTGAGAAGTTGAAGCGAGAGGATTGCTTGGAGGTCGAGGCTGAAGTGAGCTATGGTCACACCACTGCACTCCAGCCTGGGCAACAGAATGAAACCATGTCTCAAAATTAAAAAAAAAAAAAAAAAAACAGAAGAGGAAGAAAAATAAATGATAAGAACCTTCTCACCCTCTTAGGACAATGCATGACACAATTGGTATGCTCATAATCCTGAATAATCCAGTTTTTGCACCTTATCTTTGTTTTCCTCTGACCCTGGCTTTACTTGAGCACTCACAGCTCTTCCTCTTTTCTTATTTCTTAAAGATGCATCAACAAAACGACAACTGATCGGTCAGGTCACTTCTATGGACCATATCCAAGGAAAATGCAAGTGTGTACTAGATCAAGGAGAAATAATATGAGAACAATCACCCACAGGACAACATGGAAATCTCTGCATGTTTGTGTGTGTGTGTGTGTGATTTCTAGAAGATGGCTGATACCAGTTGAGGAAATAATCTTAACAAGGGCATATCATTAAGGGAAGAAACTATCAACAGATTTCTGAAGGTCAAAGATTGCTTGTGGTAAATCAATACTTCACATCTTGAAGACAAAGGCAGGTGTGATCCCACATGAAGACTGCACAATATTAACCAGATTACCAGCCGGAGGGCATGAATTGAGTCAGCAGGCATTTTGTGAAGGCAGAGATAGACTGGCCCCATAAGGGTGCCGGAAACTGGTAGGATAAAAGGATGAGAGAAAGCAGCAATACCTCAAGAAAAACACTTTTTTCCACTGCAGTTGCTGGCTCTACTGGTTTTGCTATCAGAATCTGATAAACAATGAATGTAGGCTCCAAAGATAAACATCTGGGTGAGTATGGGTAATATCTAAGTTAATTGATGCCAATTAGTGCCTTATTTTATGTATCATTTAAATCATAATAGTATCATTTTACCCTTGACCCTAAAGTTGAGCCCTTTACCAGAAGTCCACAAACGTTTTCTTAAAAGGGCAGATTGTACTTATTTTTGGACTACTATTTTGATACAAAAGCAACTGTAATGCAGTAAAGCAGACCACCTTCCCCCCGCCCCAAAAAAAAAACAGTAGAGAAAATAGGAATAAATGGGTGTGGCTGTGTTCCAATAAAATTTTACATTTTTTTTTTTTTTTTGAGACAGAGTTTTGCTCTTGTTGCCCAGGCTGGAGTGCAATGGCCTGATCTCGGCTCACCACAACCTCCACTTCCCATGTTCAAGCAATTCTTCTGCCTCAGTCTCCCAAGTAGCTGAGATTACAGGCATGTGCCACTATGTCCAGCTAATTTTTTTTGTATTTTCAGTAGAGACGGGGTTTTTCCATGTTGGTCATGCTGGCTCGAACTCCCGATCTCAGGTGATCTGCCCGCCTCGGCCTCCCAAAGTGCTGGGATTACAGGGGTGAGCCACTGTGCCCAACCAAAACTTTACTTTTTGACACTGAAATTTGAATGTCATATCATTTTCATGTGTCATAAAATACTATTTTTTGTCTGTTTGTTTATACACAGGGTCACCCTCTGTTGCCCGGGCTGGAGTGCAGTGGTACAATCATAGCTCACTGCAGCCCAACTCCTGGGCTCAAGGGATCCTCCTGCCTCAGCTTTGTCAGCAGCAAGGACTACAGGCACATGCCACCACACCTGGCTAATTTTTTTTTTTTTCCTTTGAAGAGACAGGGTCTCGCTATGTTGCCCAGGCTGGTCTCAAACACCTGGCTTCAAACAATCCTTCCACCCTGGCCTTCCTAAGTGCTAGGATTATAGGCATGAACCACCATACATAGACTTCTTTTGATTCTGTTTCAATTATTTAAAAATGTAAAAAGCCATTCTTAGCTCATAGATTATACAAACATAGGCAAAAGACCAGATTTGGCCCAGGGGCTGGAGCCATAGTTTGTCAACCTCTCCTATTACAAAAAATAAAAAATAAAACAAAACAAAAAACAAACCAACCAAACAATTCTAAGATGTACTTTTAAAAGGAGGTAAGTCTCTTGGAATGTCAGATGTTTTCAAATGAATAAACCATGTTCTTTATATTTGCGTGTCACTTCAAAACGTTTTATCCAAGTATAATACACCTGCAGAAAAGTGCACAGCTTGATGAATTTTCACAAACAAAACACAATCATATGATCGGCACCCAGATCAAGAAAAAGAACATTAACAGCACCGAGAATC
Source organism: Piliocolobus tephrosceles (assembly GCF_002776525.5). Taxonomy (NCBI): domain Eukaryota; kingdom Metazoa; phylum Chordata; class Mammalia; order Primates; family Cercopithecidae; genus Piliocolobus; species Piliocolobus tephrosceles. Next base: position 58,986,933 of record NC_045448.1, on the reverse strand, counting down.
TCCCCTCCTTCTCTTCATCTCTTCATCTGTCAACCACCACCACACCCACTCCAAGAGTAGCCACTACCCTGACTTATAAGAGCATAGTTGTTTTTTCATTTTTTGGTGCAGTAGTTGTATTAGTCTATTTTCATACTCCTATGAAGAAATACCCGAGACTGGGTAATTTATAAAGAAAAAGAGGTTTAATGGACTCACAGTTCTATATGGCTGCGGAGGCCTCACAATCATGGCGGAGGGTGAAGGAGGAGCAAAGGTATGTCTTACCTGGCAGCAGGCAAGACAGCATGTGCAGGGGAACTGGCCTTCTAAAACCATCAGATCTCGTGAGACTTATTCACTATAAAGAGAACATCATGGGAAAAGCCCACCCCCATGATTCAATTACCTCCCACTGGGTCCCTCCCATGACATGTGGAGATTATTATAATTCAAGGTGAGATTTGGGTAGAGACATACAGCCAAACCATATCAGTAGTTTATTTTACAAAAAATGTTGTAGGATAAAGTTTTGTTATACAACAAAAAGAAAATTAGCTGCTAGGACTGAAATTCATATTTTTTAAAGCATATAATCATAGACTCTAGAAATGGAAGAGATTTTAGAGAACATCCATATTTACACCCTCATGTTACATCTGATTCCCATAGTAACATAACTAATATATGTATAATTCAATTTTCTATCCAAATAGTAGATATGCATTAAATACAAGTGTATGTGATAAAAATCTATATATCAATAATATTTGCATCAATAATGTTGACAATAAACAAAATAATGAATTAAATTTCTGGTTATGCTATTATTATCAAAGCTAATACCATCCTCATTTTCATTACATAATTGACAGGGCTTTGAATTTTTTGTTACAATGAACAGGAGTGGCCAGTACTTTCCACTATTGGCACTGCTAATAAAGAGGAAGGTCTTCAATTCACAAATGATTAGCTTTCATAACAAGGTATAAACTCAACAATATTTAATGATTTTATCACCTACTTGCTACATATATCAAGGAATGTCCAAGTTTTAAATGTAAAAGCAACTAAATGTAAAATAACACTTTGCTAATTTTACAGAGGTTACAATGAAAACTTTTTTACAGCAGTCTAAAAAGACTGGACATTTTAACAATCTGATAACAGAACACAGATTTTAAAACTATGCTCTGCATTTCCAAACTCTGACAAAAACATAGGGGCAAAGTTATATAAAAGATAAGATAATATATCTGAGGCAGTCTTTTAACACTGTTTTATATACTCTCCTATGCAATACCTTCTTTCCCCTCCACCCCTCTTCAAACTCCCTGAATGTTTTTACCAGAAAGGTATTTTATGCTAACAGGATCTTAAAATGTTTGTTTTATGGAGAAAAATTAAAATGTGTTATCACTTAAGTGTGAGTACGAATGTGCAATTTATCTTGACATAGCTCATTAGTATATCTAAGTATAAAAATAGACTAATTCTAAAGATTTCAATGGGACTGGATAATCCTGCACAGAGCCGTTCTGGTGTCTGCTTTGCTATTAGCCTGCCTTGTGACCTTGACCCATGTCAAATTACCTTAAACTTCCGCTTCCTCATCTAAAATGTGATATTGTGGAGTTTCTTTTTAACTCTAAAAATATACTTTAGTTATTATTCTAAAAACATTAACCTAATTAATGTCCAAGCAAAAGAATTCTCTTTCCTGAAATGCCTGAATGCAGCATATTTAAGAAAGGATTAAAGTTTAAAAACAATTTCTTGCAATGTTGTGAATTTCTCTAATAGTTCAGAGGCTAAATGTCAAAACACTTCAATATTCAGAATGGATGGTTTAAATAATAATAATATACTCTCCAAACAGGCAGTTAAACTTTCTAAATGCTGGCCAAAAAACTTGATCAACTCTACATCATTTAAAAGTGAGAGTTCTGTGTCTAGCCTATACTGCTTAGTATAAATTCAATCCAATTTAAAGCAAGGTAACAATGTGGGCAGTCTCAGACTATTACTTTCAATGGGATTGAATCCCTAAGGATGGCAACGACTGAGTCCCATTGAAAGTAATGGAGTAAGCAATCACATGTCATTACTTTCAAGGAGACACAGTCTCCACTATCCATAATAACATGGAAATATAAATCTGCACTAACTCATCAGCATGAAGAATGAAAATGTAAAAGAATTTCAAAGTTGCAATTGTGCACCCTGAAACAAAAAACAAAAAACAAAACAAAACAAAAAAACCCTCTGGCTCTCTGGTACTCATAATTGATCAAAGTTGAAACATATTTTAGTGAAGACAGAAAGGTCTAAGAACCCAGGTTAAGGCAATGTGAACCCCAGGGATAGACTCTTGTCCTTCTCATATTTTCTTTTGAGCAATGGTTGGCAGGCTGTTAACTGTTGTCTGTACTTATATACCTATATCTGGGCCCTTTCCAATCCCACTTTGGTTTTTTAGGTATCAGTAACTCAGAGAAGAACAGTTTTTTGCCCTAAGAACCACAGTTGGTCAAATTTATTATAAATGAGCTTTTCCCTTCTGTCTTAGTAAGTGTGTGTTGATTTCCCTAATAGGTGGAAAAATACAATCTTGACTTCTTTCCATACTGACATGTGGATAAAATTCCAAGAAAAGCTATGTCTTAGAAGACAGTTTGCCAAATTTTCTTCACCTCATTTATTTTTACTGAATACTAATTTTGAGCAAGAAGATGTTTGCTTACCTGCTCTTCTGAATCTGCCCTCAATCCTACTATCTCAACTACTAAAAACAATATGAACAAGATATTGGACCTACTGTAGATTAAGTGTAGTTGAGTGTCCCAAGAGAATCACAAACACTTGCAAAGGTGTAGTTAAATATGTACTAATATATGTTTGACATTTAGCTTCAAGATGAGGAAAAATGCCCTGATTGTAACACTTGCCAGTTTTCAAGGTGTAAATATTCCCATCATGGCTGACTTTAAGTTACCAAGATGATGATACTGAAGGTAGAGGATAGGAAATAGCACATCATTATATAGCATTTTCACCATAAAGATAGAATAGATGTAAATGACCTCAAAACTACAAACAAGAGTAAAGGTTTATAAGGTAATTAAGTGATAAGTTTTGTATATATGTTACATTTATTTTAAATATAGTTAATTTGCCAGTCATGGTGGCTCAGGCCTATAATCCCAGAACTTTGGGAGGCTGAGGTGGGAGGATTGCTTGAGCCCAGGAGTGTGAGGCTGCAGTGAGCTATGATCACACCACTACACTACACACAGCCTAGCTGACAGAACAAGACCCCATCATATATATATATATATATATATCTGAATTGAATTGTAAGTGTAAAATTTTAATTGTTAATAATGGCTGTGTTTAATAATGGGCTTACAAAATAACTGACAATTTAACAATTGGTTCTCGTGAGCAAATACTGGCTGGCTCCAGCACACCACTGTGTGTTTTTCCCTGTAAGTTGCAGCAGTCAAGTACACATCATGTCAAGGATCACCAAGAACTTGCAAATAAATGAGGACTTTCCCAGATTCCTCTCTGCTCCCCTTTGTTGCTTGTGTGCCCTTGGTTTGTTTTTAACTTTGAACTTTCCTTTTGCTTGTGCTAGGTGGTTCATTCCCCAAAACTGGGAGAAAAAAAATTGTTCCTTTCAGCAACAATTATTGATGCATTTCTTGCTTATGTCATCCACGTTCCTTCATTGTGTCCACATGTGGCTCAGCTACCTATACGACCAGAACTTCCAATGCCCATTTCCCCATCTTCTATCTGCATTCTGCTGGATCCTTTCAAATTACCACTCTTTAATGAACAAAGTATATTAATTTTTAAAAATATGCCTTGCAATGTCCCTATGCTGATCAAATTCTGGCTCCCTCTGGCAATGCCACTGTAGCCCAAAAGCCTTAAACAATAAAAGTCAGAGTCTCTCAAAAAAGGGCAGCTCTTAGAGAAAAATGTAAAATGAAAAATATTTTTGTGATAAAATTAATGTAGGGTCTGTGAAGTGGGGAAAGCATTAGTTTTCCATTTTAACCCGGGAACACTTTGTTGTTTTTCACAGGGTGTCAGTGTTCTACAAAATATAGGGTAAGCCATAACTTAACCTCTAACACAGCATGCAAGGCTCTCAAAGAAACTGCCACCAAAGAGTCAATTTCTACAAATCAAAAGTATAAAATCAGACTTCAGATACATTATCCAAAGTATTTTCTAGAATATATGTCTATAGTCACTTAATAAGTGCTTATTGATTTATATTACAAAATTATTTTGCAACATATAGAATGTTCTGAAGTAGAGGAATCTGTGCCAATACAGATACTTTTAGAATCTTTAAGGCCACAAATCACAAAATCAGGAGCCATACAAAAAAATTTGAAAGTTCAAATCTCATTTATATCATGAAAAGAAAGTTTAACAATAAAAATAAAACATTTCATAAATTATTATTATTATAACAAAATCTCATTCTGAATAAAGACCAATCAGTTACTAGTCTAGAAACAGTCCCCTCCCTTTTCCACTTAACTGTACCTCAATCTTTCCTCTATCAAAGATAATTCCCTTTGGTCACATTATTCTTGCCAGCAGTATTTTGGACATACTCTCTGGCATTAATCTATCCTTAATATTTATGTGTTTCAGAGAAGCCCAAAGAATACAGTTAAATAATGGGAAATAATTTAAACTGTGTGTGCAAATTGTCATGAAGAAATGAAGAAATTGTGTCAAAACAGAATTTTCACATTATAATAAAAAAAGAAAGGAATGGTTTTGAATGCATACTGTCTTCTCCAAAAATATTTCAATCCCACTAGACTGAAATTTGAAGATGTCACCATTGCTTGTGAAAACTCTTAAAGCAGAGAAACTATCCCATCCAGCACTTGAAAATAGATAAATATGCTCTTTTGAGGAATCTCATGAACATTTTTTAGGAGCTATTTTGGCTATGTCTACAAGAAGCAATGGTACTGGCACGAGACACTTTGTATTTATTTCCGTACTCACGTACAACTCTAGAATTTTGCCTGGTTGTCATCTTACTCAAAACAGTCTCGGGAGTATAAACAATTTTCAACATGAAAGTACTAGCTAGGTGATAATATTAGCAACTAAGCATGAATAGGTTTAAACAAGCTTGATTAATTTACAGTTTTAAACAAGTCTTCCTCCTTTTTTTCTTTATTTGCTCCATCTACAGCAGCCTCATTTTTTTTCTATTTCATATAAACTTTTATATTTTTAAGAATTTGTCAGCTGGGAGTGGTGGCTCACGCCTGTAATCCTAGCACCTTGGGAGGCTGAGGCGGGTGGATCACGAGTTCAGGAGATCCAGACCATCCTGGCTAACACGGTGAAACCCCATCTCTACTAAAAATACAAAAAATTAGCCGGGTGTGGTGGCGGGCACCTGTAGTCCCAGCTACATGGGAGGCTGGGGCAGGAGAATGGCATGAACTCAGGAGGCAGAGCTTGCAGTGTGCCAAAATTGGGCCACTGCACTCCAACCTGGGTGACAAAGCAAGACTCCATCTCAAAAAAAAAAAAAAAAAAAAAATTGTCAATAAAAAGAAGGTAGTCATTTCCTAAAGTGTTCTAAACGGTACAATCAAAAGGAAACAATAACACTAAATTAAAACAGTTAAAATTCTTCTTATAGCTCTTTTTAAAAGTTGTTTTATCTTACTAATACTGGTCATAAAATTAAAACCTGTCAGTAAACAGTCATTTTTCAGTACTTTTTTCCTGGCACATACACACATTTAACATCTATGAATTGAGGAAGAAGAATGAAGGAATAATGATAGAACAAGAAGGACAGAAAGAGAGAGATTGAAGACTGGTTATAATAACATTTTAATTCAGTTCTTCCTAACTACAATCAAAACAAAAAAGAAGGAAAATTTAACAGTAGATTCTTATTTTAGTGTGGTTTTCACATAGAGTTGGTGATCTCATGGGCAAATACGGTACATCTAAAACACAATGCCCACATGTAACAGTTTAGTTTGTCTCTCAAATGAATGGCAATATTATACAAAACCATGTTTACATTTGGTAGAAAAGTGCCAAAGAGTTTTGCTAAAGGAAGAGAGGAACCTGACTTAAATGTGGAAATCTGGAAAACTGCACCTAACCTGCAGAAATTCAGTTTGATATTTCAGAAAATTTGAAATTTAATATAGCTATTAAGCAATAGGTAAGATTTTCAAGGTAGGGATAAGTGAGAAGAAAATTATTTAAACTCTGTGGCCTTTCCCACATGGAGCTTCTGTTTTGTTTGTTTTATGGTACATTGTGGTTTTAGTTCACCTTTCATAGCCTCCAATAGTCACCAGGTTTTCCTCTAGATGTTTTGAATGGGTTTTCTGTGTGTGATATTTTATTACAATTTACAAATGTGTTCCTCTGTTAAGTCCCACTTTCTCATAAAGGATTCTGCAATCAGAGAACTTCAGGAAGTCCTATAAAAGTTTGTTGATGGGTGTGGTGGCTTACACCTCTAATCCCAGCACTTTGGGAGGCCAAGACGGGTGGATCACTTGAGGTCAGCCTGGCCAACATGGTGAAACCCTGTCTCTACTAAAAATACAAAAGTTAGCCGGGTATGTTGGTATATGCCTGTAATCCCAGCTACTCCAGAGGTTGAGGCAGGAGAACCTCTTGAACCTGGAAAGTGGAGATTGCAGTGAGCTAACATCGTGCCACTGCACTCCAGCCTGGGCAAGAGTGAGACTCTGTCTCAAAAAAAAAAAGTTTGTCACAAGACAGACAGCCTAGTAAACTTTGCTATTGTAGTGCTGCGCCTCTAATAAAGTGGCAACCACATTCTTTGAGAAATGACTGTAGTTCTTCTGTTGTGAATTCAATTACACAAATTATACAGACAAGTTTAACATTCTTTAAATGGAAACAGGGTGTCGAAGCCACAAAACAGCTTTTCACATGGTACACATATAAAACCTAACTCAAAATGCACTTAAGTCCCATTCTCAGTTTCTACAAACTATCTTTCCCTTGAAAATTCAGGATTCTTCCAGTGGGTATCGCTGGAAACAAAATAATCATAAGTTTTTTTTCATGGTTTGTAAATTTTAAGACGAAAGATGGTAAGTAAATCATTCATACATTAAGAAGGATTACCAGCCTGTAAAGGGGGATGCAGAATTACCTTAGATATATTACCCACAATGCTTTTCAGGATGGCAGCTAATTACTAGCAGAAAGGTCATGCAAAAAATAATGTGATTAGAAGAGGCTGAAGGGAAAAAATAGCCACATATTTGGACATAGACCAAATTCCCTTTTTGCCACTGTAACTGAAAACCATTGCTTCAATATTTAATGAAACGCTTATGCTGCAGCACCTGGTCACATTGTCAGCACTGCCTAACCACTGCCTCCCCCGTGGGTCATTACTGCAACCATCTGAAAGGGGGCAAACTGTTCATCCACGACAATAATGCCAGTCTTTAAGAATCTACAGCTACAAAACAGCAGGAGACAGAGTTACTTTGGCTTTGATCTTGGGAAAAATGGCTGGGGGCAAAATGCTGTTTCCTACCATCAGAGACTATACAGTTAGCAATAATTCTGTAAGTCAAAGCTATTCACAGGACTCAACTTGGCTGCCCTGCTTTGCTTTCTCTCTCCCCTTGCAGAAAGCTAGCAGCTCCTGGTGAGAGATCCTTGTCAACAGGAAAACACTAGTTCACGCTACCCTGCTAATGATCCAATGCATCAATACCTCAAACAATCACAACAAGCAGATGTCCTAAGTTAATATAGACTTCCCTGGGATTTTCCTAGTGAAACATGGCTTTAAAAGGCATTAGTCTTTTGTCCTCACTAGAGAACGGCTAAATCCTGGCACCAATTCCTTGGGTATGTGAACCTCAGCCTAATGGAATTTAATTACTTTAGTGGTATTAATCATCTGTACAGTAGAGCAAAGAGTATTTTATTACCACTTTTAAGGGTTATCGGCACATTTATTTCAAATGAACTGTCAAACTGCATTACGTGTAAGGCATGCCAGTTTTGAATTCTACAGCTCAGGTGAAAATAAATTTACAGTTTAAAACTCTTCCCCCATCATCAGCATCCCACCCATTCATAGTAGCAGCACATATGTAAGGCTCTCAAAATTAAAAGAAACTAAGTATTGAATTAGCTATTCATTTTTTACTCTCTGGTTTTATTCCTTATTCCAATCATTTTGACTACTCATTTGCAAAGGTTGCTTTATACCAAGGACCCCAGGAACACCAATTGGCATCAAATAGGCTGTGACACCATTACAGGCTTAGTTACAGAAAAGTGAGGCTAATCTTGTCCATTATCAGGCAACAAGCACCAGCTCAATAATGTAAGATTCCTCCAATTCACACCATGTAGCAACTGCTTTTGTTTTTGTTCATATTCAGGGAAAATGAATGTATGCTTTTCTCTTCTCTTGGTTGTTTTTAGCCCATCTGAATTGTTCTATAAAGAACTCTAAGAAACTCTTGCATCATTTATAAAGCTCTCCTCCTGTGCTAAATAGATTCAACAGTGGATTGCAAGATGCCAGACTCAGGTTAATTCTATAGACTTCAATAAACTTTCTGTTTGTCATAAAGCATTTCTACAGAATTTTGGGTACAAGAAAAATGCAGGACAAACTCCTACACATGTGGTGGGAGAGCTCTCTAGGGCTCCAGAATCAGATTGCCTCAGTGTTAATCCCCCTAGTATTACTTATGATCTTCTCAATAAATTCCTTCACCTCCTCAGTTTCCTCATCTGTAAAATGGGAACAGAAGTACAGGTTTATGTTAAGGTTCAAAGACAATGATCCATATATAAATAAAATAATCCTAGCACAATTTCTGGTATATTGTGGGCCCTGTTATATTGTTGTTCTGATTATAAGGAGAATACATGATATTTGAAAAGCCACATATTCCACCTTCTCATATGGTTCAATGTCAGCGTTGAACAGATTCCACATAAATTGCACTGACTTCTAAGACATCTTCATTTGTTTCCCTTCCCCAACCCACCCCTCCTCCACTGAAGTCCTTATAGTCCCCGACCTGTTCCACATCCACCTGTTTAAGGCATTTTCCACTCATCTCATTTCAGAGACATTCTGCAGTGAGAAGCAAATGAGAGCAATTTGTGACATGAGATACCGCATGTGCAAAAGACACATAATTAGTGTCAAAATGGATGCATTTGCTTTTTAAAGTCTATTTGTCCTGTGATTTCAAATGAATCAAGCTGCTATATCTCTCTCAACAGCTTCATACTACTCCATAATGAATTAAATGGCTCCTTTGAAAAAACAGTGTAAGCTTTATGAATAAAATGCTTTTTCAAATGTTGGGATAAGAAGGACTTAAAAAGACTCTTATGTCTAGTACCCCTTCGTTTAAAGATCTTCTCCAAACTCAGAATCTTTGAAAGAAAAGCATTCTCCAAGAAAGAAAAAAAAAAAAAAAACACTTTTTTTCATCTTTCCAAACGTTATAATTACCAGTGGGGGGTAGAAAAAATCTACAGTATTCAGCAAAGGCAGAATAGGACCCTGAATTTTCCTACCCGTGCTTAGTACTCTGATGTCCTAAACATGCAATCAAGGCCCCAAATTCTTTTCAAAGACATTTCATAAGAGAGGAAAGAATGTTCTATTCGAAGCTCTAAATGTTTAGATGCTACTATTCATGTCCTCTATTTCTCTCTCTCTCTCTTTCTTTTGTGAATACCTTTGTTTGGTGTTGAAATAATATACCCTCTGAGTCCATTCTCTTAACTGTACTTTCAAATAAGCTTGGTTCCTCTAAGCTTCCCAAACCTTGGTCTTTACTAATCTCTTTTGGAAAAAAGAAACAAAAGATGTTTGCACCTGAATAACAGTAGTCTCTGGAAAAGGCAGAAAACCACCTAAATGTTTGGAAGACCAAAACTACAAGTGATTAAAAGAGGGAATATTAATGAATAGCTTAATTCAGATTATTTACAAAGTCCAATTTCTAGTAATGAGGTATGCTTCATATTTCAAGAGGAAGTTAAAATTAGTGCTAGGTTTATGGGACTAATCTTTCCCTATTTGAATATGTAAAAAACAAAGATAAAGAAAGTCCCAGATTCCATGCAGTGTTCCATGGGAATCAAGTTTTTTTCCTCATTGTCACTTGCATTATAAAAAGTAATATTATTGTGAATCCTGAAAAATAGGCTTATATAGTGAAAGGTCTAGAATTGAATCCTCATTCCTTTTCATTCTTTCAACTATAAACTCTGTTTCTTCATTTCTGAAATGAAGATAATGTTAATCATTTTAAGAAGCACATGAGGATAAATGAGATAAAATTTATATGCCAAGCTAAACTACATAAATCCAACATTTTATAAAATGACAAGTATATTAAAAGAAAAATAAAATAATTTCATTTCTTTTCTTAGAGGAAGCCCCAGGCTTCACAATAGTGAGCTCAGCCATTATTTCTAGGTAATAGGCACAAAGTTCCCATGGTAGTGAAAAAGTCTTTTATATAATCTACATGCTCCAGCCTGGAATTCCTTTCTGGTAATATATATGTTCTCTTTCTTTTTTTTTTTGAGACGGAGTCTCGCTCTGTTGCCCAGGCTGGAGTGCAGTGGCTGGATCTCAGCTCACTGCAAGCTCCGCCTCCCGGGTTTACGCCATTCTCCTGCCTCAGCCTCCCGAGTAGCTGGGACTACAGGCACCCGCCACCATGCCCGGCTAATTTTTTTGTATTTTTTAGTAGAGACGGGGTTTCACCGTGTTAGCCAGGATGGTCTCGATCTCCTGACCTCGTGATCCACCCGTCTCGGCCTCCCAAAGTGCTGGGATTACAGGCTTGAGCCACCGCGCCCGGCCATATGTTCTCTTTCTATACTGAGAAAACACATAATGCAATTTGTTTCGTTAATTAGGAAAAAAGGATGAGAGACTTTATTTTACACTTTTGTGTCACCATAAATGGACATAAACTTACAGTAAATGTTATATGTTGATTGGGACCAGAGGCCCAGGGTAAATACACAACGTGGGAAAGAATAAGACCACTAGCCTGGAAGTTCTGCTTCCATTACTGATGTTCCCATTCATTTCTTTTAAATCTGCAACACTTTTCTGACCAATCCAGAAAACTAATTTTTTTTTTTTTTTTTTTTGGTAGAGACGGGGTTTCACCACATTAGCCACGATGGTCTCGATCTCCTGACCTTGTGATCCGCCCGTCTTGGCCTCCCAAAGTGCTGGGATTACAGGCGTGAGCCACCGTGCCAGGCCGGTCAGATAACTAATTTTAAGTGTATCATTCCAAACTTCAGCTAATACATTAAGTTGCTACTTATTTTATTGTAGACATCAATCACCCAATGTTCTTTATTGTGATGTTTTGGGGGGGAAAAAAAGTGACTTCCTGCTTATTAAAACTTATTGGGGGAAATAAATTATCTTTCTGTAAATTCATCCCCAATTTACTCATTTTTCCACATTCCTCTGATATTTTCATTCTCTGCTTGACATGTCTTAAGGTGCACTGACTGAAATTAGACTCGGTATTCTGGATAAAAGTATATCATTATTTGATATCACATCAACTTAATATTTCCATATTATTTTCTCTCTTTTTAAATGCACCCTGGAGTCCTATTTGCCTTCCTAACTGCCTCTGTGTGATGAGAAGACTTCATTGAGCTTTCCAAGATGACTCCTAATTCATTTAAACAGCACATACTGTTTTAATCATATCTGTTTTCACAGATACCACATATTTTTATGAACTGTTCTTTTGCTAACTTTAGCTTTCTTTTATGTGAAATGTTCTAGGTCAGATAAGTAATACAGTATTCAAAGATATAATGATAAAAAGTTATGTTAGCTCAGTAGCAAAAAAATTGATGCTTCAAACACAATGTTAATTATTTCTACAAATACATGAGAATTACATTAAAAGATTTTCATGTGAGTGAATATTGAAATATTTAACACTTATGAAAGAGATTTATGTGCCTCTCTTGTTTTTCTTAAGTGTCTTTGCCATTTTACTAATTAACCAAAGATATCTGTGTTTAGACACATTTTATATCCATCACAGTCTATGCTCTTTCTACATTACTTTTTCCTGCAGTAAAATTAAAGCATTCAGTTCTATACACTAATCTTCTTCTAGGTAACAGATTGCAATATTTTGAATACAAAAGTATGAGACAGGAAAATGGGACTTTTGGGCTCTCATCCCAGATCTTCCGCCCAATGTGTGCTGTGCTCCTGGATATATACTGCCTTCTCAGTTTGCCTCAGTTAACTTGTTCAGAGAATAGATGTTGCAGTTTTAAGTGACTTGCAGGACATCACAATTTTCATGTTTTGTTTTTTTTTTTTTTAATGTGATTCCCGGTTATTTTCCCCCAGATTGTATTTGAGTATTCCTAATCACATCTTTCCATACCTACTTAAAATTATGACTGGTGAAAATGCACCCCATGCCATAGTCTCAGACTTAAGTTTTGTGGCTGAACTCCATTGCTAAACCATTTCTAGTTCTTTCTAACCAATTTCAGTTTTCAAAGCGTATTAATTACTGCAAAATTAAAAGAAGATATTTTGTTCCCCATATCATACTTTTCATGATCCCAAAGCCTTTCTTTTCAAATTTTATCCTGTTTTATTTGGAAAGAAGTATCATTTTGTCACTTCTTTAAAGCAACAGTTTAATGACACCCTACTTTTCCCCTGTCAGCATGCCTATCACCCACTTTCAGATAAAATGTGCTCAGGACATTAAAAAAAAAAAAACAAAAAAATTCTATTAGTGGCCTCAGTATAATTCTATTAGTGGTCTCAGTAAAGCATAATTAGTAAAATAAAGATATATGCGGCCGGGCGCGGTGGCTCAAGTCTGTAATCCCAGCACTTTGGGAGGCAGAGACGGGCGGATCACGAGGTCAGGGGATCGAGACCATCCTGGCTAACATGGTGAAACCCCGTCTCTACTAAAAAATAAAAAAACTAGCCGGGCGAGGTGGCGGGCGCCTGTAGTCCCAGCTACTCAGGAGGCTGAGGCAGGAGAACGGCGTAAACCCGGGAGGCGGAGCTTGCAGTGAGCTGAGATCCGGCCACTGCACTCCAGCCTGGGCGACAGAGTGAGACTCCGTCTCAAAAGGAAAACCCCCATAAAAAAAAAAAAAAAAAAAAAAAAAAAAAAAATAGATATATGCATATACTTAGATATAATGTATTAGATATAAATTTCGATTACATAATTTTTTCAAATAGTTACTGTGTTCCCTTGAATCACCCCAATTGTATATTAATTTAGTTACTCATTGAAAAATGTGGTGACTTTTTTTTTGAGATGGAGTTTTACTCTTGTCGCCCAGGCTGGAGTGGAATGGTGTGATCTCGGCTCACTGCAACCTCTGCTTCCTGGGTTCAAGCAATTCTCCTACCTCAGCTTCCCAAGTGGCTGGGATTACAAGCTCCCACCACCACGCCTGGTTAATTTTTTTTTTTTTTTTTTTTTTTGAGACGGAGTCTTGCTCTGTCACCCAGGCTGGAGTGCAGTGGCCGGATCTCAGCTCACTGCAAGCTCCTCCTCTCGGGTTTATGCCATTCTCCTGCCTCAGCCTCCCGAGTGGCTGGGACTACAGGCGCCCGCCACCTCGCCCGGCTAGTTTTTTGTATTTTTTAGTAGAGACGGGGTTTCACCGTGTTAGCCAGGATGGTCTCCATCTCCTGACCTCGTGATCCGCCCGTCTCGGCTTCCCAAAGTGCTGGGATTACAGGCTTGTGCCACCGCGCCCGGCAATTTTTGTATTTTTAGTAGAGATGAGGTTTCTTCATGTTGGCCAGGATGGTCTCAAACTCCTGACCTCAGGCGATTCACCCGTCTCGGCCTCCAAAGGTGCTGGGATTACAGGCATGAGCCACCACACCCAGCCTGTGACTCATTTTTATAAAGAGAAATAAAACAGAAAAGAGAGTGGATATATGGATTGAAACACAAATAGCATATTGTAGATAAATATTGCTGACTCATTCATTTAGTTCATTCTATAGATATCTATGAGTATGTATTATGCACAAAGCACTATATCTTTTAGCTGGGGCTATAAAAGTGAACAAAACAGGAAAAATCTTTTCTCTCACAAAGCTTACAAACAAACAAGAAATACGAATTCACTTGCCTGACTACCCTAGGCACTGGCAGTTTTTGTCGGTCAAAAATGGTCATTATCTACAATTTAGTGTGGTTTGTCCTAAATTATATGTCAGATGGTGAGAAGTCACATCAAGAATAATAAAGCTGGTGTAAAAGAGAGTGATTATATGTAGGATATTACTCTTTTAAATTCGGTAGTCAGGGAAGAAAGAACCTTACATAAGCAAGAAAGCAAGATGATACAGATCTCTCTGGGAAGAACATTTAAAGATCTGAAGTGGGATTGGGTTTAGTTATTGAGAGCCAGCCTCAGCACCACTGTAGCTACAGCATTTTGGGCAAGAGGGAAGAGTGGAAGAGGGTGAGGTCAGTGAGGTAGAAGCGGCAAGATCATGGAGGGTCATGTGGCCACAACAAGGAGTTTGATTTTACTCCAATAAGACTCAAAGTTTTGGGATGGCTTTGAGTATAGAAGTAAAATGATGCAATTTACTTTTCAATGAGATCATCCTGTTTGCTAGGTTGAGAATAGCATCTAAAAGGACGGTGAAAATAGCAAAGGCAGGAAGACAAATTAGAAAGCTCTTTCAACAATCCATGTAAAAAAATAAGGGTGGCACAGACCAGATAGGTAGAAGTAAGGTGGTGAGAAGCAGCCATATTTGGGATGTAAACTGGAGATAGTGCTGCCAGGTCTTACTACGGATTGAGTATAGGCTGAGAGAGAACAGAGTGGAGTGAGTCAAGATCACTGCACGGTGTTTGACCTAAGCAAATGCAAGAATGGAGCTGCCTTTAACTAATGTGTGGAAGATGCAGGTTTGGTGGGCAGGGTGGAAAAATCTGAATTCAGTTTGGAACATGATGAATTAATGGAACTTATTAGGCACTCAAGTGGGGATATCAAGTAAACAGATACATAGATTTTGAGTTCAGAAGAGTAGTATAGGAGGGGGACATGGGTTTTAGAGTTACCAACTTTTAAATGGTATGTAAACTAATGAATGACAACACTAGATGGTGTCACCTAAGGAGCGATTACAGAAAATGAAGTGATGAAGGCTAAGGACTGAACCCGGAAATAGTTCCATATTAGGATGTCAGGAGGATGGGGATGAAGCAGCAAATGACTACTGAGAAAGGGATAATCAAGGAAAGACATGTGTCCTGAAGGCCAGGTGCAAAAAGGATTTCAGGAAGGAGGGAGCTGATTAACTATGTCAGATATTGTATATGCACCATGTCAGAAGAAGGATGAGATTTAGCCATTAAATTTAGAAATGCACTGCTGACAGTGACTAGAATTAGCCATTGGATTCAGAAACTCATTGGGGACATTGACAAGAATTAGCCATTAGATTTAGGAGTTCTTTGATGACATTGACAAAAATTGTTTTGATGAAACAATGGAAATTATACCTGGCTGGAGTAGTTGCAAGTGAGAATACTGGAAGGAAGTGACTAGAGACAACTTTTAAAAAAGAGTTTTCTTATAAAAACAAACAAGCAGTATAGTAGGAAGCAGGGCATTTGCAGGTAAGAGAATTTTTTAAAATAATAGATGATATGACAGCACATTTATTTTGCTGATGGGAGTGGCCAGGTACAGAGGGAACAAGTGCTAATGCAGGAGAGAGAAAAAATAATTGCTGGAAAAAATTTCTCGAATGGGGGGAGGAAATGGAATCGAGTGTAGGAGCTAGAGGTTGGCCTTTGGAAAGACATGGATAATTTATCCACAAAAATAGCAGGGGAGGTAGAATGTGAAAATACTCTGCCAAAGGAATATGAGAGTGACTAGACTCAGGTAATATACTGGGATTTCCAGTACTAAGGTTCAGTTGGGATTAGTGTTAAAGTGGATTACTGGCATGGCTGTGAGTTTTTCTCCAGAAATACTCAGATGAGCATGCAGCAGTGGAGAGATGATGTAAACAAGGTGGAAATTTGTCTAGGTAAAACGAAGAGAGAGAGAGAGAACATGGAACTTAATGATTGCAATCATGGACCATGGGATCTAATAGCAGTAATGAGGATACAAAGGAGATGATTCAAAAAAAAAAAAAAAAGTAAAAATGATTCATGGAACTCTTATGGGAAAGCTGAGATACTAGAAGGAAGTAGGGCGCTGGCAGGATTAATGGTGGTCAGAGAGCAATCAGCTTGAAATTGAGATGATAGTAACGGGTAGAGTCGTTGTTATTAGCAAGATGTAGCATAACAGTTTTCAGAGTCACCCAGAAAGCTTGCTAAGGGATTGCTGGGCTTCACATTACAGATTTTCAGATTCCAGGTTTAGGGCTGAGCTCCCAAATTTGCATTTCTAATAAGTACTCTGTGATGCTGTGTCTGTCAGTCTGAGGTCTACACTGAGAATCACTGATCTGGGTTGTAAGCATGGGTCAAGGAACTTGGAGGCTGAAGTATTAGAAGATCACCCACTTAATGAATACATGAACAGAGCTAAATCAATCCACACAGAGATCTTTATTCAGTCACTAATTGTGAATCCAATATTAAGTCTGCTGTGACGTCTTATACAGAACTAAAAAACAAAACAAATACACATACATGAAATCAAGAAATGCCTTCACTTCTGTGAGACAACATTTTAAAATAATGTCTGTCCCACAGGCAGATGCAACACATTTATGGGCTAATTTATTCTGTTGCAAATTATAGAATTCCTGGTGTGCTTTTTCTCCAGAGCAAAAGACACGTATTTTTGAAATACAACACATAAGCTAATGTTAAATATCTACGAGCTCATTACCTAAAATTTTACGTAACTATTTCCTAAAGTGAATAATATCACCAAATTCATACTTGTAAAAACTTGGATTTTCATATATTTATTAATGTATAATGAAGTCAGATCAACAAAGAACATTCCTCTATGGTAATACTATCACCATCCAAACAGAAAGCCTTCAACCCAGCTTTGTTATAGAGTATTTTAGTTGTGGTGCCTTCTAACTCAGACCCTCAATTATCTTTGAGTCACTTACAACCTTTGAAAATCTGAAAAAAACCATGGACTCTTTCTCTACATATTACAATTGTCTACAAATTATATTATTCATATAATTTCAGGGAGTTTAAGGACCCTATGAAGCACATCCATGCTAAGTATCTTCAATCTAATGGAAAAATGACCATAGATAGAACTGCAGCAAAAACACCTTTTGTATCTTTCCTCTGTCCATATCGCACGCCATCTTTTTTACGTAAACTTATTTTGTTTAAAAAATCTAATATGTTTTCTAGGCACAAGAAATTTTATGAATATATCTTTGGTTATCAAAATTAAATCAACAAAAACTGAACTAAACATAAATTTTCTTAGATTCTGGGCACTGTGAGGCATCTAAAGAGATACAAGGTTATGGCTTTAGATCTCAAGAGTTTTACAACATGAAAAGAAACATAAAGCAAACACACATGAAATTTACCTGAAAATATATGGGTGTGAGTAAGGATTCCAGAAAGGAGAGATGTCACAGCACTGATAATAAATCTGTTATCAAAATAAGAGCTCAAATATTAAGGGCAACAGAGGCAATGGCCCTTCATGTCAGAATAGTGAAAAAAAGAGGCTTTCTGAAAGAATGAGCCTGGAGTCAGGCCTTGTAAAAAGAGGTGAAACAAATGAAATCAACACATAGAAAGGATGTCTCAGAGACAAAGATGGCAGGCTACCTGTTGGTTTGAAATTTGAGATGTTTGGTAAGTTCTCCATCAAGATGCACCACACCTGCCATTGGAGAGTGAAATGGGCCAAACAGTGTACAAGATCTCAGTACAGCAGATGAGCAGATTCAAATTAATGCAGAAGCTAAGTACTATAAAGTCTCCTCCAGGAAAGTTGCCTCCCAGGCTCCCTGTCAGTGTTTAGGGAATATTCTGCCATCAGCCTTGTTCAAAACACACACTAACATCATTGTTCCCATTATTACATATCTGTGAGGCACTTTATAGTTTCCAGAGATGTTTCCCACGTATGGCCACATTTCTTGCTGTGAATAGCAGTTGTGCAGACCTTTCATTAAGCAATTTCAGAGAGACAAATAAAATAAAGAAAATGGATGCAATGATTTGACCTACGTAAAATCTTGCAGGATTAAAAAGAAGTCATTAAGAATCCACACAGATTGATGTAACTAGCACCAAGAGAATAATGCAGCAAGTACATTTGCTATTATTTCTTGTAATACCCATGTTAGGTCGAGTTTCAAGAGTCAAAGAGAAGAAGAATATAATTTGCCTCTGGATAATTAAAAAGGAAAAAAAGCATCACAACTGTCTGAATTTCATAAATTGTTGAAACAAATGCATTCTGCTCTTATGTTTCTTTGACTGAATTCTCCAAATTAAATAATGCTGTCAAAATTAGAAATAAACAAGGTATTTTACTAATAAGATTTCTAGTTAATTCAGGTATAGTACATTGAACATAGTCTAATCCTTTTTTTCATAATTTGCAACCTTGAAAGGTCTTCTGATCATGCTGACCATCAGTGATCCTCTGGGGCAGCATGAAGACTAATAAGACTGAGTTGAACTCGAATGGACTTAAGTACTAAGGTGAACAAGGCCAGTGCTGAAAAACAAATCCACTTAATTAATGGTTATGGCAAGTTAGGATCTAAGTTATTAGGCTTTTAAATAAAATAACAATTTTAAACTTTGCATTTTAATTATTTTAACTATTCACTTCACCTCCTAGACCTGGCCTCACTAGCCTTAAAACTTTATTTTATGCCTTTATAATATGCTTTTATTAAAAAACTTGAGAAGTTTAGCATATCTTGGATATATATAATGAAATCTGACATATTGAGAAAAGCTATTTTTTCTGAATACTCAAAACGTTCTATTACTCAGAACTTTTGCAACTTTATAAAGGAAGCATAAAGAAGTCTGGAATAACAGCAAGAGCCTCCAGAAACATGCTAGAGTCAGGTACTGGAAAATTCTGAGGCATTTTCTGACTCCTTAAAGGCCAAAGTACAATATATTTGGTTTAATTTTTAGAGGAAATTAATCTGGCTATAGTTATTGGAAAATTAATAATCTATAAATTATATATGGAATACATACACAGATGAATATTTGGTTTGCACATTTTTCAATCACTCCAGATAAGAGTTCACTATATTTGCATTCATTCTTCTTATTATTTTAGACACAGGGTCTTGCTCTGCTACTCAGGCTGTAGTGCAATGGCATAATCATAACTCACTGCAGCCTCAAACTCCTGGGTTCAAGTGATTCTCCCACCCCAGTCTCCCATGTAGCTAGCACTACAGGCATGTGCCACCACACCCAAATAATAGTTAAAACTGGTTTTTCTTTTCTTTTTTTATTATACTTTAAGTTCTAGAGTACATGTACACAACGTGCAGGTTTGTTACATATGTATACATGTGCCATGTTGGTTTGATGCACCCATTAACTCGTCATTTACATTAGGTGTTTCTCCTAATGCTATCCCTCCCCCCCACCCACCTACTGATAAGCCCCAGTGTGTGATGTTTCCCGCCCTGTGTCCAAGTCTCCTCATTGTTCAATTCCCACGTATGAGAGGATCTCACAATGTTATCCAGGCTGGTCTCCAATTTCTGATCTTAAAAGATCCCGCCACTGCAGCATCCCAAATTGCTGGAATTATAGGGTGTGAGCCACTGTACCCAGCTCCTCTATTCATAATTTTAATCACTAACACCAAACTCTCCTCTCCACAACTATCTACTATAATGTACTTGAAAAGATGAGTGAATTGTTCAGTAAAATGTGCTAAGTTTCTGATTTGTCATGAAAAACTGTACACAATATTCTGGAAGTAAAAGATCTAGGAAGAAAATCCAAATAAATCTAGGACCAGAAAAAAAGCACAGGGTACATAATTTCACCCAGTAGCAAGTATAATCTCCAAACCACATGTAAAATTTTGCTGACTGGATTGCAGCAAAAGATAAAAAAAAGCAAGCAAAAGTTGTATGTGTGTTTTTTTTTATGTAGTAAAAAAAAAATTGGATAACCATATGCTCTGCTCCACTAGGAAAAAATAACAAGATTTAAAATTGTTGTAATAAGGCAGTGGTTAAGAGTACAACTACGTTATGCTAATTATCACAGTTATACCATTAGCCAATGTGAATTACTATACTTATTAAAGGGACAAAAATGACTCTGTGCTTAGCAGATACAGATAAGTTACAGTAAGGTTTATAGGCTGAGAATAAAATTATGTCTCTTTTGCAATAAAAATAATGATTTTAAATAGAAAATAATAAATAACATGAGTGAATATGCAAGTGTAAATAATTAGTTTAACTTTTATAGAGGGCAAGACCTCAGTTTTATTATCAATAGTGTATCATATTTGTGTCAGCTCTGTACAACCATAGCCTTCTTTAGTTAAAGCAAACATTTGGTGTGTCATTATGGCTTTAATGTCTACATAAGCATAATCCT